>NW_017253230.1:1200000-1539107 GCF_001299255.1 Cyphellophora attinorum | reverse complement strand
ATATAGTATTAATTATATTATCTACTAAATTCTAGTCACTAGTAATAAAGTTATATATTAGTTCTAGTAATAATTAATTCTCTAGATATTTATTAAGTATTAATATACTAGATATCTCTTTTTATTACCTCTAGTAGTGTATAAATATATATATAATAACTAGAGAAGAGTAAACTATAGGAAATATATCTTTATCTTTAATTTCTCTAGAGATAGTAACTTCTAGATAGATTAAATTTATATCTAGAGTGATCTATTATAGAATTACTCTAACTAGAGGATTATTAATTCTAATATCTTAATAGATTATAAGATAATAATAGTTAATATTAGACTATCTTAATAGATAGAGTGAGGCCCTAGTAAGTAGTAAATAAGTCCTGAAACTCTTAAGAACAGAGAAGTATAGATACTTTATTATTAAGTGTTTAAAGAAATACTAGCTAACTCTATATTTATTAAGTAACTTAATATAAAGAGAATCTTAAGTAAAGTACTAAAAGAATATAAGGGGAAGTTCTATAAGTCTCTTAAGAAGTTAATAATATACTTAAAATAAAAATAGATAAAATTAGAGTGATAGTACTCTCTAGTAGAGCTTAATAAGGAACTTAAGATATAAATAGCTATTATAGAGATATAAGAGAGATATCTAGCTAAGTAGCACTAGTATAGCTATACTTATAATACTTTAGCTAAACACTTACTCTTAGATAAGAAACTAATAAAATAATTCTTTATAAAGATAAAGAAATAGATAAATATATCTATTCTAGACTTATAAGATATAAATAACTAGTTAAAGAAGATACTAAAAGATATACTAGAGGTTACTAATAGATTCTACTCAGATCTATACTTAGCTAAACTCTTTTAGAAATAGATCTAAAGGTACCTCCTTATAGAGATAAAAGTAAAGATATCTGACTATTTAGTAAAAGGCCTCTTAATACTTATAAATACTAAAGAGATAGAGTAGTCTTTCTTATAGATATCTTTAGAAAGATCACTAGAGATAAATAACTTCCTTATAAGTTTTATAAGACACTAATAACTAAACTAGTTAGTAAGAAGAGACTATTAGGGCTTAGACTAAGAATAAAACAGTTATTCTAGACTATTTAGAAGTGTCTAGAGCTACTAGAGGATTTTATAAATAGGGTACTAACTCTTCTATATAAGAAGAAGGGCTTATATAAGAATATCTAGAATTATTAGTTATTATTAATAATAAACATGAATTATAAGGTTATTATAGAGATTTTAATAAGGTGGCTAGTAGTGATACTATAGGAGATTATAGATATATACTAGTTAGTCTTTCTATTTAAGAGATTAATTAATAATAATATCTAGATAGTTTAATATCTAATTACTAGATATAGTATCTTGAATAAGTCCCTAGCTATACTATTCTTAAATTAGGAGAAGGTCTATAACTAGATAAGCTATTAGTTCCTCTAGAACACCCTTATACACCTTAGAGCTTTAAGATACTTTATCTACTAGCTATAACTTCTATATAAGAATATATTAATCTAAGTATTTATTAATAGACTTATAAATAGGAATATACTAATAAACTCTAATATTAGATAGAGTAATCTAATAAGTTACTCTCTATTTCTAGTAATAATTAAAATATTTACTATTCTTATTAATCTGAATAATAGGATTATAAGAGTTAAAATAGATACTTAGGTACTAAAACTTTTAATATTTATAGATAATATAGTGATTATACTTTATAATCAAGGTGAAGTAGAAGCCTTATTAACTGATCTTAATATATATTATACTAATACTAGAGTGAAGATTAACTAAGAAAAGTTATATCTATTATATATAGATAATAAAAGAGTTAATATAAGTATAGACTTAATAAAAGTTATTAATATAAATATTCTATATAAATACTATAGATATATCTATAGATTAGAATATTAATACTTACTTAAAGACTTACTAGTTAGAGATAGTTTTAAAATATATAAGAGTGACTAAAATATAGTAGTGTTTCTATCTACTACTAAAAGAATAAGTACTAATAATAAACTCTCTTATAATATCTCTATCTTAATATATACTTTAATTTATTAAGTTATCTAGATTAGTTTAATAGACTCTAGAGTAGTAGTACTATAGATTAGTCTAGAATAGACTGTCTTAATAATTTAAGACTATCTTAGATTTAATAACTTATTATTTAAAGAAAGTAGATAGTCTAGACTATATAGATCTAAGCTTAATAATTATAGTAAGCATTATAATAACTATAGCTTAAGTACACTAGCACTTAGACTTATTTTAGATAATCTTGATTAAGAAGGTTCTTCTAGATATAGAACTTATCTAGAATATAAATATAGAGACTCTACTAAACTTATAGACTTACTAGTTTAGTATAAAGATTATACTTATACTAGAACTAGTAGGCTAACTATATAGATATTAGAAGTCTATATATAACTCTAGAATATCTAGAGATATATTCTATATTAAGTCTCTAGAGTCTCTAAAGAAATTACTATTAATCTATATCTAATATTATCTAGTTATAGATATAATAGTATTATAAGAGATAAGTATAAGATACTAGAACTTAAGTATCTAGGCTATTCTATAGTATTAGGGTATTTAAGTTCTAGGTGATCTTTAGGACTTAAAGGAGTATAAGCCCTATATTTTTAAGAATATAGAGCTAGTGTAGAAGAGATATAAGATAAAGGAGGTGGTTATCTAACTATTTAAAGACTTATTAAAAGTCTAGTATATACTTCTTTATATCTAGAGTATAGTCTAGACTAGAAGTAAGTCTTACTAGGAGAAGTTTCTTCTCTAGAGATAAGATACTCTAATTCAGACTATAATATTCACTTAGAGCTATAAGATAGCTATCTAGAACTATCTAAAGAATTAGGATATTTAGAGAAGAACTAGAGATCTAGTAGAGGTATATTAAGTATAAACTAGAGTGTCTATATTTATATATAAGCTATAGACTTTAGTATACTTATAGCTAGAGAATCTAAAGTAGAGTAACCTACTTTAATAACTCCTTTATTAAAAAGTAATAGTTAAGATAGACTTATACTAGCTACTAGTTAACTAGTAGTAATATCTAATCTACTTATAGATATATATCTCTCTATATATCTTTATATAATATAAAGTTATAAGTATAGTTTAGACTAAAATAGCTAGGATTTAGTGAAACTTAGATAGCTTAGAGCCTTCTTAGACTCTATTAATTAATAAAGTTATTATCTTTATAGCTATAGATTAAAGTAATAGGAGATATAAGTATAGACACTAGTTTACTCTCTATTATAAGGTGGTTTAGATTCTTTAGAAGGTATATTTAATAATATACTGGGTAAAGGTTAACTAGTTTTAAGATAGGATAAGAATGGTTAATATCTATAGAGTAGCTATCTAGGATTAGATAATAGCTAACTAGATACTCTATACTAGAGAGTATTAGAAGGACTTAGATATCTTAAGATAGGACTTTTAGGGTGTCTAGAGTAAAGACTTTATTAAGATAAAGCTTATAATAGACCCTATATATCTATTACTATCTCTAGAACCTAAGGATAAGGCTACCTAAGTGTGGGTGGGCTAAGAGAAGGATATCTATATATAATCAAGTCAGGAACTAGAGGATTAACCTTCTAGGCTATCTATCTCTACTATATCTCTATAAATACTAGTAAGTGGGTATATCTTTAATTATGGGGAGTGAGTGGGTAGGGGGTTTGATTCCCCTGCTTTTGTGGCCTGTGTAGTGACTCTCTCCTTCCCTAGAGGATATATAGGTAGACTTAGGTTAGCTATATAGACTTCCGTAAAACAAATAAAACGAAATTATGCAGCTATTGCGTTGCTGCCGAGTTTATGCTGCCCGGAGTCACGAGGAGTCTGAGAGGAGTATTAGTCAAACATAAGTAGTATTACAGTGAAAGGCAAGTCTAGAAGGAGGAGAAAGTGAGCCTAGAAGGGGCAGAACGCAAGGCTGAGAGATAAGCAAGGTGACTCTAGGAGTAGAAAGTAAGGAGATTCAGGCGTAGCTACCCAAGGTCAAAAGCGAGAGGATCTCATCAGGGCTACAAAATTGTACACCGAGTTCACTAATCAGTGACCATTGATTGATTTCACGTAAGGTGCGTGGTCTGAAAGAAGGTGCTGCCCGAGGCACGAGGCGCCAGTGAACTTGTCTTGGAGGCACCACAGGGCCAACAACGCTATATATCGTTCAGGACCTCAATCCAGCCGACACATTGAAGGAATCAGATCTTCAAGATCGTCTCGTGCCTGCGACTGATGTGCAAGCTGTCAGCGAGTAAACTCACCTGAGGGAAGCCCAGAAATACACGCCCCATCCGCTGACATTTGTAGCCGCTTTGAGGTAGGCGAGAGGCAGTTATCGCACCGCAGGTCTGGATGAGATCGTGGGCATAGGACGTGGCAATGTAGAGAGACAGCATCGAGAAACGGAAGGACCGGTCATAGCACAGCAAGTTACTTGGAAGCGCGAATCGCACACGAGTAGAATTCGCGCCACACGGTAGAACACTGAAGCTCAACCAGTTGCCCAGGGCGAAATTTGCTACCTGAAGAGAGATACTTCTCGGCGTCTGCTGTTGCCTCTCCTGGCAAATCCAGTACAACAACTTCTTTTGGAGTACGTGAGAGGGCCTTGGTGATTTTCGCCATGTTAGAGTGAGTATCTTCACGGACAATTGATCCATAAGACCGAGCCTTCAAGCCGATCTCGGCGTACAGGTCGCCACTTCCAGATTGACAGTCTTCCTTCGGACGCTGCATTTAGACTTTCTGTACAGTGGAATTTGCAGATAGGATCTGGCTGGCGTTCGGTAGAGACCATACATATATGAGAAAAGCACAGAAAGCGCCACAAATCCCGCTCACAACATGGCAGACCTTCGCTGTTAAGCGTAACGGTCGTCAGTGGAAGACTGAAGCGATACACGCCAAAGACATATGCCTTGTCGCTCGCGGCTCAAGAGATGTCGTTGTACTCGATGTCACGGGACGTCGTCCGAGTCCAAAGAACATCGATCATCCTAACTCGCGTTTCAGTGCCACCATTGTAGCCTTGTGATCAGGACACAGCCCGCAGGATACCCACCAGCAAGGGACTTGGTCGAGTCGTAGCCGTGGTTTCTGTCGGTAGTCTGCCTGTCACCAAGTCAACATGCTGTACATCATAAAGAGCTAGCTATGGCTCTTGGCGTGCGTGTGCCGCGTTATGGCTGGATTCTGGCTGGGTCCTACCGTCTCAGAGCTAGATATGTCAGGACCAAGGGTGGGGATGGAGAAACAGCTCGTTGGCACAGTTTTCGTAGATCAGAGTGCCAGAGCCACTTCCAGAAGAAGGAATTCTGTAGCTACATGGCTTCAACGTCCGTGAAAGACCGAAAGAGCCATGGACCATTTAAGCCGTGGACAGGTATTCTTGCCTGTCCAGCATCTGTCATTTGTCAGATCATTTCACGAGAGACCTGCCTGTATGAACCTCCTCAACAGAGGATAAGCTGAAGTCGCAGTCACTACATCCGAACTCAATGATTGTGCAAGCATGCTGTGCTGGAAGAAGTTAATATAAACGGCCCGTAGCTCTCTGCTTTTCAGGGCAGATTTCACCTCGTCAATCTCCACCCAAAGAATGGAGGATGAGCACAAAGAGAGAGTGCATGCCAGGGCCGGTAACGTCGCAACTTCATGGAGCTGGGAGGCCAATGAAAGTGATGGAGGCGGGAGCTAGAACGTTCATCTTGGGTAGCCTGAAGGACGACGATACTCCGTCACATGGTACGCAACTGGATCTGCGGCGACGGAAGCCACGGCGCATTTGTCGATGTCGGTGCAGGCGACAAGCAGGAACCTCGTGTACTGACCGCTCAGGGCGACTGTAGTGCAAGCGACGTCTTCGTTAGGGCAGCCAGGACTGCAAAATGGCGGGGAGTAACCGATGAGGCTCTGACGCGACGGCACAGCCAGTGAGGACGGTCGTTGGAGACGTCGAGGATGCGCCCCAGCCAGCGAAGCTACCTAGAGCTACCTAGAGCTACCTAGACAGGCACAGTGCTCCGCTGAATGTGTCGTAAGAACGGCACCAGGATGGCAAGAACGTTCGTGTCATTGTCCGCGCAGTCGAGACTAGTGGCCAGGACAGAGGTGGCACAAAGAAGGGACCGAAAGCGTTGCCATGCGACGGTGTGCCTTTGAAATCAGTTCGGGTCATGCAGCGGCCTTCCTCTGCCGCTTGGTGTTGCTTCGGAGAGCGGGTCAACCATATGCGGACGTCAAGCGACCGCGCGATGACCTCCGTAGCCTTGGACCCACCATCTTCGACACCCTGGGCGATACAGAGCACGGGCTGGCCGATCGTTGCTGAAGTGTAGATCGAGCCGAACCGGGCCGAACGAGCTTGTAGGCGCGCCGACAGGAGCAAGGTCCTATCGTAGCTGAAGAGCGGTCACTGCTAGGCGAATGACACTGGCTTATGAGAACCTAAGCCATGTTACCAGCGATAGAGAGGTTTGGCTGGTAAGGAGTCGGCACCCTTGTTGACTTCGATCGCAGTCAGCGCGGCTGTTCATAAGTCTCAACGTGATGTGTCGTAATCTTGACAAAACTGTGAGTCGATGATCATCAGTACCTTCCCTCGGGCGTCCGGCTTCCCAGCCTTTCATTCTCGGGTCTGTATCGTAAGCGGGAAAGCGGGCCCCTTCAACGGATCTAGATCTGCGCCGACGTCAACCCGGGCTATGAGGTTCCCTTTGTTTTGGCTCCAATGTCCCAGGGATTGTCCTTGGCTTAGCAGAGACCGTTTCACCCACCCGACACCATGTGGCGGGCAGCACCCCGGTCCATCGCAACCATAACAACACATCTGCAACAGTTTCGGGTCAATCCAGCATTTGACTCGGATGGAGAGTAACAGCTTTTGAGAGGTCTCGAGATCCGACAATATGGCTCTTGTCGCTTTGTGTAGGCCGAGACATTGCCTTAGCCGCCTCCTCTATCGATGCACAAAACGCTGTTGAACTCCCAGATCAGCTCAGATCTCTAGAACTAGTCAGCAATTCACAATGAACCCAAAGTACATGCGCCCACCACCTCAGCTCTACTTCCAGCCTTTAAATGTATACGACTATCCTACGCCCATCATGACTCGCATGTACCAACCAGTAGTCCAGGTCCAGTACAGCTATGCGCCACTCCCCGAGCACAATCCAATTCTGGCCCAGCACACGCGAGTCCGACATCCGGCGACAAGACAGTCAGAACCCCAGATCCGCTGGTTCAGAACAGATACTGGTGAGAATATTGAGGAACCACACAGCAGAAGCCGAAACCACAGTAACAGAAGGGTCGGTCAGCGGAGGCAGCCGTTGAGAGCACCACGGCATGCCAGCAACCGTCGCAAACCACTCTCTCTCAGGGACCCGCGACCAACCCACCTCTTCAACCAACTCTGATTTGCACGATGCCTCCTGCGTGGGTCGGAACAGTGCCAGATGACATTCATATAACAGCTGTCGGCGGAGGACGAGTTGAAGCGCTTACAGACACGAGCCACATAACAGGACACGCGGGGATGGGTATCATGGATGTCGACATGGGTGACAATGCCATGGCAGCAGTGCAGGAGGGTCAGATCGAGCTCTCGGACGGATTCCTAGACTTGCTCAAGCAGGTCGAGATCTCATAAGATAACGTAGGCGAAAGCAGAGAGATGGGGATGGAATAGGGTTTTGGAAGCGGACCGAGTACAGCCCACCAGGCGTCATCGGCGGAATAGTGGGGTAGAATTGTCAGAGAGATATATACATATAAAGCAAAAATTTGCATCTGAATACCGTGGGAACTTCATCAGGTTTAATTCCTGAATTTCTCAGAGCAGGTGGTACGTGTCTTCATTGCCCTCAACACATCTTCATGCTAACAGATTTAGCTGTGGTGTAGTGGTAGCAGTAAGTTGACACACACAACGACACTCAACGCCGATGATTAACTCCTCATCAGCGTAACGTTGTGGTTTATCCCAGCAGCTCCGTTCCGACGGCGGTTCGATTCCGCCCAGCGCCAGTTGGTTTTTCTGTTTTTGCCTGTGCATCGCCAGGTTGTGAGGGAAGTAGGTAGATGTGTGCTCTGTAGAGGTCGGTCGACTGATGAGTCACGCCGCGAGGAGCCAGTTCTTGGCATTCGGCCTCGCCAAGCCACGGCCTTGCCTCACATCGTCCACCTTCACCTGCATTCCGTCAAGTAGGCGACAAGTGACGCAATGCCCGTTACTCTGGCAATGACGAACGCGACATAAAGCGGTCCCTACGCGACCGCAACTCCAAGGGTCAGATCGCTGAAGTGAAATTTCAAATCAATTCAGACATGTCGCAACTCTCACGCGTCAAAATGCCGTCTTCCTCGCCCATGTCGAGCCTGACACCCGTCCCGCCAGACTCGCATCATGATACTCAAGGCTGGCCCTACAGAGACACGCAAGAAATTCCAAGTCAACTCAACCAGCATCTACACGCCTACTACGAAGAAGACTTGAATGCTCAAGCCTTCGACTTCCTCCACTCCATCGTATCGAATAGCGTTTCGCCTCACAATCCAGCAGCCAAGGTTTTCATCCCGCCATCGCCACAGATCGCTCTAGCAGCCACGCTCGCAGTACATCCGAACACCACAACGCGCTCCGAGGACCGATCACGGCATGCGCAAAACATCTCGGCTTTCAAACTTCTTCGTCTCCTAATCAATGTCACAGGACCATACACGCCCTTTCAAAAGGCGTTCCGATTCCGCAAGTATCAGGACTTCTTCCATACCACCAAAGAAGTGAGCGAAGAGACGTATGTGGACACCAGACACCAGTACGCCGGCACCAACAATCTGTTCAATCGCGCGGACGACTTCTGGGCGCTCATTGGTTGGGCATTCAACTGTGCTTGCCTCCCAGACATGTACGCGGAGCGATGGAAGTACTACGAGCCGCTGCTGGACCTCCTAATTCAAATCCTGGAGATCGACTACGTCTACTGCCACGCCAAAGAAGCATGGGAAGACTCCTTACTCTGGTCGTACGTTGAGCTCGCCAGCGGTGGCTATGGCAAAAGTCGCCGAATATTCCGCGCAATCTTCGCCTCGGGCACGACACGCGACCTGAACGAGTTCCGCGAGATCTTCAACAAGGAGCTGAAACGACCCAAGGTCAAAGAAGAGATCGCAGACCGAAAGATCGACCTTGACAACGACGAATTTGCCGACTACGACTCCTCCTCGGACGAGTTCTCCGAAACAGAAGACACTCGCCCCAATAAACGCGCCCGACGTACTCGTTCCGCCCGCAGCAGCACCGTGTCGCTACACAGCGCCTACGAAGCCGACGCCTCGAGCACAGCCGCCACACTTGGCTCTCCCACCGCCCTTCGCCTGCGAACCCGCCTTCTCCGCCTACTCGCCGCACTCGCCACACAACCTTCTTTAATCGCACACTCCTCGAGCGCCTTCGTCGCTGAAGACGAGCTCTACACCTTATTCGTCGAGTTCATAAGCCCCCTGCCCCTCCCCATCTTCCAACAAATTATCCTGCCCGACACTCACACAAGCGCCCCCTTCGACAGACAGACCCACATCGCCATGTGCGAAGCGATCCTAGCCCGCATGCTCGAGAGTCAAGCTCCGAAGAACGACAACGCAGACGGCTCGCTTGACGCCTCGAGGCTGGTGCAGTGCTACCTCCCGTATGCGGCTAGCTCGACGGACTTCGAGTCGCAGGCGCGGGTTGCGCTTTGTGTGGAGGCGCTTGCGAGACTGCTGGATCGGAGTGGTGCTCTAGTGGATCCGGAGCAGAATGGAGGCGTCGATGCACAGATCGTGGGATGGGCGGTAGAGGAAGGTGTGAGGAGGAGGTTGGAGGTTGCGTTGAGGTCGGTGGATGGGCGGAAGGCTGGCAAGAAGGGATCGAATACCAAGAAGGATGAGGACAGGGTTGTGTTGAGGGAGAGTAGTGAGCGGTTGCGAGTGTTGGTGCAGACTGATGTGCGTCATTGAAAGGGTGCAAGACTACCTGCGCCGAGATCGAGGGTCAGTGTACAACATTAGAGCAGCGTGAGAGAATTTCGCTGTGTATGAAAACGCTCAATGAGAGGGGTTGCGGTGACCACAGCACTTTCGGAGCGGCTTATGATAAATGCGAACACATGACGACTGCATGGGCCACGACTTTTCTTCTTCTTTGAGATAAGCGGTCAAGCGATTCGCTCAATCTCCGATGCTACCACGTCAGTAGCACGGTTGTCTTGTATGTGCAGGTAAATCAAACGCTCGTAATGACCACCCATTCGTTGATTGAATCATGCTCTCATCTCTGTCCCCGCCTCCGGCCATTTGCCTTGACATCCCCTTACACTGCCACTTTCTTCATCCGCACCCTCAGGGCGGCGGTCTTGGCCCAATAATCTGCCTCCGCGCACCACCGACACCCAGCCCCGTCCCGCCCCGGTTCTGACTATCACCACCCATATACCCATACTGATGCACGTCCCAGCTCTGGCCTGGCTGACTCCCCTGCTGCACGTCCCTAGAGCGCGTAGCCGTCTCCTTCTGTCCATCCTCCCACTCTCGCTGTCGCTCGCGCTCGCGCTCCATCTCACGCTGAAGGAGTGACGAGGATGCCCAACCGCCGGCCTTGGTCTTGGTCTGGGATGCGGCGCGGCGCTGGTTCTCGAGGTCGACTTCAGTGGTAGTGGAGTAGTCTTGGGGTCGGTGGGAAGTCGTTTGAGCGGGCGGAGGTGCGGGGTTGGAGGCGAGGAAGCGGTCGGTGCGGTTGCTACCAGGAGTGTAGTTACTTGGGTTGGGGAGAGGGCGAGTTGGAAGGTCAGGCTGTTTAGTGGGCTGTTGGTAGTTCTCGGAGTCCTTCTGAGCGTTGGTCCATTCGCTGCGAAGGTAGTCGCGTTCGGAGGCTGCCCAATCGTCTTCGTGGCTAGTGGGCTGGGGTTGGCGAGATGGTAGAGTGGAAGGTGGTGAAGCGGCGGCACGACGTTGGGACTCGCGCAGCTCAGCAAGCTGGCGTTCGAGATCTGCGATGCGTTGAGCCTCAGCGGCAGCTTCGTTACTGACAGACCGGTTGGGAGAAGTGTGGTCGTCGGAGTGGTTGTTGGCTTGATATTGTGAGAGGAATTGGCCATTCAGTCGGGCATCGCTGGTTCCACGCTGACGGGATCGTTGTTGGGCCATCTCAGCTTCACGCTGGCGGACTTGCTCGGCTTCGTGTTCTCGTTGCAATTGCTGACGTTGAGCGTCGGCTGCTTCGCGCTCACGTCGAAGTCGATCCTGTTCTTGCCGTAAACGATCGTCTTCTCTACGGCGGTCTTGGTCTTCCTTTTCGCGAAGTCTTCTCGTTGCGTCTTCCCATCTCCGCTGCTCATCCAGACGTGCCTGCTCCTCCTCCTGCCTCTGTCGCTCTTGTTCTGCTTCCCTTTCCGCCTGTTGCTGGGCTTGTCGCTCTTCTAGCTCACGCTTCTCCTGCTCAAGTTTCTCCCGCAGGCGTTTCTCCTTTTCTGCGAGACTGGGAACCTCAGGCCCTGCCGAGGTGATCTGCCGACGAGCGCCGAATGCCACGCCGAGGTTGCCTTGGCTTGCACCACCCATATAGCCATACTGATGAATATTCCAGGCAGGAGCGGTCTTGTCCTGATCGCCCTTTTGACTCCAACTACTCACTGGTCCACCAGTAGCTAGACCACCACGCGCAAGACTGCTTGTTTGCTTAGTAGGACTGATACGACCGGAATATGCCGCCTTGTTGAGAGGATTGAAGGCGATTGCGGGAGGAGTATCTGCTGCCGTACTGATGCCTCTGGCCCGGTTTGTGGTATAGCCCGGTGATCTTGGACCATTACTCGAGCCGGTACCTTGAGGACTCATGGTCGTCTTCGGCTTGCCTCCTAGCGGGGCTGGAAAGTTGGTAGGGTTGACGGCGTGTGCTCGGCGGCTAAAGGCGGCAATACATTGTAGGACTTGTGCTGGGTCTTTGTTGTCGTAGAGGTCGACAGTGAGGAATCGGTCGTGGGAAGGCAGGCTGAGAGGGGCGTTTTCGCATGCGCGCAGGAAGTGAGAGATATTTTCCATCTGTACGAAGGGCATCGAAGACTCCTTGTACTTGACGCCGGGCGAGACGGCAAGATTGACGAGTCTGCCATGTGTTAGATGCAGGACCACCCTAAGGAGATCGCAATACTCACTTGCACAGAGCGACACCGTCTTTGAGCGCATCCATCAGATCGCCGCTGGCCAGTCTCTGCCCGAGGATGCCTTCTATCCATGATCGTATCTCGTTGGCGGCGCCCGGGGTGTACCGGTCGAGGCGCATCTTGCGCATGTCCTGGTCGAGGCTGGTCACGGACGCCATGGTGTCTACTACGCACTATACAGAATATCAATGAGTCGCTATGTGCATGGCAGTGTTGGTAGACGTGCACAAATTAGATGAGCATGCCTCGTGGTGGCAGTGAGATTCAAAGGTACCGTCGGTGGCAGGCGCCCGGAATTTGGGAACTTGGGGGCGGTCTGCACGCTGACGTTGCTCCTCCGGAAAATAAATGACGGCTTCACTGCCTCAATGTTCAATCATCATCTTCAGGCTGCCCTGATTCTCACTTGCCACGACGCTCTTCTAGGAGCGCATTGTGGCCATCATGAGTCAGCTCCGGCAGCTGTGGGTGAAATGGAAGATGATGCGTCTGCCATGGCGCAAGAAGTTCCTCATCGGTCAGTCTGCCGCAATCCAACAAAGCACTCAATGCTGACCACAGCTCAGGCCAGGACCTTGCGGGCAATACTTTCTGGGAGATGAAAGATGCCCTCAACGCCGAACGATGGCGTCGAATGGTCCGCTATACTAAGCGGACTCACATGGGTGACGCTACAGTCAGCCCGCAGTGGCATCAATGGCTACGACATACACGAGACGAGCCCCCTTCAATACACGAGCAAGCTGCCGACATCACCAGACAATCTCAGTTGAAACATAATGCCGCTCTTGCTGATGCTAGATGGGCAGCGAAGGCGAGATACATCGAGAAACCACAGGCACCAACACCACAGATTGGAGCTGGATTGAATCCGCTAGACTCTGGACGGGCGAGAGCAGCACAGGACCAACAGTCCACTGCAGAGAAGACGGCTATTAATCCTGGGAGCGACTATCAACCAGACTCTTGGACTCCAGGTCCGACTGCGCGGTGACACGACCTACGACCGAAAGCTTACCACGAAAATTCTGCCGGCTCGACATGCAAAACCTCGAAAGCGATAGCCTGAATGTCCAAGGAACGACGCGACGCCTTGAAGGCTTCGCTGTCGATGCGACAGTCACATCCATGATCTGCAACAGGAGAGCATGCACGCGACGCTCGATTTACGCCAGTTTGCGGCCAACGCCAAGACCTTTGACGGCACCTCTTGTCGGAGCCATGTTTCATGACGGAAAATCTGTTCCAGGCTGTGACTACGCCCCGAAAACTCTTGTCGATAGCTGGATCTTCAACGTCACTGTCAGTTGGTTGAACAGCTAGCCTGCGTGGTCAATCTGTACGGCCACACTCGCTGTCACGTCTTATAGGATCTGTCCGCTCTCCGTGCAGCATGCAACGTTCTCTAGCGATGCACGTCCAGCGGACTCGGCTCTCCAACTCCATGCAACTCATCAAACTACTCATCGACCATTTCACCTGACACCTGTGGCCATGGTTTCCACGATGATTGTGAAGCGTTCTGGTATCAGTCCGCTCACACCGGCCTCGCTGGCAATTACTATCGTGGGATGCCTCCTTGCTATCACCATTGCCGCCGTCGGCTATGTCTACTGGCGCAAAAGAAGACTCTCTTCACAACAGCTCGCAGCTAAATCGGACGACCGATCCTCCAGTACGGCTTCGGAGGAGTATCAACTCGAAAGTATCGTCGCTGCCCCAACACAGCCAGAGCGGAGCGAGAATCCCCGATACTCTGTCGGCATCATGTCGCATATGTCAGTGGGACCTCGCTCACCACGTCCTGCGCGATCTCCTGTTCCGAACAATCGGTATTCTGTGGGCATGCTCAGTCGAACTTCCATGGACCCATCTGTGGCATTACCTAATCCAGATCGCAATCGGAGCCGATCGCGTTCTCGTACACGTACAAAGGAGGAGAAGGATCGGGCTTACGCTCGGCTGTCTATGAAGAGCGGCGTCATGACTCGCTCCTCAATGGCTCCGAGATCTCCCGTTCCAAGAAGTCCAATGAGTCCGAGTGACCCATTGCTGTCTGCCGGAATCATGAGCAGAATGGCTAGTCCACGACCTGGCAACATACCCGTCAGTCCGAATCCTGGAAGCCTGAGCGCCATGCAGAGTCCCGTCATCAGAGATCGCGATCTCCTCGAACCGCCGCCACGTTACTCTTGATCGTATCTTGGTCCATTGGTCCTCTCCAAGGCACATCAAAAAGTTATGTTGCATACACAAGCCACTTCTACTGTATATTATGTTAGCGCAAAAGCAATTGATTCCTCTGTCTTCTGTTCGCAGTCCACACGTTGTCTGGGTTGATGTACTTGCCACCGGCATTGTAGTTATTGCACTTGACCACATGTCGCTTTGCTGGTCAGACATCGAGCCTGTTAAGCCCTCCAAGCCCAAAGGTTTGCTGCAGTGCTCAAGCGACCAATCAAAGTATTGCTGCGAGTTACGTAATGCACGACCGACCTCGAGGAGTGATGAGGGACTGGTTCCTTGTCCTCCGTGTACCATATTGAGCGATGATGAACAAATCGAACCGGCTGCGGATGTACCCTGCGCATGATGAGAATCAAAGGTAGGTCAACGAAGATATGCATGGACCGTCAAGGCCTGACAAGCCGTTTCGCGTGGCTCAATCATACCTCGATGTGAGCACACTTCGATGGCGCGGCGGAGAAGTCCATCTGAACTTCGGTATTTGATGCAACATCGCGCCGTATATGAAAGCATGTCATTCCTTGCATGGAGCATGCAAATTACCGAACAGCGCAGCGCACGTCCGCTATGTCCATATCCAGGCGAGGCGCTGGTCTCGCCAAGATCGGCTTCGACCACGGCGAGCTCAATGCCTACCATCCAGACCATAACCCGAATGGAGCAGTCAAACTTCTGTATGCAGAGAACGTAGGCGCACTGCTCGTATAGCCACATTGGTCGCGAAGCTGACAGTAGGGCAAAAGCGTCTGATGCACAAGCGACTGTCCGACTTCATCAATCAGAATGTTCGTGACCTGTTCATCCCTACGTATGCCGGAACCCAACAGGACTAAGTGGCAACCCTCCAGAGCCCGTTCGACACACAATGCTGCTCATATGGCGAGGGCGACACAGGCACGTTACGCCTACGAACCGCAATGGCCAGCCATATGAACGAGTACTTCCGCCCAGTGCGGCAATTGGACGCAGAGAATATCACTTTCGCGGCAGGCGTAACAGCCTTGAACGAGGCATGCGCTCTTGCTCTCTGTGATCCAGGGGATGCGATTCTCCTCGGCCAGTACAATTATGGCGCTTTCCCAACAGACCTTGTTGCTCGGACTGGGTGAGTCTCAATACTCAACGCTGCGTATACAGAGGCCACCGGATGGTATCTAGCAGCCGGATGACACATGGTGAGCATCTCTGAACTTACTGCTCATTACAGACTATCGTTTGTCTACGCAGCGTTCGGCGACTCGGATCAGTTCTCGGAAAACTGCGTGAAGCATTTCGAAGCTGCATATGACCAGGCCAGGCAGAACGGGGTCAATATTCGGGCGTTGCTTCTTTGCAGCCCTCACAACCCTCTGGGTAGGTGCCGGCGCCCGTGACTGAGCTTGCTTGATCTCCTGGCCGTGCGACACTCGATACAATTGACTGATACTGGATATTGCCAGGACGCTGCTATTCGCAAGCTGCCCTGCGAGGCCTAGCAAAGTTCTGTGAGAAGAACGACCTGCACTTGATCAGCGACGAAATATACGCTTTAACGGTGTACCAACGACCGAGGCATGCTAACGAGTCCTTCACGTCCGTCCTCGCCATTGACGAAGGCATTATCGATCCGGACCGAGTACATGTCCTGTATGGCTTCTCGAAGGTAAGTAGTGCATAAGAGTCATCCGGCTTTCCTCTGCCTGAAGCAGCCCGGCGAGACTGCCGAGACGTTGTTCTGACCACATCCAGGACTACGCAGCCGGGGGTCTTCGACTAGGCTGCGTGATCTCCCACAACAGGGCATTTACGCAAGCCGTCCGTGGCGGCGTGTGCCGCTTTTCCTCGCCGTCGCACTTTTCGATGGACATAGCAACGAAGATGCTGGAAGACCGTCCATTCATCATCAGGTTCCTACAGGACAGCATTGAGGCACTGGCGAGACAGCGTGTGCTCGTTGAGGCGTTGCTTGACCAGTCGAGGATCAGTCACTTGAAGGAAGGGTACGTATCTCGCCTCCTCTTCCTACCTACTCACCACCCGCATACCTTGCTCCTCTGACCAGGAATGCCCTCCAACAGTAACGCTGGCCTCTTCATTTGGCTCGACCTGAGCGAGTTTCTCGACCCATATCAGCAGCTCGACGACGGCTGGGCAGCAGAAGCCGCGCTGGCGGCCAAATTGGCCGCTGGAGGGGTTGTCCTGTCGACTGGCAAACGGTACCAGTCGCCCAAGCCGGGCAACTTCAGGATGATCTTCTCTTATGACGAGGGAACGCTACGGGAGGGAATTAAGAGGTAAGTCACCTTTTCTTAGGCGAATCGTGCACACAAGACTGATGGGGGAAGCAGAATAGCGAAGACCTGTCATGGCCGGACTTGAGGCGAGCAATCGGCACTTGAGAGGAGTCGTCGTTTGAACCTGCTGCGTCGTGGTCTGATCGAGTGGATGTTCCTAAAGTGGTCCTGACACAGCGAGTCAGAGAATGGATTGTTGTGATGTAGTTCCTCACTGAATACGTCAAGGCCAGTGTAGTTACAGCGCTTGCGCTATAGACATGTCCACACATAACTGCAACTGCCGCAGTCGCTTATGCCTTCGCTGCTACCTTGAATCTAGTTCAATGGTCTCCAGACTCAGTCGAGCCTGCCACAAAAACATACGCACACCTGCTTCGGTCACTTTGGTCGCAACTGCCCTGTTCACCCGCCGATTCTGTGTTCTCTGGGTTGCCGTTGTTACGCATCTACCTGGATGTCAGCGAACAGATTCGTCTATTGAATGCACACATTCGTGTCTCGTGAGTCAAAGGCCCAGTCCAGGAAATTCGGTCCGGGCTAGTGCAGCAACGACAACGTATGCCAGTATCATCGTAGTATCGCCATATTTGCCGTCGCCGTCGCTGTCATAAACTGCTAGCACATTCGGCCTATGGCGTGGCTCCTCTGAGACCACATCGCACTGTCTCACCATGACGACAGCAAGGGTGCCAAGATTTCACGTCGTCAAAATTCACCCACAACTGGAGGTCCCGAAGAAGCCCACCGGCTAGTGGGGCCTCCGCTCAGGGCCACAACAATCCCTGTCCCTGTTCCAAGCCTCCGACCGGGATGCTCAGACCCTGTGGAACGCCACCGGCGTCATACACACTGACATCAAAGGGTCCGTTCATGAGATTATACACATTCCGTGTCTGATTCGACATGCCGACAACGTCGTCCACAACACCTGCCTGATTATGTGCAGCCGGTGCGATGGTGGCTTGATGGTGGCTTGGAGTCCCTGTGCTCTATATGGAGAGATGCCGTACACAAAGATAGAGATCTGGGTGCTGGGCTGTGTTTTGAAGGAATTCTCATTGGGCATGAATATTGAAAGCGTGTTGCAGGGTCCTGAGATGTGGATTAGTAGTGATAATGGACTTCCGGCCTCGAGCCACCGGCAGTCTACAGTCGCCTATCATTGAATTCTCTATCGGCTTCCCTGGGGCACGTCATCCGGTCCCTGGGGCGCACTGGGCGCACTGCTCGTGTTGAATTTCGCTGATACCGCATAGCTTCGTAAGACGTTTGAGCAGTCGTAGCGAATTGCTGTGTAGAGGCTCGAGGATAGTGGTCGCGTCGCTAATTTAAGCAACGAAAGATCAGCATAGTTTCATCAGATCATCGTTTCAGTGCCAGGCACGTGAGTATGTACATGTGCCTGTCGCTCTGCCGTGCTGATCCTGTCCGTTTGCCGTGCCCATCACGATTGACGATCCGGGAGCTGATCTGGCAGTTGCTCATGTCGGCCAACCTTCGGTCGTGCTCGTGGAACATAGCGAGATAGAGCACTGTGGTCGGTTGCGGGTCAGTAGTGTATGTTTCATCAAGGCGCACCCAGATACTCGAGTGAATGGTCTACACGGTGAAACATTTGACTGTCTTCATGATTTTTCATTGCTCTAGATCTAGCTCTTTGCGAAGTGTGGCAGTAGCACTTCTCAAACCATGTCCTGTAGATTGCAGTGTCAATGACAGCTGACCCTCCCAGCACTTCTTAAACATTAATAACGAATGACTCGACGCGTGATCATGACCGCGTCGTTTGTTGAGCGAGCGAACAGCTGGGTATCATATGATTCGCCATTTCCTATACTCCAAAACCAGCCCTCCACCGTGCGCTGGCACTGCCGCGAACCTGTTCCCTGTGGCGCCGTCCTTGCTTTCTCGCATCACGCGTGTATGCTCGTGGGAGCGTACGACGCTGGGGTATCTTTTGAGGTTATTCCTCGATGCGAAAGTGTTTCCACTGCCAATACCAGTGGCGTAGCGTCCTGCATTTGGCGCCGTTGCGAATTGGCAGCGAGGACCGAATCTTCGAGATACATCACATTTTTGGATGTCTTTTGCTGATTTCGTACATCACAGTGCCACTTCAGTCTTCTGGTTCTTCCGAAGTGACTGAGGCATTCTCGCCCTTGTGGACCTTCTTGTGGCGGCGTAGATTGCTGACAACGGAGAAATGTCGTCCACAACCATCGTAGTCGCAGGCAAAAGGCTTCTCGCCTGTGTGGCTGTACATGTGCGTCTGCAGAGAGCTAGGTCGCGTGAATCGCTTGTCGCAAACCTTGCACTTGTGCTTCTTTTGCGTGTTTGCTGACATTTTGGATGAGAAAGAACCCATCATTGACGCCGGCGCCGGAGGTCCCAAGTGTTGCATTAAGCCTGTCGGTCGAGGCAATGTGCGCGACATTGGATCGTAACCCGAATCGCTTGCCGCAGAGCTGTAATCCGTCGCAGAATCCGCTACTGATCCGACACTAGAGGCGTAGTATGGGAATCCACGACCTGATTCTGCAGAAATCGAGGAATGGGCAGAAGCTTGCGATGGGAAACCGTAGGATTCCATTGAACCGCGTTGACGTGCCTCGTATATGTTGCGTGGTGTCAAATCTGCAACGTTGGCGTGACTCAAAGCAATCATGCCTCGGGATGCGTCAAGCTCATTGAAGCCTGGATTTGATCGATTATCACTGTATCTGTTAGCTATGCCTGACGCGAAGCGCGATGTACGTACGGTTCTGACAGCTTGCGTTGCTGTTGTGCTTGCTGTTGCTGTTGCTGTTGTTGCTGCTGAGCAAGTTGTTGCGCATATGACATTGTCGGGTATGCTGTTGTATACGCTGACGCTGGCTGCTGGGGCGCTTGAGAATATGTTGGCTGCTCGGTATATGCTGATCTGGAGATATCTTGACCAACATTTAGTCCGTCTGTCACGTTGTAACCAAGATTGGAGAACTGGCTACCTGAAGCTAACGGCGCAGAGACCGGCGGCATGGAGTACGGCAGAGACAGTTGCGGTCGCGATGTCTCAGTCTTGGGGATGGTAGAGTATGCCTGCTGACTGCTGGTCTGATGCGACCAAGGGTCGCTGAAGTTTGTCTGTGACTGCATGTTGCTGCCGTACATGTGGTCGAAGTTGGGGACGCCGCCGTAGTGACGACTTTGTTGATCAATGACCATAGTCATGAGGAAGGTTTATTGAGAATAATGCAAGGAGCTTGTGTGTAGCTGACTTGCGATGATGAGGTCGATCTGTTTACTGATAGACCAGATTGCTGGAGTGCTGAAGTAGATCCAGTGAAGTATGGCGGAGGGGATCGGCGAGGTTAAGTAGAATATGTGTGGAGGATAGACAGAGGAGTGAGCTGCCAATGGGAGATGTGGCGTTGATCTGATGTCGATCGTTGCTGTTGCTGATATAGCGGCTCCCAAGGTACAGTGCCCCTTTCCAGAAGAACCTGGCAGATAATGCTATCGCGTTGGCGACGTTATACTGCACACGCTTACGGCAGATCTGCAGTGATAGTCGGGTTGATGAAAGTAAGGCTTTGATTCCCGAGAATTAGTCGTTGTTCCTTCAGTTGGAAGATATGTTTCAGTAGTGGAATGTTTGGATAGATTGATGAAGATCAGCGCTCAGTGGGGAATGCGACATAGATATGTAGTTCCTGGTACTGAGAAGGGCTATGATGCTAAAGCCACGCTTCCTCTACTTGGATGGTGTAAGAGAACGAGATGGACCCCCAGAAAGGGTCTGAAGGTCAGGTTTTCAAGTTCCGACTTGTTGTAACCAGATGCAGGGACAAAGTTGCGTCGGTCGAGGCGTTACCCGGATCCTTGTGGTTGGATAGGTTGCAAATGGCTGGGTAAGGCGATGTGAGGGCAGAGTTGTGGTTGGATGACGATAGCTCTGAGGCAGAGAACAATATCTTGATGGGGTACTGACGGTGGTGGTGAGGCCGGTGCAATGCCAGATTGACCCTGCAGTGAAGAAGTGGAAACGCATCGTCATTGAGGAATGTGAGATTGGTCGAAGGACCCATCAGTTCAGCTGTCATTGGGTCCGAGAAGCAGGGGTGGCTTTCGGAGAGTGTCCGTGGCTTGCAAAGAGGGTCTTGCAATGATGCAAAGCTTGCCCGCACTGATCTTACAGCCAATCCCGTAAGACTGATGCGAAGGTGGCTTGAGGAAGCGAAAACCCACCGCACTGTGCCCGCTTTAATTTCAACTGCACCGATGAAGTCGGTCCCTTGTCTCCCAATTGGGAGTTGCACGAGTGTACCGCGCAGCGTCTCGGATATGTCCACGATCAAGTTTGAAGCTTTCTACCCAACAGTGAACTCGCAAGCGATGGTTTGGGCAGTAGTGGTATTAATTGATTGCGTGCGTTGGGAGCTAACAGGACGAGGAACCAGGTCGCAACTTCGTCAGTCGCACCTACCGTGAATGCGTAGATACCTTCCATGCATCTTTGCTGTGACTTGTTCACTTGCGCGCGACCACAGTCGCAGATTGAACAGATAGAGAACTTGCTCCGCCTAAGCATCCGCCCAGAACCCGTAAAACGGACTATGCACACTTTGGCCTATGTCGTCCCCGGAGGCTCGCCGCCATCACTAAAATTCTCGAGTCCGAAGCTCGAGGTTGGAAGGAATTCTCAAGAGACGCTAGACTAGCGGCGAATCTTGGTTGAATTCGTTCCGAGTCAGGCTGATGCACTGCCTCATTATTGAAGCAACTCTTCTGGTTCTTAGCAGCAGCTTGTCCGACAAGGCCTGTGCGAGCACTGGTTCGTCTCGATAGGCAATCCCCCGTCCTTCCCATTCAGGAACAGCTCAATTGCTCCAGGGCACTAGGAAATTCTGAAACGCAGCCAAGCTCGACTAATCCGTCAGGCGACTGCTGGAGATCTGCGACTCGTCGTCCTTTGCTCGGCAGAGCACAATGCCTTAACACGTAGTGACTCGTGATATCTTGTAAAACATCAGACTTACGTGTTACATCTCAGCTATGGCCAATCTGCTGTCTTCTGTCGCACATCTACGTCAGCGACATCAATTTAATTTCGCTGCGACGAGGCCACAGCTCCCATGAGACGGTCTCGCGACGTCGAATCGTTCTCGAATGCACCGGTCTTCTGCGTCACGGTTAAGACGGCAATCTCTCCACAGAAGCTGCAAGCCCTGCAAGCCTCGCTGCAGGCTCGATCTTGTGGCGTTTTTGGCGGCTTTCCACAAACCAAACGCCGAGCCGCATCCTTCATGAAAGCTTCAAAGACAAGCCCTAGCTGCAACGTCCATTGCTACCGCCCAATGCAACGTGCTGCGTGTTATACTTCGAGGATAAGCACGAGATCGTTCGCTCCATTGAAAGCTGGCCATTTCTTGCCAGAACCTGCACCTCATGCGCTTCAGATGAGACAGGCGCATTGTGTGTAGGAAAACCTGTCGGGGTTGACTACGGGGCTGCAGCGGTATGGAGCTTTCGCCGTTGAATGATCGTCGATCAAGTGGACTCAACCTTGAAGCCACTGGTGACCAGGTGGGACTGCAGTGTCAAAATCGGGACCCCTTAGAGTCTCAGAGCTGCTCCGGAGGTGATAGTGCGTCTGCTTCTCGAATAGTCCTGGGGAATGATAGTGCTGCCAGGCCCGAGCTTGACTAAATGACTATGATTGCGTTATGTCGACCGCTCTTCGGTCTGCAATTTCCCTGTCAGCGAAAGACGTGCTCGAGCATGCATCCTTGCGACAGTAACAGACTATTTGTTTTGCTAGCGCTTTTGCGTTTGTTGTCGCCGAAGGAATGCTGGGTCATCCCAAGCCAAGGTTCTCTTACAATCAGAAGGAGACATGCGGCAGCATCAAAGACAGCCTACCGCAGAAAACCTTCCAGAGAGTCAGCGCGTTGAACCCAACGGTGGGATACACGCTCAAATAGTAGACATGAAGTCGATATTAAACCCATGATCGACCATTTCGCGCGGGTAGTCGATCATTTGCAAATCTTGCCACGTGTTGAGACAATCCTTACTGCTATGAGCAGTTGAAGTAACAACACCACGTTTCGCCGATCAAGTGGCGACGATCACAGCACTGAGTAGGAATTGTGACACAAAGGACGAAAGCTGATCTAAACATATGTGCATGAATAGCCCACCGCTGCGAATCTTTCTATGATGTCCAAACTTGCAGATGGCAACGCAACAGTCGATGCGTCCTGCTGTCGATGATTCCTGAACAACGACCCAGCGATGCAATCAAGCCGCTGGGTGGCGAGCATGGCGGTACAATCAAGACAATGAATTCGCTCGTCAATAGTCTAATGTATCCTCTTGAGTTCTGTTTTGGAGTGTCTTGGTCAGCATTGCTTCGAATACGATCATGAGAGGAGAGCTTCCATGGAGGCAGAAAGTCATGTTCTGGGAGTCCTGTGCGTCCGAGCTGAGCCCACGCTCGCGTCCTTGCTCAAGGCCTGACAGGAGGTGGCGGAGGCACTTACTTTCTGTTTGCCAGTGGAGACGGTCGTCAAATTTGTCGCCCTGTAGTGACGATGATCAGCACACGCATGACGAACAGACACTTAGGCCTCACCTTGTCGCTGATTCCCTCAATCAATTTGTTCTGGGATTCTATTTCCTGTCCGGTGGCCTTGGCCAGCAGATTCAGCCTCTTGGCCGCTCCGGTGAGATCGTCGAGGTTGCGATCGATTTCGTCCTCCATACGGTCGTCATCAGAATCTGCCTCGAATTGATACTTGGACCGTTCGGCAAGATTCGTCTTGCGAGGTCCTGTGCTGTATGTATCGTCCAAGCCCTTGAAGTTGTGGTTCATGCGCTGTGTACTCCGGAATGCTTGCTCGCGCGTAGCCTCGCGCTGCTCACGCTCGAGGCGATGGCGCTCCATGATCTTGTCGTCTTTCTCCTGTTGACGAGCCTTCGAGTTGAAAGGATTGCCCACATGGACGGCAAACATGCTGCGATTAAGCTTCTTCAGTTCTTTCTGCTTGTCGTCAGACATGCTGACCTGGTTGTTGGCAATATCAAGATTCCGGTCTGTGTTGTGCATCCGCTCGCCTTGAGCGCCGAGTCGAGCCAACGTGTTCCGTCCGGTCTCCTCAGCCTGAGCTGCTATACGCAGAGCGTTGCGTGTCGATGCCACGTCCTGCTGTTTCATGGATTTAATTTCTGACTTTGATGCCTGGATATCTTCCTCCTCTTCCTCTTCTGCCGTCAACTGTCGATCACCGTACGCGCCATAGCTCGTATCACCACCACTCTGGTCCTGGCTTTGATAGGCATAATCTGGAGGTCCTTGCTGTTGCCGCTGTTCAAGTCTCTGAGCGGCACCACCAAAAAGAGCGTCTCTGTTGTCATCGGGCGTCGTCTCGTAACTAGCTGTTCGACCAAGGCCGCCGTAGCCGCCCGATCTTGCCGCCCCTGACGGTTGCGGTGCACCATACGGATTTCCGCCACTACTGGCACCCCCGTAGGCTCCTTGGTTGGCATATCGATCAGGAGCATAGCCTCCGCCACCACCTCCCTGATATTTGTTGTCGCCCTGGGCCGCTCCGTATCTGTTGTTGGGGTAGCCACCCGCTTGACTATCGTATGCACTGGGCTGTTGACCATATCCTCGATTCGGCGGGGCTTGGCTCATGCTGCCGTAGCCGCCCTGGGAGGCTGGGGAGGCCCCTGCGGGGCCTGAGTGACGCCAGCGTTCATCTTCGCTCGTGTGTATGGATCGGGAGGGATAGCGGCTTGTGCATAAGGATTGCTGTTCTGGGGCGCAGGCGACTTGGACTTTCCCTTGCTGCTGAACAGGGCGTTCCTGTTCGAGTCATCGTCCCCATCCTTCTTCTTGAGAAAGCCCATATTGTGTGAAAGTCGGTGAAGGTGCAGTTCGGGGACAAAGGATAGCGCGAGAGTCTCTCCGTTGGGCTCAGTAAGGTCTTTCAGTAACACCAGCTGAACGAGGGGATAGAGAGGTCGTAGAGAACTCTCGGGGACTGTTCAGTAGAGGTGAAACAGAGGACATGTTCTTTGTGGCGCTGCTGGTAACCACTCTAAGTCACCAGTGAGCGTTTCAGCAATGCGAGAGCCTAGAATCTCCGCCCCGCAGCGGCGTTTGAAACAAGGGACTTTGGTCGCCAAGCCCACTCCCCGGTACCTCGAGAGACACTGGTACCACACCCAGATGTCCAGCAGCTCTGAGAGACAAACCTCCAAACATGTCCTGATACCTTGACATTCGGGGAGCGCGATTACTCGCAAGAACTTCTCCAGGTAGACTGATGATTCATGGCTCCTGATGTCGGTCGTGAGGCCGAGTACATCCGCGAAAGAGCAAAGAAAGACCTGCTTGGGTTGCTCGAAGGCGTGAGTCTCGCACAGCCGCTTGCGTGTTGCGCGGCACACTGATATACCATCAGGTCAGAGGCAAGAAAAATCTTGTTCTGAGCAAAGACCTCACCGGTCCACTTCCGCTCTTCGTCAGCTCAGCCACGCTCAAGGATTATGGCGTTGACAAAGTCTTCGAACTGGAGAACAACAACACCGACTCCTCTCAACGCAATATCGTCTATTTAGTTCGCGGAGAGAAGGCCGCGACTGTGCAAGCTGTTGTTGGTGAGACACTCGACCTACACGGCAGGTGGTATTTGTGCTGATCTACGATAGAACAGGTCAAACAGCTTCAACGTCAGGGTAGCACAGAACATGAGATAACCATCGTCTGGGTGCCTCGGCGAACACTTGTGTCCAACAAGATACTCGAAGATGAAGCATTTTGGGTGATGTGAACATAGCCGAGCTTCCATTGTACTTCCTTCCATTGGAAGACGATTTGTTATCGCTGGAAGCGAATGAAGCCTTCAACGACCTGTACTGGCACCATGACACGACCTCGATCTTCCTGGCCTCTAAGGCTCTGATGCAGATCCAACAGCGGCATGGGTTGTATCCAAGAATGCTTGGAAAGGGCGACAATGCTCGCAAGCTAACATCATTACTGCAACGCGGTCGCAAAGAGCTTGATGCCGACGAAGCGACCACCCAATACACGAACCTGCCGAGCACAACCATCGAGAGCCTAGTAATCATCGACAGGGACGTTGACACGGCGACGCCCCTGCTAACACAATTGACCTACGAGGGCTTGATCGACGAGTTGGTAGGCATCAAGCACAACCAAGCAGAAATCGACTCCTCCGTCATTGGCGCTGCACCACAACAGCGGGGCGCTTCATCGGCAGCAACTCAGCCAGCCCGGCAGTCGTTGAAACGCATAGTCAAGCTAGACAATTCCGACGCTTTGTATGCCCAGCTTCGCTCCGTCAACTTCGCAAGAGTTGGTCCGATGCTCAACCAGGTTGCACATCGTCTGCAGTCTGACTACGAAGGTCGACACAGCCGTGGCATCAACGAGCTTCGCGACTTCGTGAACAAGCTACCAGGCTTTCAGCAAGAGCATCAGTCCCTTGGCATTCATACCAATCTCGCAGATGACCTGATCAAGCGCACTCGCACAGACATGTTCTTGAAAGAGCTCGAGATTCAGCAGAATTTAGTTGGCGGAGGCGACCCATCATATCAGCACGACAGCATCGAGGAGCTGATCTCTCGTGATGCACCAGTCGCCACGGTCTTACGCCTCCTTTGCCTGGAGTCTACGGTCGCAGGCGGTATCAAACCTCGGGACCTAGAGTCCTTCAAACGCCAGATATTGCACGCATATGGCTACCAACACCTCCTTACCCTGCACGCACTAGAGAAGATGGAGCTGTTACAGCCACGCACTGGCGCCAACGCTCTGCTCCTGCCGGTCGGCGGAGCTCAAAGCGGATCCGGTACCAAGACCAATTACTCGTACATGCGCAAAGAGCTTCGTCTCGTCATCGACGAATATAATGAGGAGAAGCCCGAAGATATCGCCTTCGTCTACTCTGGCTACGCGCCACTCAGCGTCCGTCTCGTGCAATGTATCCTGCAGAAGCAGTACCTGCAGACTTTGCACAAGTCACCGCTCCCATTGACACCGGCTAGTACGGGATGGCAAGGATTCGAGGATATTCTGAAGTCTGCAAAAGGTCCGACGTTCAATATCGTGCAGAGGCCGAGTGACGAAAGGGCAGCCAAGGCTAAGGCGGTCTTGACCGGCAATGCTGGGCTGAAGACAGTCTTCGTGATGTTTCTGGGCGGCATCACTTTTACGGAAATCGCTGCGCTCAGATTTATCAACAAGCAGCTGGAAGAGTCCGGTCAGCGCCGGAGGATCATGATCTGCACCACTGGCATTGTTAGTGGAAGGAGCATCATGGAAGGCGTCATCGAAAAAAGCACGCTTGGATCGGGCATCAAGCGGGCAGCTACAACGGCGTCAGCCTCACAGTAGTAATTGCTGGTGCCTTCCAAGTGCTTGGATGTCCATCATTTGTCGTTCGCACTGACACTGCTATTGCCCATCGAATTCACATCTTCGCCGCGCTCTTTCCCTGACCCACCTTTTCGATATCTCCTCCGATGACCTTGAAGACGCCCCAAACACCAGCGTGATCGGTGACCCACCCGCCATCCATGCCTTCTACCTCAATCAGCTGCTTCTCCACCGCCTTATCTTCGACCTTGACACCCAGTCCGAACCTTTCAAACCCAATGCACTCCAACGCGTCACCACAGAAGAACAGCTTGTCCATCCGACTACACCCAAACATCTCCCGTTGCTTCACCGGCGCCATCTGGCCCCAAGTGTAACCCGCATCGTCGTCCTCGTTCCCTCCGTGTACGAGAAATGCGTCTTTGAGGTTGTTGTCGGAATGCAGCGTTCGGTCAAATGGCTGTATGGCGTTGAAGTCTCCACCCATGATACCGCCAGCGATGCCGGACTCGTGGAGGTACTTGGCCGTAGTCTTGACTTGTTCAGGCCGGAGAGGCGGGTCAGCGATCAAGCTTTCAAGATGTGTGTTGCAGAGGCGGATGGTGCGGTCGGGGTTGGCAAATGTGAGATCGACGAAGAGGCCGTCCCGCTCCATCTTGGTAGCAGAGTAGTGCACGCGGAAAGTGCGTGAGATCGGCAGGGAGTGGTGGATAAGCGTTGTGGTGCCGTAGTGACCAGACTCCCAGTGCTCCTTGTCAAGGTCTGTGACGTGATAAGATGAGCGAATCCATGGTTGAGATTGGATTAGTAGGAGATCGGATTCGAGCATTTCGTTGAGGAAGATGATGGAGGGATGGCTGTTGCGAGTGGTGAGCTCGTGGAGATGGTTGAGAGCGACAGTCATTCGCTGGTCTTCATATGGAAGCATGAAGTCGATGTTCCAAGAGAGAACATTGAATGTTGTCGGCGTTGGGTGGGCAGACGCTGATACTGACTCTGTCGTACACGGTTTCCATGACTGTGATTCCGGCTTGAAGGTGTAGTATGGTTGTGGAACAACTTCCTGTCGATTCCATGGTAGACTGGTCTTCCGTTTGCTCTCGACAAGGGCAATGATTTTCTGTAGATCTGGCATCTTCTTTATTGGCTTGTTGCTGAAGATTTTCCTGCTGTAGCTAGGGCTCGAGCTGGCAATGGACCGTCGAGACGTAGTCGGCTTGACCAAGGCTGATGCTTTCTGACGACCCAATTCTTGAAAGGTCTTTCGTATAACTCGAGTTGTCATATAAGGCTGCCTGAAGGGCCAGCATGAATCCGTGGTTGCTGACTGTGGATATCCGAAGTCATTACACCAGGCCTCACCTCCGATCCGGGGCTCCAGGGTTGGTTGGCTAGGGGCAAGCGGTCAGCCAATCAATTCCCCATGTTTGCGGAGTACTCTCACGGGATATACGGGTACGAAGACCACCTCATACAAACGCGACAGTGGTTCAATAGTCCCAGCGTCTGCATGGCTGTTCGGGCAAGCAGCTCCAATGGCACGAGACACGCCGATATGACTCAGGCAATCGGTGGCAGCAAGTTCCAATGCCTCGTCTTGGCATAAGAAAGGCAATACCATTGTACTTCCTACAGCACCTTGGAGCGACGCGGACCCTCTGCAGAGTCTGAGGACATCTGGTTGTGGCCCTCGCTCTACTTCAACGAGACAAGAGATCCGTGCTTTCATGCTTTTGAGCTCTCAAGCGAGCCAGTTGAGTTCTCACCATGGACACGGTGGTCGAGACTAGCGTGGTGAGGTGGTGCAAAGTGCAAATCGTGGATTTGTCGGCAGACACAGATCATCAACACTTGAGCCGAGTATTCGTGTTGGAGTCATTGGTTGTCACTCAGTCCAGGTGGCCCTGAGGTGTCGGTCTCGTCACCTGCTGGTGCTGCGACCGGTCAGTTGCCACGTGCGACCGATCCACTTATTCGTTTGCAGCTCAAGTCGCAAGGCAAAGCTTCTCCCCCACATTCAACGCCTTTGCATTGACCATCAACACCATCATCATCCGCGCAAGCAGCGATGCCGCCGACAGAGCCGCGTGCCGCCATGGATCAAGCAGACACGAGAACACGCCAGCTGCCACCACAAGAAATGGTTCACATCCGCAAGCTGTACCTCGATAAACGTTTCAAGAACTGTATCAACGCCTGCGACGAACTTCTGGCCAAGTCTGAACGAAGTCCGAGTTCCTCATCGATCATAGGCGGCCTTGCGAATGCCGAGTTGCATCAAGTACATCGAGCATTCCTCATCTACCATCAAGCAATCAGTCACGAATGCATGGGTATCGCCGCACACAAATTCTCGCAGAACAAGATCAAATACCTGAACTCCGCCAAAAGTCAGTTCGAACAAGCCTTGTCGGTCCTGCCTCAGCCATTTGCTAGTGAGCGTGATGGGTCGTACCAGACGCCCATGCCGCGATCGCCAGATGAGCCCAAAGACAACGCGTCCGATGATGAGAAGCCCATCGGTCTAGGTCTGACCCCTGTGCCACTGCATGACATTCGCACAACTCCGGCGGTTCGCATTTCAGATGCAACTCGGTCTCCTTCTGAAGAGAGCTTCGACTCTGCAACATCTGGTACATCAGTCTCTGTCACCTTCACGATTCCCGACTTCAATAAGTACTCGCCGAGGAACAGCATGCCTTACCTTCAACTTAGCACAGGCGGTTCACTGTCGAAGGATCTTCATGAAAGCCGACCATTCGTCCAGGGCCAGAATCTTGACGACTTCTTCAGCGACAGCGAAGATGACGACGACAAGGAAGGTGAACGTGTGGCGAGCTGGTTACCGCGATCCATGCGAAGTCTGAACTTGGCGGCTCACACCATCGAGTCCGACAGCGAAGATGAAGAGACGGAGAGTGCTGCTTGCGAAGCAGGTGTCGGCGAGGAAACGCCAGTGTCGGCCGCCATCAACAGCCTCCAGGCAGATATGTTCAACGATAGTTCACCTACCAAAAGTCTGAGCGCAAGTCAGTCCTCCCGATGCATGCTCCGTGAAGAGCTTGAGCCAGCGCCGCTCTTCAATAAGTCACTCAAGCTTCCAAAGATCACCTTCGAGCCCCCAGCTCTTCGTTCAGAAGTACCTCGCCCGCTGCCTCGCACACCACGTGCTCAATTCGCCCTCAATGACATTCAATCGGCAAGAAAGACTGCTGTTCAGACACTCATCTCCAAATTCGAGGGCACATTGCCGTCACCTATCACACCTTCTTCGTGGACCACAGCAACTCCTCTGGCCACTATGTCCACGCAAGCCTTCGCACCTACACCGATCACGCCACGATTTGACATGATCAGGAGTGCATTCGAGCCACATCAGACACAGAGTCATCTGCGAGCATACTTGACGTCTCGTTCGTTGGCACATTACAACAACTCTCTCGCAGACTTCCGTACATGCCTGCAGTCTGCCGTTGAAGCAGTCGAGGAGGCCCTTGAAGCTGCACATGAAGTACAGCAAAAGCGAGAGGACGAGAAGCGTGCATCTAGCGTACACGTCAACGACAACTCCTTGCCGAAGAACCGCCTGGCGAGCATGTGGCTGCTGTCAACACCAGGTCGCAACCCAAAAAGTGCTGGTACGACAGCGACTGGCTCGGCACCGCCTGTGACAATAGTTGATCGATCCGAACGACCCCGTGATCGTAAAGCAATGCCACTTCGTAATGGAGTCCAGGAGTCGGTTCAGAAACGAGCAGAGCGGCTCGAGAGATTAAGGTCGAATGGCTTTAAGGTGCGTAAGGAATCCCATGGTTGGAAGGGCGAAGAGCATTATGAGTGCTTCCGGCGAAGAGTCGAGATGGACCTGGGGTCTTGAGCGTGGTTCAGGATGGACCTCAGATTGGCTACGCCCGCCCGCGGAATCGCTGAGTGATGGTTTTGGGCCGTGAAGTGCGAATGTAGTATTGCTGGAGTCGGCGCTTTTGAGCCATAGTTGACCTCTGTACCGATCGTGGGCTTATGGTAGGCAAAGTACATTGGCTCAGCGAACAGCGGCTCTTTGACACAGCTCACCTTTCAAAGTTCAGCCGAACGAGCTGTTGGTGGCTACACGTTCGGACTGGAATGTTGTACATATTCAGCGTTGTCATAGGCTCGCGCCTCAGTGTATGAAGAGTGATAAAGCCAGTGTTATGGCCGGAGCGAGAGGCACAGCATGATTCCACGCCAAATATGCCTGATATGTGAACTTGCAGTCGCGTTGGCGGATTGTCCAGGGAGTAGGGATAGATCAATGCCAGCAGGAAGCTCCCAGCCACCAGACCCTTGGGCAGAATCTTATCTTATCTGGTCATTTCCAGCCGAAGTTCTCTGATGCAGTCGCTCCTGGTCGGCATTTGACAGTACAGCAAGAGTGCCAGGGACAGCGTGTCATGTCAGTCAGGGACCGCAGATGATCCCACGGATGGCAGCTCTTCGGGATCTTATTGTTGTGGGTCCTACACCTCGTCCGTCATCTCTTCACTAATTCAGCCTTCCACCAGCGAAGACGTCATGGCATCTTCGTAAATGCCTTTGCGACATCTTCTGGGAATCGGGCAGTCGTTGCGCGTCACGTCAGGCTAGTGATTGGCAAGACCTCGACTCATACACGGTGGATCGGATCTATCAACGCATCTCGTGTAAGTATCCAAAATACCTAAAGCAAGTGGTAAGAAACGCGAGTGGCAAAGAAACGAAGTCTGGGGTCGACAGTGATATATTTTGTTCTGTCAGTGTATCTCTTGCAGAATTAGGCTTGGATGTCGCTATCCAGCGGTACTCTAGTCGTATGCTGTACTCTAGTCGTATGTCTCGTATATATGTACATCCCGATCCGTGATATGCCCTTCATTATTGCCCAATATTACCTTCTTTTATTGCTTCTCGATATGTGCTTTGTCGTCAACGGCATACTCGTCAACGGCGCTGACAATATGCGGATTGAGGACGAAAGGTAATGTGCAATGACAAACAATCATCAACGCCATTGGTACAATCGCCACTGGTTGTGTTATCCTCCATGCCAATGGTGCAAAGAACGCCATGTATATCACGCCACCGAGGAGTGGAATCATGACAATGTACATGTACTTGAATTTGTTCACAATCTTCGGGATTTCCTTGAAGAAGTTCGAGTTCTCGACTTCCTTCTTGGTCATTTCCCAGGTCATTTCGTAGCCGACGATGTGGGCGATCAAGGCTTTGTTGACGTGGAAGCTGAGTCCGTAGAAGTAGAAGCAGTACATGGGCTGCCACCTGAAAGCCTCCCAGAGTCCGCCGAAGAATGATCGCTCGCCGATGCGGAATCGCATGACGGCTAGGGCAATGTTGCTGAGAATCCAGAATACCAGAACCACGGAAAGAAAGATGGACCATGAGTCAGTGTAAAATTTGTCCAATTCATCCCAGAAGAGACCAACCAGAACATAGTTGGCAATAGTGTAGAAGAAGCCGCTGCCGATGGCATAATAGGAGCCCATGTATGATATGATGCTGAGTTTTGAGGACCAATGCATGTCACTGAACAGAAACTTGCGGAATAGCGGAGTGAAAGGCCCTCTCCAGAGCCAGGACCACATAGGATTGAACAAGAGCTCACTGTCGCCATACGAGTATCGTTCCCATCGGCTGATTTCGTCGTAGATGGTAAGAGAGACTTGCTCCCTAAACTCGTCCCCATGATAGGAAGCGTAACGAGTGACCCAGTTGTTGCTTTGAAGTCGGATGCTCATGTTGAAATCCTCGGAAATGTGATATTCAGACCAGTACATGGTATAGTTCGGATCTTTTGTAGTCATTGCGACATCCTGGAGCGCTTTCCAGCGCACGAAAGCGTTGTGGCCGACGAAGGGAGCGCATTCACCATTGCTGACCTGGAACCGAATTTGTGCATAGCACATTTTGGCAAAGTAAGTAGCGCCGTTCTCGAAGAAATCACCGGAGACCTGAGTAACGCTGGTGTGGTGTTGCACGATAGCGACTTCTGGTGAGAGGAACATCTCTGCCGCACCGTTGATCAGGCAGTCTCGGGGCTGCGAAGACTTGTTAGCTCGACGCTTGCAGACAGACGTCGAATGACTTACAACTCGAGTATCTGAATCGCACATAAGAATGACTTCGCCGATACGAATGTTTCCACCGGCGGATTTGACTCGACTGTCCTTCGCCATTTCTTCGGTCAAAGCTTGGTTGTAGAGAACCTCCTCAAGTTCCGGGTCGATAAAGACTGGACTTCCGTCTCTGGCTTGACACTGGGCATGCACGAGTCTTGTGAGAGTTCGTTCGACCCTATTGGCAAAGTTCATGCAGAAATTCGAGTTCGAGGCTTTCTTGAATCGTCCAGTACGGAAGTATCCATCCTCGCCGTTCCCTGGTCGGGCTACCCATCTGGATTACAGATTAGCAAAGGTGATGGCAGAATACTGCGTGTGCCACTCACCCAATGTTGTTGGCTTGATACCATTCAATGCGAGCTTGCGCGGCAGCAGGGTCCGTCTTGAGGAGTATTCCGAGGCCATCGTCCGTGATGAAGATATTGGCCTTGCCGCCTTCCAGCTCGTAATCCGAAACTGCGGCCATCAGACTTCGGACTGTTGGAATAACGACCAGCTCCATTGACTCCTTGTAAACAGCCATTTGTATAGTAACTCGCGGAGGAGTGAAACCTAGGTGGTACGCTTGCTTGAGGTTCGGTTTCTGGCTGGAGAAGAATCGCGTATTGGTGAACAGGCCAGTGATCGGCCCAAAAAGCTGGAAAACATATGTCACCAGTGACAGAGCGAAGAACATAGCCACGACTAGAGTCAGCGGCTCGAAAGCAATCCAAACTAATCGCATTTTGTCGCCGTCTGTAAGCATCTCGAGAATGAGATGAGATGTGGTGTAGCCGAATATGAGGAAGACCAGGAAGAAGATCGAACAAGCCATGACGATGGCGCCGTAGAGCTTCACTGGCCGGTCGAGGGATTCCTTTTCGAGCTCTTGCTCTTCGATGTCGCCGGAGATCTCGGTGATCTCGGTGGTGAACAGCTTACTCTTCGATTTTGATTGATCCCAGACACTTAATGAACTCGCAGTCAAAGCTCTAGATGCGTGATTGCCGCCGGTGAATGGAGTAGGCCCCCATATCTGCGATTAAATCAGCACTCTTCTGGCTGGGAACAACACATCTCGGTCATGAACTTACCAGTTGCATCAATTGCTCCTCGGTAGCGACGGCTTGTTGCAACAACTTGTCAGCTTCGTCATGCCACACGAGAAGAATTCGCTCGTTTCTGATCAATGCGGCATAGGGATATCTTCGTGGATGAGCAAGCCCGATCCTCATCAGATCGGCCATCTGGTCGACAACTTGAAGATCCAGGCCGTTGCCTAGCATGATCCCAAAGTCCTCATCGCCAATGACATCAAAGATTGCGTCTGTCGAATCCGTGGCAATTGAAAAAGCTGCCTGGACGCCAAGTCTTGCGACCGTGCGGACCATCGGTTCGGCGAGATCCTGTGGCTCAACGCTGTAAGTGCCATTGGACTGGCGCAGGAGGACACCGAGTGGCCTTTTTGGCATGTTGAGATCGAACCAGCCATTGGCAACACCTTTCCCATAAAGGAACTTGGTCATCTGGGACTCGATCAGCTCAGTGTGTCTAGCATGAGCAGAAGCTCTTACCGTCCTGTGCCTCAGTGCTTCATCGAAGTTGGCTCTGTCTAACCGCCTGCTCTGGTGGCTTGATACGGACACCCCAGAGGAGTTCGGCTGCGAGAAATGCAGATACTGAGGTGTCGCCAGCGGCGTAGTGGCCCATTCGTCCCCAGGTGAGGGCGAACCCATCGGTATCGGCGACGGCGAAGTCATCGGTATGTTACTGTAGGTGGGAGCATGATGCGCGGTCTCTACAGCAGGCTCACACGTCGAGGGCACCGGGACTTGACAAGAGAGAGAACAATGAACCACAGAGAGGCTGGAAGGTTTGTGTACAGAACAAGACGGTGGCTTGTCGCTACAGCCCGTACCGGCAGTCAACCATCCGGGATCACCCCTGATGGCGAAGTGCACATTTCCCTCATGTATGATTGTAAGTAACTCACTTCGTCGGGAGACGAGATTCCGTCCGCACGACCAAAGTCGCGTCCGCATGTCTTAGATTCGAGGCATGGTCGCATGCGTCTAGCTCTGCTGTTAAATCTAACGCGTCTCGCTTAGGCGGACATTTGCTATCGGCAAATCTCAAACTGCCGTGATGATTGGGAGTGTTCTTGCTGCAGGAACCGATCTGAGTTTACCTTGGCGTAGCTAAGCCCCGAAAAGGAAAGCTTCCCCAGCTTAAACCTGGAGGCGTGTGCTCCCACTTTCTCGACTGAACACTGCATCGTTGTCAGCAGTACGAAATCTGCTCCAGCCAACTCGTGGGCCTCCAGACGGCACACAGCATGAACCGTACAGTGCCAGCGCATCACGCAGAGCCTAGACTGTTGATCACGGCGTCGGCACGCACGTCCGATAACGATTGTCAGAGCCATGGCTGTGCCTGTTTCACCAGCGATGTCTCACAAAAAGGGTGATCATCACTTCGGATCAGCACTGCTAAAGGGACACCCTCGAGACACTGAGGCTGCTTCCTCATGCGACATCGCGCATCAACTTCCTCATGTACGATAAGAACATTGCCTATCTTGCTGGAACCTGGTTCTCAGTTTCTCGCTAAAGGCCTTAATTTCACGACCAACTTCTGAAGTGTCTCAATCGAGCATTAATGCATTATTGTTCAGGGTTCATGCGCCGAAAATAAAATTGTGGTAGGATCGCCAGCCAATAGCCATGCACATCCCTCAACGGCAGATCAACGTGGCAGGAGCTGGGCTCCGCGTGCCGGTAGCGTTCACGCCAGTATCCGTTTACCAGTACGAAATACAGCCTTTAGTGACACTGCCTGGGCGAAAAACTAGCCACGCTTCTGCGCGTCGAGCATTGGTCTCACGTGTCTTGTGAGTATAGGCTGTTAGTACGCATGGGAAACCGCCGCTCGTGACAATAGATTGTGGTGAACTACCGACAATTGTTCTATGCCAGAGTTGAATGCTGCTACAATATCATTGCCTTGCAGTCACCATTACAACTTTCGCGGGCCAGTATGTCTCGGGCCAGGAAGGCAGACGACATGACGTCGCCTTTCGCAGATTCTCATGATCTCGATTTCATCCACCCAGCATATCGATCGACCCAACCAAGTCCACTAGGTCAAAGGCGCAGCGACAGCGAAGTCGCATCAATTGAGAACTATGGCTTCAATCGAACCCGAGACACCTCGGAGGAGGACTCATGGCGAGGGCTGAACAGTTATCGGGCAAGTGGCAGGCGCAACCACGAGTACAAGACCTACCTGCTGGACGGAAAGTCAGTTGCTCTTCCACCTATAGCGCGCTTTTGTTGGTCGCTCATCATTGACTTCGCACAGGATTGAAAAACCCTGGACCTCAGACAAGAAATACAAAGCGCCTCGCAAAGGCAATTGGTATATCCTCGGAGGACTTTTCCTCGCGATAGCTCTCAGCGCCGTTGTCAACTGGAGAATTGCGGTCGGCGTTCCAGATCATGAGGTTTGGCTTCCCATCTTGCGCCTTATCGTGTTTCTCTGACACAGGGTTCCCTTTGCAGTATTGTCTAGTCCTAGATGATTCCTTCAGCAGTCTCGACAAGGATATCTGGAAACACGAAGTTCAGCTCAACGGATTTGGCACGGGGTCATTCGATTGGACGACGACTGACGATAAAAACGCCTTTACTGATGGAGATGGACTGCACATCATGCCCACATTTACTACCGAAACGACAGACATCACCGAGGAGCAAGTACACGGCGTTCCCAAACCGTCAGTAGTAGTCATAGGATATTGGGCTACGCACAGACTCTAACTCGTGTACCAGTTATACTCTGAACTTGGGCACGGCACGAAATGACACCAGAAACGCAACGATCAAGGGTGATGGTTCATGCACAGCCGACAAGACTTCCGAATACTACATCGATGCGTGCAGCAGGCAGTCCAACGAATCGTCCCATACGATCATAAATCCCGTAAGGTCAGCGCGCCTTACCACGCAGGGTTCCCGATCGATTACGTATGGTCGTGTTGAAGTCGTGGCCAAGGTGCCGAAGGGCGACTGGCTCTGGCCGGCAATATGGATGATGCCTGAGGACTCAGTATACGGGATCTGGCCGCTGAGTGGCGAGATCGATATCATGGAAAGTCGCGGTAACGCCCGTGGCTACAGGAACGGCGGAAGAGAGGCAGTCTCAAGCACGATTCATTGGGGTGAGCGAGCAATCTGTTCCGCCGCTTTCAGAGTAATGCTGGTAAACTAACACGACGCCAGGCACGTCGTGGAAAACCGACAACTTCTACAGGACAACACAAAAACACACGATCCAAAGGACAGACTATTCTGAGGGCTTCCATACCTTCGGCCTCGAGTGGTCCGAAGACTACTTGTACACATGGGTCGACAACAGACTTCAGCAAGTCCTCTACGTCGATTTTAGGAAGCAGGATCTGTGGTCACGCGGCCATTTCCAAGGAGAGTACGAAAACGGTACCATGTTGACCAACCCATGGTATATCAGCGGAAACAGGAACGCACCCTTCGACCAGAAGTTCTTCTTGATCCTCAATGTTGCGATCGGGAGTCGCAACGGCTGGTTCGAGTACGTTCCTGGCCTTCATCCTTCCCACGTTGCACCGTAGCTGACAAACGTCGACAGGGATGGCCATGGAAGCAAGCCATGGGTTGACGGCAGAGACTCTGCGGCATCTGACTTCTACGGTGGTGAGTACAATGTGACCTGTCATCTACAAACTTATGCTGATACATCATCTAGCCCGATCGGAGTGGGAACCAACCTGGGCAGCCGGCAACGATCGTGGTCTCACTGTCAAGAGTGTCAAAATGTGGCAGCAGGGTGCATGTAGCGCATAATACACCAGGGAGACATAGACCAGCATACGTAATGAGCACATGAATTGGGGTGTAGAATAGCACACGACGCACACGAAATACAGTGTAGAATAGCACACCAGTGGGATATACATAATGTAAGGGACGCGTCTCGCGCAGTAGATGGGCCGCAGTCTGCGAAGCAGCAATTCTTGAGCGCAACAGGTCTATCGCTAGTCCTTCGTGACCCGAGTCCTCTGATAAGGTAAGCTCCTGGTGCCCTTCGAGAGGTGTGAAGCCTCGAATGATGGCACTGTCAGGTGTCTCAGGATGTCACAGCCTCATGATTCGGTAATAATATCACCTGGGGCGATTGCTGCGCGGGCGCAATTGTCACCATGCTGGAGATCTCGATTCTTCGAGCACTACTAGTACTATCGCTCCTTGGCCTGCTTGGGGAAGAAGAAAACCAAGCAACTATCTCATACGCATATTCTCCTCATAGAAGGTCCTGCTCCTCGACAACTGTCAGCTCCTTGCATGTCAGCTGCCTGCTTGCCGGCAACTACCAGCAGCACCACTCAAAACTCATTGGAATAATTTCACGCCCGCTGAAGCCAACCATTGCCAAGGAAGCCCTCCGCGTTCCCATGGGAAAAGCACAAAAGCAACCTGCTTTTTATGCCGATGAAATAAAGTTCGCCAACAGCGCCATGCAAATGTATTGATATCGAAAGACAAAGGAAAAGCTCAATGAAGTCGTTGGTTGTGGTGGCGGTTCAGCTCGAGCGCTCGGGCTCGGTGGATTGTAGTGTGTTGTGGGTATGTTCTTCATCGAGGTACAGCTCTTGGTGTCGGCGGCTCATCCTGCTCAACGGGCTCGGTCTCGAGTTTGCTGGGCATAGGCGTCAGCTGCTCCTGGATCTTCGTTGGCATGGGCGTCAATTCAGCGTCCATGTCAATATCCGCGACCGTATGTCCCGGCTTCTGAGGAAAGATCTCTGGTGGCGTAATATGCCCTCGAACCTCTTCCGGGTCTGGATGAGAGTGGTATGAGGCTGTTCGGCCCAACTTCCGGGGCTGGGTGGTGGACGCTTCTACCAGGGGCTCCTCCGGAATGGTCAGGCTCTCCATTCTGCCTTCCAGTAGTTCTAGGCTCTTCCGTAATGTCTCTGGCTCCGCCACACGCCCTTCGTCGTTCATAGAGATAACGCTGCCGCGACTGTTAGTCCGCATCATCTCGACGCCAAGCTTGGATGCTGTCCGCGCAGACTTGAGCATGGGTGAGCGCGCCCCTATTCTGTTGTGGCCAAGTTCATCATCCTCATCGTCTCCTTCTTCAGGACCACCAGCGCTCAAGTGAGACTTATCAATGGATCGTCTTTTGACGCGAGCTTCAGAGGTATGCGCCGATGGTTGCTCTGATCGTACCAAGGTTTCATCAGAAGGAGCCGTTGGGGGCGCAGATTCGGTATGCAGTAGCTGCGGATGTGGCATTGCAGCTTTGGCTGTTTGCGGCTGATCGCCAGTGATGCCTAAACCGCGAGCCCACTCATCTGTCGCGGCCCGCGAGACTATGACAGGTATTTCATCGGCTTTGACCGACTCCAAGTCACTAAAGAAGCCTGCGCTACCGATGGAGTCTTCTCGACTCGAGCCTTTCCAAGATGAGTCAAATGTGGGAGCCAGTGATGAGGCCACAGAGCTTGGGCTGTCCTGTACAGGTGCATGATCATGACGTGTACTTGTGGTTGGAATAGTCAATGGCATGGTCATCTTCATGTCTTTGTGCGGTGGCTTCCATGAACAGAACTTGCAGAGCTCTTCCGTCAATTTAGGAATCGTAGGAGGCTTCAGCATGAGGCCATCAAAGTGATGAGTCTCAGGAAGGTCCTTCAGATAGTTGGTCATGCAGATGATAGGGGTGGAAGTGTTGGCGCTTTTAGTGTCCCTGATCATTCGAGCGACATCAATGCCATTGATAGTGGGCAGCTTGTACTCCATGAATATTATGTCGAACTGAATTTGGCTAACGGCGAGACGCAACGCATCCGGTCCATTGCCAGCGGTGATCGTGCGGCATCGGACTGGGATTTGATTGTTAGTGGCGCGAGCAGAAAGTCAGAAAGAGGGCACTTACGTTTCTCGATCAACTTCTCCATCACCATCTTGGACACGGGATGATCTTCAACGATGAGGATATCTAAAGGTCGGTATGTAGGACCATGGCCTTCCATGAGGTTGAACTGGGACATGCGTCGAGAACTTTGTCTTCGGCGCTGGACTTTGAGCAATGCCTTTTGCTGAGCAGCTTCATTGTCCGAACTGGAGGGAGACAGATCTCGTGTGTTGAAAAGCTGGCTCTTCCGCTTGTGGTGACCTGGAGCGAAACTTTCTCGGATACTCTGCAATTCGCCGCCGTCCTGTGATCCCACAGTCTGAGAACGTGTCCTCGAATGCAGGCTGCCGGACCGTTGAGGTACCACGATAGACTTTGCGGGAGAGCCAGTCAACGGCACAGTCGCTTTCAATGGCTTGTTCGGCGAGGTACCTGGTGGTATACCTTTGGCCTCTGTCGCACTGTCGAAAAAACCGGTTGGAGCGTTCATAGATCCACTTGATGCCTGCGAGGAGCCAGACGTCTTGCGGCGCTCATGATTTTGTGCCGTCGAGAACTGCAGGAGTAATGGCGAGGATGGCTGGGACGGGCGACTGGGAGAGGCGTTGAGGTTGAGTCCTGATGGTGACGCAGGTCTGTGGCCCTTGCTGATGGACAAAGCCCGTTTCACAGGCATTGGCACCATGGGACTGCTCTCAAGCGAAGGTGCTGGCGAACCAATGTTTGGGGTGTTGGAGGCAGAAATGACCTGCGAAGCATAGCCTCTAGCCTGAGCTTGCATGGTGTCTCTCCTCATTTTCTCAACGATGTCTTTGTTGGCTTTCTCGAGAACTGGCAGATTTTTGTATGTGAAATTACCGAAGTCATCTGCCACGACAGGTTCGCTGAGTCGACGGCTCCTGGTGTCTCTAGCGACGTGAGGCGGAATGTGAAGGGGCATTAAGCCACGCTTGCCCGTCGCAGCTGCTGTACGAGTTCTAAAAAGAGCGTCGTGGGGTCGCTCATATTCGCCGCCAGATCCTGGCGTGTGGCCAGTCGGTGAGAGCTGATCCTCGAGTTCTTCCGGGAAAGATGACAACGTAGCGCCGCGCGCGTCGAAGTACTCAGTATCCTCTGGATGTTCAGGTGCTGGAACGAACTGCGCCTCGTCTTCTAACAAGGTCTCCCAATTGATGTCCGTGAACCATGAATGGGCTTGTATCTCCGCACCACCATTGGGGAATTTGTCTTCTTTGTTTGCTCCAAGCCGATCCTGTGGATTCATTTGGATGAGACAATTGATCAGATCCTTCACCTCATCTGTCGAAGGATACTCCTCTTCATCAGGCCACGCGATACGCCGATGAAGAATGTTGTCGAAGACTTCATCTGTTGATTCGGCATTGAATGGAGGAACCCCAAACAGGAATTCGAAGACGATACAGCCAAGCGACCACCAATCGCACATCTCATCTTGGCCAGCGCCCTTGATCGTTTCCGGTGCGAGGTAGTCTGGTGTCCCAACGAATCGTCGAGTGCCTTCTTCCGGGTCAAATAGAGCCGTGACTGGCGGTAGTGGTGCTGGAGCGTGAGAGATGTTACTCATCGACTGCGAAAGTGGGAAGAGATCGGGAGATGCACTGCCTTGACTTCCGGCCTCTTCCTCAATTGGACCGCTCCGTGAATGAGCCGCGCTTGGATGGGAGTATGGTGCGTCGTGAAGTCCCAATTTTCTGAACGCATAGTTCAGATCGTGAGTAGAGAGCTGCCACTGTCACTTCGGTGACCGGAGGTGCGCCTGGAGACTTCTCGACTGAGTGACGTGTCACGATTGAGACTGAAATACGAAGGCTGATCGAGTCCGCCAGCCAGAGCCGGCGTCATGAGTGGTGTATTCATTGGCGAGACACTTCCGCCGTGATAGTCGAAGGAAGCTGACCTTGAGGTGGGATTGGAGTCAGACTGCGTCTGATCTTTGAAAGGGATGCCTTGCTTCAGAAGATCAGGTGCCTCATCGGGCTGTTTGAGCGCTCGCTTTTGTCGTCCAACAAGTCCCATTCGCGACAGACCGAAGTCGGTGAGCTTCAAATGACCCTTGGAGTCAATGAGCAGATTATCAGGCTTCAGATCCCGATGTACGATGCCACGGCTGTGAAGATGCTGAACGCCGAGAACGACTTCAGCGGTGTACTTCATCGCCCAGTCCTCTGACAGACCGCCGAGAATCTTGATCAAGGATGCACAATCACCTCCGTTGAGATACTCCATAACAAGGTAGAGGTAGTCCTTGCTGGAGAAAGTCCAATAAAGCTTGGCTACGAAGTCGCTCTCGCCCTGCCACATCATGATAGCTCGTTCAGCCTTGACATTCGTGACCTGATTTTTGGCGACCATGTCTGACTTGCGTAGAACTTTGATCGCGAAATACTCGCCAGTCCGCTTCTTCTTTGACAGGTAGACGCTCCCAAAGGCACCTTTGCTGATAGGCTTGATGACTTCGAAGTCCTTGATTGATGGTGGCAAGACACGCTCCTGCGGAGCAGTGATAGAATGCAGGCGCGGCGACGGCGGACCACCCCGAACGTCTGATGAGTGGATGCTGGACTGTCGGCGATGATGCTGGCTGTGAGTCTCGGGCGGCGGCATAAATTCCCCAGCTGTCAGTAAAGGTGAGACGATTGGGGAATGTGCAAGCTCGCCACTCGGGATACGAGACTTTGTGAGACGTAGTGGTGAGGGTGGTGGAGGTGGATAGCGCCCTGGGGAGTGCTGTCGATGTGGCGAGGCAGAACCCAGACCATGAAGATGCATACTCCTTCTCTTGCGCTCACGAGAACTGGCAGTCCGTCCTAGACCATGATCTGAAGCAGCGGGAGAATCCGACCGCCACTGACTTAATGGCAGGTTCGACGAAGCCATACTCCCATCGCTGTCGTTTCCATCCTCGGCATACATTGAGCGCCGGTTCGATACGGGCTGCGGCTGGGAGAGCTGGGGACCTTTATGAGATTTCGGCGTGGGACACTCGGCTGGACTACTTGAACCTGTAGAGACGGCTTGGGAGGAGGGGCGACGTTGACTGAGCCGTGAGAGAGCGGGTAAGTCGAGAGGGTTGCGCAACGCTGATGCCATGGACTTCATGCCGACGTAGCCTTCGGACTGGACAGACGTCGGTTCTTGAGCCAGAGGAGTGGGCTCGTCGGAGACTGGTGCTGATAGGCTTCCTTCGACAGGCAATTCATTCTCTTCCATTTCGCTGTCTGAAGACGAGAAAGATTCGCCAGCGCGGGCTCTGTCGGCCTTGATCAGTGCTTCTTGAATGCATGCGTCGACTTCAGCCATATACTCTTGTCGGATGCGCTCGGCATATTCTAAGATGACTTGGTGTCGATGGACTGCTTCAACTTTTGCCTTGGCCAGCCGCTCCGTGTCTTGTGCCAGCGCTGACAAGCCTGCTTCATGCTCGAGACTGCTAGGCTGCTGCCATTGCAACACCTGAGATATGCGCGATTCTGATTGCGGTGATTGTGCCTTCGCAAAATCTTCGGAAGCCAGCTTCTCTTCCTTGAGTGATGGTACATTGATCTCAATGGCGGTGTCGCAGAGGTCGAGGACCAGTTCAACAATCCGCACCAAAGGTCGACGAACAATAAACGAGCGTGAGCGATTATGGCTGGGCCGCACATTCAGGTTCGAGGGACTTCCGGATCTGGCTGGGCTGGCCGCCTGAGAAGCTGGGCCGGACGAGACAGCTGTAGACGATGGAGGCGATGCTCCAATAGGCATGCCCTTATACTCCGGAGCTGCCAGCAGGACAGGAGAAGCGTCGTGGGAACGAGGGCGGCCTTGACGGGCCTCAAAAGCGTCCAGTACCTTGACAATCGCATTCCGATGTTCGGTCAAGGACTCCTGAACCATCTGGACGTCCAGCTCGGCCTTGTGCTCCTGTACACACAAATCGGAGTGTTTCTCGAACCACCATGGCACAATTGAGCGTTCACACACGCGACAAAGCACCGGCAATGGAGGCGGGTGATTCTCTGGATCGTTCGCGGAGTCCTCGGCGAGCTCGGTCAGGTATTTGGCCAGTATCTCTGCGCCAATGCCCAAGGAGTCGACCAGTTTCTGAGGCAACGAAAACTCGATGCACAGAGGCTCAGTCGCTGGCTGCAACATCCACATCGTATGCGACTCGCCGCCAGTCACTCTGTCGTAGACCATGATGCCCTGGCCTTCAAGCTCAAGTATCTCTTTGCCATCGTCTGGTTCTCGCATCTGTTCTTCGATATTTGGAAAAGCAGGCTCGACTGGCAGCATTGGTGCCATCTCGGATGTCGTCCCGATCTTGACGCTGAACTTGACAAACTGGCTCTTCGAGTCGTTGGACTTGAGTGCTCTATAGCAGGCTCGAAGACGTTCGGATTGTCGTGTATGAATTTTGACACGGGCTGGCCTCTGACCGAGGACAACTCGGTGCCCACGACATCGGTCCAGGAGGGACTGACCCATCGAATGACGCCATCCAGATTGAGATCGAGGATGATGTTGCGTGTTTGCTCTGCGGCTTCCTTGAGATCCTGGGTACCTTCCTGGATATCTTGACTGAAGGTGCGCTCCATGGCGATCTTATGGATATCTATACGTCCAGCGTCGTTCATGAGGGTGCTGAGTGCCGGCGGTGGCAGTACGGGGTTGCTGGACCCATCCTGAGACATTGTCGTGTCTGCTCTCGAGATAGCAGGCGGTCGTTGTTGCCGTTGGCCTGAAGAGGCGGCTCAACCCACGTAGGGGCGCCACTTGGGGCAGCTTCACACAGCCATTGTGGACGGCAGAGCGATTGCGGAGGGATCAGCTCACGAATCGACCCGCCGGCGGCTGTTTATGAAGCTGCAGAGTAGACAGTGCTTGGAACGACCGATGAGAGCGCAAGGAGCGGCGATGCCGGCACGAATGCTCATGGATGGCAGTACAGCACGGACAAAGGAACGAGCGTGTCCAGTGTTGTGGTGGCCGCCTTGTCCTGGCAGAATAATTTCGAGTGCACAATTAAGTCGTTGAACAAACAGTACCACTGGTGAACTACTACTCGAATTGCTAGCAAGCAGAAATGTTGCCCGTATACTGACTCGGCCGCAGTTAGGAAGTGAATTTGGGTTGTCTGGTCACTGTCTGCCATCGATAACTCCTCTTCTTCTCGCACTACTGCGCGTGCCCGCAGGCAAAGTGGGGCTCAAAAGGCTTCCTACTGCACCTTCTTCCACTCATATTCTCCCCCGCTCGGATTTACTTGGAAATCAATTGCTCACGGCCCCTTGCACCACGTCTTCCTTCGCGAGCTCATGTCTGTTGACGTCTGACTTGCTCTAGAATCGACGATAGACTAGGCGTGCCGTTGTCAAAACGTGGTCGCTTGGGAACATTCCCCAGGAAGAAGGGTCAGACCAGAAGGACCCCTCCTCGTCTGTTCGGCTTCTCGAAGACCTCTTTTTTTGGCTCCGGCGCTCATGTTTCCTTTGAAGTACATATGTTCAATTGGGACTGGCTAAAAGCGTAATGTATCGAGGTTTCATCTTCAACTACTGAGTAGCTCTCCAGAGAGCTCTAGAAATTCTCGAGCGCATGGTGCTCAATCGCCAGAGCCATTGCCGTAGCTGCGGGTTCCTGAGCGACGACTTCCATGCACCAGTCTCGTGCTCCCAGACTGTTGGGTTCTGGGAATGAGCAAGGGTTAGTTACCGTGTCCAGTACTCGGCACTTCTCATGGCCGCCACGGATCTGGCTCGTCTTGTTGTCGTTGAGGCACCCATGAAACCAGGCGACCCTATCGATTGTCATGGCCAATAAGCGATACTGCCCTACGGTATCACGATGTAGGCACGTAAGCAATGATATGGGTCCTGGACTTCCTTCTGCATTGCATCACGCTATGCCAGCGTCTAGGGTGTAGGCACAGTCAAGTCACCAATGTCCGGCATGCTCACCCGCTCCCCTCGAGAGACTTCTGAACTCTTTGCCATTCCTTCCCATACTGCAGCTAAATAATCGTATGTGCTCGTGCTCGGCACAGAAAGTACGCATCCATTATTAAATCATTCCTGACAAACTTTGGGTAGTACGAAGCAGACCTTTTTGAACTACACAGCGTAGCTCAGCTGACACTCGTGTTGGAGGCCCGTCCAGTAACATCACCCCACCAAACTGGCTCGCGTACGGATGGTTTCTAATAACAATATTAACCGCTGCATACACGTTGTCTGCCTGGCCAATGCAATGTGTCGTTGACAGAACAGCCAAAGCTTACGATTGATCCGCAGCTCATCATGCAGCAAAGCCGTGCGCAAACTCGTCGATCGTTACGAGCGGCCTGCCGTGCTCGGTCGACGCGATCTCGATTACTGCGAGCACAGCGTCTTCTTACCGCCATATGTCGGTGCACATTCAATGCATGCCAACGTTGTTGATATCCTCTTCACCAAATTCCTGGCACGACGAGATTCGACAGATGTCCTTGCTGGCCTCTTGAGCCGATTCGCTCCCTGTCAACCATCAAACTCGTGCTATGCAGCCTTCAAAACACCCGTCAGATCGAATGTTTCCTGCCCCTGTCTTTCTGAGCTGACCTCCCCTCAATGATCCTCATGCTTGACAGCAAGCTGAGCGGCAAACTTTCGGGCCAGATGCTGCCGTGTCTGCAAGCCTCGACGTCGCAAGGGTAGACCCGTCCTTCGCGACCTCTCGTTGAACTTCACTTGAGACCTTGCTATTGAGCCTTCAGCCTCGTGTTGCGAAGGGTCGAGGACTACTTGCGAACTGCTGACGTGCAGCACAAGGACACAGGGGAACCATAGCCACATTGCCCGTGCCATTGCACACTTTGGTCGATCTACTGACAGCAGACCCTTCTGACTGCACCCATGATCTAGGTCTGCGACTTCACTGCAATTCCCCGGTAGATATGCGTTTCGCACAGGGAAGGTCCCTTCCATCCCGAACCATCTTTGACCGAAGTTAGTATTCGCTTCACGCGCCACGGCAGTCATATCCTACAACGGTCGACCTTTCTCTCGATCCAAAGACATTAAGTGGCCAGCAGGTCAGTCAACAATCGATCGGTAGTAGCCGCGCGGCGACTTGGGATCTTCGACTCTGCGACAATCATGGGACTCTCCACACATCAGGAGAATGTTATTCAATAATCTTGTCCATCACTATGACGCAGGCCTTCCGGATCCTGCCCGCATGACCCGTGCCAATGCTAACGTGAACTGTGGGCGGACTCATATCCACTGTATGTGTGTCGCCGCTTTCTATACCAGTGAGTCGTCTTTCCTGGGCTCTGGCCATCAACATCCTGAGTTCCAGTGCGTGGACGTCAGGCCCTCGATGACTCTTCATCGGTCATGTCCACAGCAGATTGCCTGACTGGTCCTTGTCCGTTCGCGATGCCCCAGATCAAGTCAGTCACGTTCTGTTTCCGGAGGAAGATGCTTGGTTGCGCCTACAAGGGCCATGACCGAGAACAGTGGTCTTCAATCGTGAGTATGCAAGAGCCTCAAACGAGTTCAATACCATAATTTTACATGCACAAATGCTCACCTGAGTCGGTCATGCGAGTCTGGTCTATCATAGCACAACATGTGTAGCCGCGACCAGTACAGCAACGTGGTCAAGCGCTTCTTTCCGAACCACAGTCTTCCTTCACTTCTCCTTCTTACCCAACTCCCCCTCCGCAATCGTCTTGAACTCCCGCACACTCCTCTCCAGCCCCTCCTCCACCGACACCATCGGCTTGTACCCAGTCCGCTTCTTCAGCTTCTCACAAGAATAATATCTATGCATGCAAGCATACCTCGCCCCCTGAGCAGTCAACTTACTCGGCCTTCCCAACGCCCAATTCACCCATTCGGATGCAAATCCCGCAAAAACCGCCATCTCTCTCGGCAGCGCCCAGGCCTGGGTCGCCGGCCGCACGCCATCGATGCGGCCATAACGAGACCAGAGGAAGCGGGACGTGTCCCAGAAATACGCAGGCTCGTCGTTGGTGCAGTTGAATGCTTCGCCATCGACACGCTCAAAGTCGAGGATCTCGGACTTGCCCTCTGCTTTCCGTGTATGCGTAGATAAGAGAGCGTCGGTGGCGCAAAGTAAGGCGTAGCATAAGTTGCCAACGTAGGTGTTGTCGAACAAACCCTCACCGTGACCTAACTGCATGTTCAAATTCCAAGCAGGCGCCTTGGATCCGGTAAGTATGATGGCGTAGGCGAAACCTCCCCTGTCGCCCTCGCCGACGACGCCGGCGGGTCGTATGGCGCAGGTGAGCATGCCACTGGTGCCATTGGCTTCTAGCACGGCCTTTTCTGCAACGACCTTGGTCTCGGAGTAGTACTCGGCCGGGTTGGGGTAGACGTAAGGGTAGAGCTCGGTCGCGTTGATAAGGTCGCTGTAGCAGTCGTGTACGACGGAGGCGGAGGACGTGTGTACGAATGCCTTGACAGTGCCGGTCGATTGAGCGGCTTTGAGCAGGGTCTTGGTTCCTTCGATGTTGACTTTCTTGAGGATCTTGTCGGGCGCGGTGAATTGTGGGGAGGCCGTATTAATCACGACGTCGGGTTTTATTTCTTGGAAGAGGGCGGTCAGGGCAGACTCATCGGTGATGTCGCATTCGTGATATATTGCTCTATCATGTCGGTTGCGAGTGCATTTGAGGTCAAGTGCATGGACGCGGGTGCCAGCACGAGAGTAGGCCGGGTAACGGGAGCGTAGTGTTGGGAACGCCGTGGAGGGTGTTACGATGAGAGACTCGCGTGAGTACTTCTCGACCGGCTTGGGCTCCTTGGAAGCAGGTGGTAGGTTGTCCTCGGACGGGAAATTTAGCAGCTGGTCAACGAGGTTGCCGCCAACGAACCCACAGCCGCCGACGACCAGAACGGTGCCGATGGACTTTTCGTTTGGCGTTGCCATCGCTGCTACAGCAGGAGGTGAAGCAGCTTTGGTAACGTCAAGATATCGAGCATCGTAGCGTGAGGACGATGTCCCAGTATTTCAGCATTTTTTAAGCGAGACGTCAGGTACACAGAGCCCTGGACCGGGGTCGGATAAGATCCGTTGCCCGTGGGCTTTTACTGGAGCCGTGTGGCGGTTCCGTGTTCCTTGCAGGCTTCAAGGGCTGCCCCACGGCACCATCGTCCTTTGTTACGAGCTCCTTATGCTGCTGCGTCTTACGACTCGTAGCTGGTCTCGCAAGGCCGCCTGATCTAGGCTTAGGTTCGTAGGTAACTGCTATAACGACTCTACCGCCACGTTCCCCTCATAGACAGTTCCGGGTCTGCTGTAATTGTAGGCCAGTATGAAGGTGAGTACGCGGACAAGGCCTCAGCGCGCAGCAGTTCTTGGATGTCTGGAGATTATGCTGCTGTATCGCGACCATAAGCCATAAACAATCTTGGCAGCACTTTTGCAAGATTATGTATAGGCCCCGGAGACCTTGATCGAAGATTCACACGCCGAGGACATTCGTTCACGCAAGAGGTGGTTGATGGATATCAAAAGATCAAATGGGGTATCATCATTCCCGTCCAAGGTATCTGCCCTCCCAGACCCATCCATGTCAGCGCCTTTGCTATGAGTGGATATCGAATGCAATCTTCTATCATTAATGCGTTAGTGCGTCGCAAGCCCTTTCAGATGAAGTCCTAGGCATCCAGGCTGTCCTGTGCAGATCTTCGTACATGCTTGCGATACTTCTGCTTGTCAGCATCGTCACTACTCCAGAGCAGCTTGGACGCCTCTGGACGTACGATCGTACGCGGATCGTATCGTCCTTCCTCCTCGATCGACTCCACAACCTTGGCGACGTGATCAGCCAGCTCGTCGGGCTTTTGCGGAAAATAGCAGAGGACGCCATCCTTGGACACCCGATGGTGGTAGATTGGTGTCAGGAAGGTCACGCGGGGTTGTTCCTCGGGGAAGCGAGGGCTAATGGCGATGCGAATCTGGAACATGCCGCCATCGAGATCGGTGCCAGGCTTGCCAAAGTAAACCATGTCCCAGACGAAGGGGTTGTCACGATTCAACTTCAGCGTGTAATGGAAGGCGTTCTGCTGGCGCAACTTCTCGTTCAGCTGCTCGAATTGGCGCTGTATGTTGGCGGCTTTGGTGGACTCCTGCTCTTTGAGCCGCTTGCCTTCTTGTGCCCAACCATCTGTCTCCTTTTGGAGTGCGTCTTTGAGCGAGAGTAGTCTCTTCTGTAGGTCTTTGTAGCCGAATTGACCGTCCATGCCGTTGTGACCGGACTCGAACGGCATCTTCTCGAAGGCTTTCCCGTCTTTGTGCTTGGGCATCTCTGTCGCGACAGTATTCATGTAATGTTCGAACCACCAGAGGAAGCGTCTTTTGAAGAGATCGATGAAGGGTTCGAATTTGGTGTCGTCTAATTTCTTCTTCTTAGAGATGTCGTCATGGTGCATTGCGGGACCATCGTCGTCGTCAGACTCCCAGGCATCACGGGCTGCAATATCTTGCTTCACTCCCACAGCAGACCCATTTATGCTGGAAATGCCCATGGCTTCCTCCAGCTTTTGTATGACAGCAATTCGGATGGTCTCATGCCTTATCTTTGCGCAATAAGCCTCATTGAGCTTCTTGTCCTCCTTGCTCTTGCAATTCTCGTAGCCGGGCTCGTTCTCGTACGGGTTGTTGGACATCAGGCTCTGTATTGAGATGAGGATCGACTCCACGCCCTGAGCCGGCGACCATTCTTCACCAGGCTTCTCGCCTTGCCATGTACCGAGTATGCTTAGACAGACCTTGCCAGCTGCGTAGATGTTGGGATTGAACCTGCACCGGCCATGATTTGTAGTCTTCGCGTCGACTTTTGGTGGCTTGACGGGATAGTCGCTTCCAATGCGGATGGCGAACTCAAAGAACCCGTACTCATATGGTGTGTCTGAAGGACCAACAATGAATGCCTTGAGATGACGAAGATCGTGGTCTTGAGCTGCTACTCCTAAAGACAGATCGGATGCCGCTTGCAATCGTGCCAATTCCTGGAGTTGTTAGTTTCAGCCTGCGCAAAGCAGTGGTGAGCGAACCTTGGTGATACGAGAAATGGGATTCATGATGACTACAGATGTGACAACACAAGGCGCTTACGAGCGTTGGGCATGGTAGAGAAAGTAGGAAGCGAGCGAAGACTGTGGTCTGGCAGGTGTACCCTCAAGTTAGGCTGAGAATAAACAACACGTCGAAGTGCTGAAGAAAGTTGCACTTTATGACCGGTAACGCGGGGCAGTTTCCCTCAACTCCACCCTTGAGCATTAGCGGGCTGAGCCTGTTTGTACCCGTTGTACTAGCCTGAAAGCCCAGCCCTTCTGTTGCTTGCCTAGGTGATCAATGCCTCGCCTTCGACGAGTTTCGCTCTCGCTGTCGTCTGCATCAGTACAAAAGCTGACATTGATCGAGAGCCTCATATGCACAGCAGGTGTCTTCGACAGGAATATTGTGGCCTTTCGACCTTGCGGCTGAGCCCAGGCAAGCACACTGCAAGTTGGGCGTTGTTGCTAGTTGCCTAAATCCTGTTTTACATGTGGGCGAACTCCAGCACTGCAGATCGGTCGGTCCCCATCAACGGTTTAAAATAGTAGCAAGTGTCAGGCATCTCCCACTGTTTACCAGCATATCTTTGCACCATCGCGATTGCCTCTCAGTTGACGAGGGGTTGTCGTATTAGGAGACAGGCTCAAGCACGGCGATTCCTGGATCTCAGAGTATCCGAGATGTTGACAAGCAGCAACCTTGCGCAGAATTCCCAATTTGCCCAGTTCCTGGCCCGCGCTGAACTACAGCAAGCGAAACCCGTTACATTTCACATCGCATGGACACGAACCAGTCACGGACTCGATATTGGGAGGATGTCATGTCCTGCGCGCTGAAGTCTTGGGTAAGAGGCTGGTCGAGCTACCCAGCATAGAGAAACGCAAATGACATCTCTCCGTAGCAGATATCATTGCATGATCGGCTGAGGATATCGACTGTGCATCGACCGGGCTTCGTTCCCATACAGTCGCTAGCAACATGACATGCAGTGGGTGTGTTAAGAGGTGTAGTTCATTTATAGCATTACGCCCATGTGAATCTGAACACAGGAGCCCAGCAGTGAAGCCACCACACGCTAAACCTTGTACAGGATAGCGTGCCAAGGCGTCAACCCTCTCTTCTCGTCTGCATGAAAGCAAGTGTCGGATGGGATAGCCATAACTTGAGTCCTTCAACAGACCACTGTGTCGCTCTCTGCTTCCACGTTTCCGAGCACACTCATTATTCTCTATCCAGAACAGTCTCCTGCATTGGTCTTAAGCCCACCTCGACGCGTTGACAGTGCATTGCCGCAGCGAAACTGACGCCGGCCCGACACTCGTTTCAACTGCCAACTCGTCGCCAAAACAAAGTTGCTTTGTCCATTGACACCTCGACAGACTCCTCGCCTCGGTCGGCGGCATCGACTTTCTGCCACGCAAGACGGTCGACGATTTGGATAGTGTTGGATTTGTTGTTGTTTCACCGGCATTGAGCCCTCGACTCTCGAGTCCGAATCCGCCCTCCCAACTCGAGCCCGCAGCTTTGCGCCGATGAGCACGACTGCCTTGCCACCGCTTTGGATGAGCATAACCGCAATTCCGAACGAAAGCGTCTGCCAAATCGCCTGTCCCCGACTTCATATGCGTGGGGCGCTTGACCCGTATACCTGGCTCAATCGCCGAGGGCTTCATAATGGCCGCCCCCTACCAAGATCCCAACGCTGGCACTACCAGATATACCATCGGTGCGCCTGGCCAGAATCAGCAACACAACACAAACGGCAATGCCAACTATGCGCAGCAGAATGGCAACGCCCCTGAAACGCAGTACGACAGTGATGCCCGACAGTCCACCGAAAGTCGTACTGGTCGGAAGCGATCGATCGGCAATGGAGAACCCAATGATCGGAGTAGATCAAGAACGGGTGGTAGTGGTGGAAGATCTGTTCGGACCTGTAAAAAGTGCGGAGAAGCGTTGACAGGACAATTTGTGCGCGCCCTAGGAGGAACATACCATCTCGACTGCTTCAAATGTGCCGACTGCGGACAAGTCGTTGCCTCGAAGTTCTTCCCTGTCGATGCTGCAGATGGCTCTGGACAATTTCCGCTGTGCGAGACCGATTATTTCCGGCGTCTGGACTTGCTCTGCTACGACTGCGGTGGTGCGTTGCGCGGCTCCTACATCACGGCGTTAGACCGGAAATACCACATCGAACACTTCACCTGTTCCGTGTGTCCCACGGTCTTCGGTTCTCAAGACAGTTACTACGAGCATGAGGGCAAAGTCTATTGTCACTACCATTACTCGACACAGTTTGCTCAGAGATGCAACGGATGCCAGACTGCCATATTGAAGCAATTTGTCGAGATATTCCGAAATGGGCAAAATCAGCATTGGCACCCAGAATGCTACATGATTCACAAGTTCTGGAATGTCCGATTATCGACGTCAGATGAGGCTTCAGCACGTCCACATCTCAATGCAGACGTACGCAACGATGAGCGGGAGCTGGTCAAAGAAGATGAAGATCGGATGGAGCTGAAGGTGTACCGCATCTGGAGTATCCTGTCCACCTTCGAAGAGTCTTCCGCTTCGTGCATTTCAGATATGCTTCTTCAGGTGAGCAACGGATCGTACTATGAAGGAGTCATTGTAGCCAGAAAGTTCATCTGGCATGTCGACATCCTCTTCAATGCGGTCGACAGTCTCGCCTCTCTGGTCATCAAATCGGGCCTCAAGGAATTGTCTTATGGCCGAGAAGCCAAGCTACTCTGCAAGAAGGTAGTGGCATTTTTCACCTTACTGTCCAAAACGCAAGAGACCGGTGTGCGGAAGCTTGGCGTTACCCAAGAACTACTCTCCCTGGTTACTGGCCTGGCTCACTATTTGAAGCTCCTCATTCGCATTGGTCTTCAGGGCGCCCTGAAGCTCGAGCGCGAAAGAGGCACCGCAGAAGGTCTACATGCATTCTTGGATGAGCTTGCCGACCTCGAAACCATCAAAGAGCAAGAGCTGAAGAACGTCGATATCAACGATGGGGTTGCTGGGCTGGCTGAGCAACAGTCGGACTGCTGTGCCAGCTGTACACAGCCAATTGATGATGAATGTATCATGATCTACGGCAAGCGCTGGCACGCAAAGCCGCCTCATTTGACATGCAGTGTCTGTAACAGAGACCTGAGCCAGGATCTTTACAGCGCTCGTTACAGCGAGCGTGATGAGCGTGTCTACTGTCTCGACCACGCCAAACGAGCCGCTGAAACAGTGTCTGGCTTTTCCCACGTCTCAAAACTGCAGCAATACGTCTTCCTATTGAAGGTTGCGTTGGCTAGACTCTTAGAGGTCTTGAAGAACAGTGGGAGCCTTCCTCATACGACAGAAGATCCCAATCTGACACCTTACAACACTGATGACGGCCATCGTGGTCAAGATCGTGCACCACCCCACCAGAAGATGGGGTCGCGATCTAAGTCCTACGCCGGCTCATCAAAACAGGAAGGCTCATCACTCGAGCAGACAGTAGGCGAGATGAAGCGCCTGCGATCGACAAGAAACGAAAGAACACTGTCGACAACTTTTCGAAAGGCAAGAGCCTCCCGCATCATGGACGGCCCGACGGGCATTCGACCAGGATCCGCAGGAGACGACCCCTCTCGAGGCCAGTTCCAGATTGTTGAGGAGCGAGATCTTGACGGCAAGGTTCGACCTGAATTGACTTTCGGCAATCAAGAAGGTCTTACTCTGGATGACATCCCGCGCATTGTCGCAGCAGAGCAGGCCAAGGAGCAGCGGCCTAATGCGTATCGACACGCAGGCACCGCTTTGATTGGCGCTAGCAATAACGCTCCTCGTCTGCTCAATGGCCACGCGCGCGGCGCATCAGCCGGAAACGATCTGCTGTCTGGCGAGCCAAGTCCTCTTCGCACAAAGCGTTACTTCTCCGAATTGTCGGCGCTGGAGTATTTCATAGTGCGTCATGTGGCAGTTCTGTCCATGCAGCCACTGCTGGACGGCCACTTCACTCTGGAAGATCTGCTTGGGTTGATAGAATCACGAAAGCCGACGTTCTGGGGAAAAGTCAGCCGGGCTCTGCGAAACGACAACAAAGTAAAGAAGAAGGGCGTCTTCGGGGTTCCGCTTGAGAGTCTGTGCGAACGTGAAGGTGCTGAGTCCACGCATGGTGTGGGACCAGGAGCGTTGCGTGTGCCCGGGATCGTGGACGAGGCAATAAGCGCCATGAAGCAGATGGATATGTCCGTGGAAGGTGTCTTCCGCAAGAACGGCAATATCAAACGTCTAAGAGAGGCGTCTGAGCTAATCGACGCCAACCAGATGCCAGACTTGAGCCGCGAGAATGCTGTTCAAGTTGCGGCTCTGCTCAAGAAGTTCTTGCGCGATATGCCAGACCCGCTGCTAACTTTCAAGTTGCACAAGCTGTGGATCGCAGCTCAAAAACTCGAAGATGACGACGTTCGTCAGCGTGTTCTGCACTTGACTTGCTGTTTGATGCCAAAGAGCCATCGAGACACGATGGAAGTGCTCTTCGCGTTTTTGCGTTGGACGGCATCTTTCTCGCAAGTCGACGAGGAATCCGGAAGCAAAATGGACGCACACAACCTAGCCACTGTGATGGCACCAAACATACTGTATGCCCTACAGAAGAAGGAGAATGGAAAGGCGGCGGTTGTGCCACAAGTCGACGAAAGCTTTCTGGCCATTGAGACTGTGCACACACTGATACAGTTCAACGACACATTTTCGGAGGTATGGCTTCCAAAAGCAGTTCACTTGTATCCTTGCTGACAGTAAATAGGTACCCGAAGATTTGCAGTCAATCCTGACCGATAGCAGCCTGCACAACAGCTCGGCAGAGTTGACTACCAAAGAAATTCTCTCGCGGTACGGCGATATCGTGAAAGGAAACGTGGCCAAGCAGACCGTCCAAGCCGCAGATGGACCAGCAAGAGCCACTCCGTCTTCTGCCACCGGCTCAACGAAAGGCCCAAATACTGTCGCCATGCGGGTCGATGCCGATCCTTCTCAGGCTCACGCATGGCACAAGCAAAGCTCTGTGCGTCCAGTACAGAATCATGGTCCTGGCAACGCGAAGCAGGATTTTGATTTCGCTGCCCCAAACCAACCATACTCTGGGAGACAGCGCGCAGGCAGTGGTTCGAGTCAGGGCGATTACAACAAAGACAATAGGCAGAGCTACGGCAATAAGCCTCTCGGTGTTGCGAGCTGATCACTGCGTCGCAAACACCGATTCACAATGCATGGCCAGGAGCACTTCTATTTCGAGCAAGAATTTGGCGTTCAATTCGGACTTGGGAATAACGACTTGACGACCTGAATACTCAACATGGAAAACACATTGTTTGAAATTAGCACGAAGGGGGGTGCGGACACTTAGCATCGCCGGCGAACCACATCCATGGTCTGAGCACATGTTGTGCTTTCACATTCTGTCGACCTTTGGATACAAAGGAAGGAGCACATAAGAGTGCGAGAATACGTGGTGATGCGCGTACGATTTTGGCACGCGAAAGTACTGCCGAGTGCCTGGTTTTTTGGAATAGCGGCATTCGGACATTGGCAGGTGCGATTGGACTCTGGCGAGTGCGATCGAGGGAGGGCAGTGTGGCTTTGTTGAATTGTGTACGTGAATGATCATTTCTGGGTCGGCTCATCCTTTCGGCGGGAATGGCTACCGACCAGTCGCCTTGCACACGGCTTGTCAGACTCCCAGCCCACTTGGGCACCTGTCAGCCATGAAGAGTAACCAGCAGAGCTGAATACTTCCCGAGTTCGTTGAAGAGGAAAGCGCTGTACGGAACAATACATGGCAAAAGCCAGACCAGGGCACTCCTGAGGAGTTGCAATTAGGTAGCTGAGTGGCGGAAATGAATAGTGTGCTTGAACGCACACACTGCTTCCCTTCGGCAGTGCTGCCCCTGTCCTGGGTATCGCGTGCTCATCTCATCTGGGTCATTTTGCGCTCTGCTCTACTGCGTATCCTGATCTCTTCTCGCTGCGGGACCAACAGGAAAACACCACAAGCTCCTGAGTAGTCCTTCCCCAAAAATTGTCTCTGACTACGGCCGCCCCCGTCTACAGCTCATCCGCATCGTCCGCCTTGCTCTTCTTCTCCTTCTCCTGCCCCTCCGCCGCCTTCTCACCATTCGCATACTGATCGAACCTCCTCTTCTTCCCGTCGCCACCCTTACCTGTTTTCGCCTTCGCCGCAGCCAGCACCTCGTCCATCACCGAACCCAACTTCTCGATCGCCTCATCTTTAATCTGATAATGCACGACTATTCGTCCAGCATAGAACTTTAAACCGTGTTTCTTCCCACACTCCACGAAGTCGCTACCTTGAATCCCCGCGGCTTCCAGATCTAGCCAGACCATGTTCGTCTCGGTTGGGCTGGTCAGCTCCCCGCCCCTGTCCAGCCACATCTGCGCTACTTGGAGAGCGCGCTCGTGTGTGACGCGCAGCTTCCCGCCCTCGCCATGAGGCCCCGAGCCAAAAGTCTCGTCCACGGCGACGCGGGCGGCGGCGCTGATGACGCCGGCCTGGCGCGTGCCGCCACCTAGCATCTTGCGGAAGCGGCGGCGTTTGATGAAGGATTTGCTGCCGACGATGACAGATGGATAGGGGCGCCGAGGCCCTTGCTGAAGCAGAGGGAGACGGAGTCGAAGAGGTTGCAGAAGTCCGAGAGCGAGCCGGCGGCGTTAGGGTGGGTGGAGGAGGCGACTTCCCAGATGCGGGCGCCGTCGAGGTGCATTTTAATTCCGTGGGATCGGGCCCACGTGGAGATCTCGCGGAGATTGGAGAGCGGGTTGACGGTGCCGTTGAGAGTGTTCTCGAGGGAGATGACGGCGGTGGGGCAGGCGTGCACGTCGTCGCTGATCACGGCGTGGGCTTGGATGTCCTCGAGAGTCAAGTGGTGGCCGTTTGAGGGGACAAGGGGAAGGGTTTGTGCGCCGGAGATCATGGACAGGCCGCCCGCTTCGTAGTTCACGATGTGGCATCTGTGGTCGCAGAGGACGGAGAATGGTGGGGAGACGAGATGTGTGCGTAGGGCGACTTGGTTGCCCATGGTGCCAGACATAACGAGCAGGGCGGCTTCGTGACCTGTCAGCGAAGCGACGTGGGCTTCGAGGGCGTTGGTGGTGGGATCCTCCAGGACGACATCGTCGAGCAGAGTTGTGTTGCTGATGGCGTGTAGCATAGAAAGCGTCGGGGTTGTCATGGTGTCGGATCGGAAGTCATATGCAGCAGGACCCGGCTGGTGCCAGGCGGAGACGTGCTCATGGTTGCCGTTGAGGGCATTTGCGTGTCCATTGACAGGCTTGCCAGCTGCGGTTGTCATGGTGTGGTGTGGGTTGAGGCGATGGTGCGTGAAAGAAAGCGAAGCGGTGGGACGGCAAGTGAATCTAGATGCAAGACGATGTGGAGGTCTGATCGACTTACATATAGATAACATCACCCACCTATATGACTCGGAATCATTCTACGCCCTTGTGGTTGCAAGAGTCTTACAATTCGACGGAATTCGATGGTGATTGCAGTCTTCCTGGCTGTATGCAGAAGGTGCCAGTGACGGCCGACATGATGGAGATGGCCGTCTAAGAAGACCAATGCTACAAATCCGTCATACAGATTCCCCCAATCAGCTAGGCTGGCCCATAACGTCGCTTAGCTTCATTCGCCCGGCAACGAGTCGCGCTCGGGTCAAATGCCAGCACCACGGCCACTTGAAGGCGCGTGCATTCGCGAGTCGCGTCCAAGTCCGCGCTCTATGATGGACCTCCTCTTTTGCTATTGCAGACCTGACTAGCAGATGTTCTAGTAACCTGCGTACGGGTCTTATCATCATGGCGCAATCACGAAAGGCGACCGGCGAGCAGCGCAAAGCGCCATTCAACAAAGTACACGTCTTCTGCAATTCCTGTCAAGCGAACTTGGGCACGTTCAAGAACGAATGGATCAAACTGACGTCAGCGTACGCGCGACCCAGAGAGCGGGGAACCAACAAGGGCACGCGCATCGGCGACATCACCAGAGTGGTTCCTGATGGCGTCGTGCACAAGATGGCCGCGGGCTGCGAGATGGCGGAACTGTTCTGTGTTGGCTGCGATACCGTCGTCGGTCAGCACTGCAAGGATGCGCCGGAGCGAAAACGTGATGCGATGAAGGGACAATATTTCTACAAGTTCTCAAAGGCACATATCAAGGATGCGAAGACAAAGGCTGTTGTCGAGCCCGCCTTCCTCAACGACGAAGCGCCACCTACACCGAAGGCTCGCGCTAGGGCTGTCACTTCGACCAGCATGTCGAGCCCGGCACCTCGAAGGGTCATAAGCGCGCCCATTGCTACTACGTCGCCTGCGAAGGACAGCAACACTCCCAGTGACCAGCATGACGGCGGGAATAGCAGTCCTCCCGTAGTACCCCCCGATGACGAACAGAGCGGTCTTCTGAACAGGCTTCTCGAGCTCGAGCGACTTGTGAGGTCCGGGAGTATCGCCACACCGGCTGTGCAGGCTCGCCCTGAGCCCACGCCAGTCCCACAGCCTACACATGCTTACGCTCAGCCTCCACCCGCTCTTCCACAACACGATCAAGTCATTGAGGATCAGAGAAGACAGATCGACTCCATGTCTGCGCAATTGACAACACTGCGTGGCACAATCGACGATCTGAGAGGTGTCATCCAAGATCTTCGAGCCGAGAGATCTCGGCAACAGTCACTCTCGCTACAAGAAAGTGCGATGATGAAGAAATTTGACGAGATGGTAAAGTCTGTTAGAAATGGGCAGGTGCCGGACACGGAAGCAGAAACACTCCGCGCAGAAAATCAGAAATTGAAGGACAGGCTTTCGACCATTGCGGGAGCCATGAACGTGTCATCAGAAGAAGAGCACCAGACTGAGCAAAGCACAAACCTCGGAAAGCGGAAACGTGAGGAAGGGAATCAGTCAAGAGCTGGCTTCCGACCCAACGACAACTATCGTCCAAACGAAGTGAACCATGTGCCCAACGGCAACGACTATTACCATCCACTCACCCCAGAGTCAATGCAAGAGATGGCAGCCCGAGGACAGACGCCAGCAGCACGACCTGGTCCCCCAAATCAGCCATATCCGCCGAACAATTTGCACTACGTGCCTCCGCATCTTCGATACCAGCACAGCGAGCCTGATATGAGACAGTACGGCCCCCCTCATCCAGCTAACAGTGGCTACCCACCACCATACCCGCCACCTCCGCATCCATACACGTCAGGTATGGACAGTCATTATCGCCCACCTATGCCACCACCTCGACCAGACTCACGAATGATGGCACATCCCCCACCACAGGGACCAGCACACCACCCCCCAGGTGACCGACCCAGCAGCTCGGGCCATCCAGTGGAGTTCAAAGACGATGAGATCGCCACCGCCAATGCCTCCCACGTGCCAATGTCGGCACCACTTACCCGACCACCGCCGCAATCATCTGTGCCTCCACATGGACCACCTCCCCCAAACGGCGCACCATATCCCAACGTGCCACCCAACGGATTATACGATGCACAACAGCCTCCCCATGCACAATTTCAGACCCCGACCACCGCAACGAGAACCAAACCCGTCGCCAGGTCAATGACGTGCAATAGCCTTCGGCAGCCTGCCACAGGTTATGGCCTCAACAATGCCCTTCATTTCACACCAGACCTAGTAAAGCAGCGGATACCAAGACGCAATCGCGGCAAGAAGTCTTCCTTGGGAAATGAGGACACGTCCGCTAAGACCGAGACAGAGTCTGTGGTTGGGATTGGTGATGGTGTAGGGACCGCGAGCAGAGCTGGGACGGTACGACCTACTGGGCAGCCTTCAGATGGAGACGACGACATCCCGATTGACCCTGCTCTTGTGCAAGCTAGGAACGGAGAGGCAGGCGGAAGTCAGGGTTCGAAACGAGGCGGCGCGCGGAACGGAATAGTGGTCAATGACTCTGAAGACGAAGACGCAGCGGGCGACGGGCTCTATAAGCAGGAAGGCCACTAGTTCTGTGAGGAAAGGTGCAAGGCGGCAGCCAAGGAAGAGTGTGGTTGTCAGCAGGGACGAACTGGCAAATGATGACGATGGAGACGAGGATGAGATTGTGCAAGTTGACGGTGCTTGAGTGTGATCCGTCGCCTCTATGAGGGACACATCATTACTGTTACGATGTACTGGATTATGAACTTGCATGTACCAGGATAGCTGTCCGAAGTGATTGGATTAGTTGCGGTTGGGAAGATACAATTCGCCAGAAAACAGCAGTCCAAACATTCCAGTCCCAGTGACTGACCACGTAGATCGATCACGACGGAACGATCTACCCGTTGTGCTAATGCAACTAGAACTCGGATCTGTAGTTCGGATGCACAGAGCAAACATTCATCAGAAGCAAAGTCGTCTCAGTCGTCAACGACCTTGACGAATCACGATCACAGGCTTGGCAAGCCATCGGTCATCGGCTCGGGGTGTCAATCCCTGCTAGCCCCAGGCACATACACACCCGCAGGATGGGATTGTGCTAGGCATCGGTTAGCCCCGCATGTCCGACAGGCTTCGAACTGCGGCGCGGCTCGTGGCTCGTAGAAATAAATATACACTTTTCGGAACACGTTTTGAAGTGAGCACCTGCAACTATCTCTCGTCTCTTGTGACCTGCTGCTCATTTGTGACTGGTTGGGGAAGGTATAGGTTGTAGCGTTTGTTGCATAATCGGGTCGAGTGCGTCCCGGCACGCCTTCGTTGTGTCTTCTTTCAGAGAGGTTCGAATTCGGGTACGTACAAACATGAGTGTCTGATCTGAGAACGATTACTGAGTGAGGGCAGGTTTGATTGCTGCAAGAAGTGAGTGTCCACCTCTTCTGACTCGAGTGGCCTGCAAAGACTGTTCTCCGGAAAAGAGGAAGCTCTTCTAGCGATCGAGTCTCGAGGTCGTCAAGCCGGGCTTCAAGATATGTACAAGGTCTTCGTGGAGCCGGGAGGATATTAGAGACCGGTTCACCAGCAAGAGAGAAAGAGCCTGTGATGGTCAAACCTGTTCATTCATAGTGGATACGCTTGTGTTGCCGGGTCAATATCACATTTGTCCTTGAAATTTGTGGAAGAGAGATGCTGACTCGAGAGTGCGCAGTCCACGTTGTATCAGAAGAGGCACACCCAGCTGTGGTGAGGCGGCTTGCCACCTCGGGGGTATAGGAGCATGAGCACGGCAAGCCACAAGTAGTGCCGGCACAGCACTACACCAAATTCAGAAGCAGTCCCTTGAGTCATGTTTAGCAGTCGACGTCTGCCCAAACTACCGACCCGTTAGGGACGATGAAGGGCGCAACCCAGCCCCAGACGCAGCCTCTCGAAGACGGTCGGAATGGCAACCACCTGTCTGATGTCTCCAACGACGACCTTACAGATGTCATTTGTCTGCTAAATCCTCAGTCAACCCTAGCACATGCTGCTGTCAGGGCGACGATGTTGTCAGGACCCCAACACATACACCAGAACGACGATCTGGAAGGCTTGACTGACTTCGATATCGCCCTGCCACAGTACCAGGAGCCTCGAGAGTTTGCTTTGCGACTCTCATCTACGGTCAAGTCACCCAGGGACGGATTCGTGTTCGGCAGGAACCCTGATGCTTGTGACCTGTTGCTCACAGATGACCCTGCTGAGAAACTAATCAGCAACAAGCACTTCAAGATCCATGTCAATAGTCATGGCAGCTTGATGCTGCAGGACATGTCAACAAACGGCACCTTCGTTGATGATCAACACCTGAGAGCTAGGCGTCGAGACGCCATGCAAAAGTCCCCTTCTCTGGCTCTCAAAAGTGGTACAATCATATCAGTCGTCGGCGGAGGACAAGCTCGGGCAGAAACAAAGTTCCTGGTACGCATTCCCAACCGAGGCAGCTTCGAAGACGAGTACGAGCGCAATCTGCGACGGTACCTCGAACTGCGAGGCACTGTTGCAAACTTCGCCTCAATGCGCGAGAGCGTCTACGGAAATCATTGGAATGGCGGTGCCTTGTACAACTTTACCGGCATCATGGGTAAGGGCGCCTTTGCCAGTGTGTATCGCGTGCAGACTAAGCGTGACGGAATATTCTACGCCGCCAAAGAGCTGGACAAGAGGCGCTTCATCAAGAATGGCATACTGGACATCAAGTTTGACAATGAGCTCAAGATCATGCAGAACCTAAAGCATCCAAACATCGTTGAATACATCGATACACAGAACTACGAGAACTGGGTATACATCATCATGGAATTGCTCAATCACGGCGAGCTTTCGGCAGAACTGCGCAGCCGTTCGTATCTGCCAGAAGCGGAAGTACAACAAATCACACGGCAGGTCCTGCACGCATTGTACTACCTCCACCGGCGTGGTGTCACACATCGAGACATCAAACCCGACAATATTTTGATTGCATCCCGAGATCCATTGATAGTCAAGCTAGGGGATTTTGGGCTGTCAAAGTGTGTTACAGATCAGGAGACATTCCTCAAGACATTTTGTGGAACGCTGCTGTACTGTGCTCCAGAAGTCTATCCTGACTACAACTCGTATGCACAGGGTGCACTGCCCAAAAGGCGTCGCATAGGTGAGGCTGCGGCCAAGGCATCACCCTACGATGAATCAGTGGATATGTGGTCTTTTGGGGCCGTCGTCTTCCACTTGCTTTGCGGCAAAGCACCCATCACTGGTCGAGGAGACGATCGCGGAGCACAAATGCTCAGCAATATCATGACCAAAGACGTGGACTTCGAGCCTCTTAGGCGACAAGGCGTCAGCGCGGCAGGCATTGACTTTGTCGCAGGCCTACTCAATCGTGATCCTCTCGCGCGACCCAAGGAACCGGAATGCCTTCGACACCAATGGCTACGTGATGTCCCGGACATTCTCGAGTACGACGAAGATGACTCGGGTGCAGAGCTGTTCCGTCGTGCTCTTGATGCTGTCGATGAAGCCCCAGAAGACGAAATCAATGAGGCTATGCTACAACAGCTCAGTCAATATGCTGAGGTTGCGTCTCAGCACTCGAAGAGTCCTCAACGTGCTCACAAGCGTCAGAGGACTGACATGGATGGAGCAGTCGAGCCGGTGGCGCCGATGATGTGCATTATCCTAGCTTGCCCACTGGCGTTGGCAGCTCAATGCTCGACACCGTGCCCCCTCTGCCACAGGCACGACTCTTTGGCGAGATTACGCCATCAGTACTGAAGAGTTCCGGCGTTTTCGGTGCGCCACTCGCAATTGAGCGCGGCACGACTCCTGGTGAAGTCGAGGATAGGTCAAACGTTGCTCAGGCAACGAGAGCGATCCAACATGGCCTCGAAAATATCAGTGTGAACGACTGGCGGAGCAGGTATTCCGATGACACTGACATGAGTCACGCAGACTTTCCCCTTCCACCAGGCCGAGCACTTGCAGCTCCAAGTTTGCTGGGCGCTGAAGCACAAATTGGGGACCTAAACATGGCCTCTGGCTCCGCTGCTTTGGCAAGCAACAACGCGAAGACCTCTCACGATGGCGGCAAACACATAGATCCAGCGCTGTTGCCATCAGGTGCCCAATCTCGACCACCCATAATCACAACCCATGCCACGAAGCAGAATCCAGGTGGTGATATCATCGATAATGAGAACATTCCGCCGACTCGTGAGGCGAACGACGGCATCGATGTCAGCAAAGGTACCGGGCACGTTGTATCTCCGAGGAGGAAGGCCGTAACCTTTCAAGGGCAAGAGACTTCCTACGAAGGACTGCCACCACTGCCACTTGCGCAGACAATGGACACTACGCCAAAGCGTGGGCCCGGAACCAGAAATCCGTCGCAAGAGCAGTCACCCGTTGTGAAACAACAAACCGGTCTGGAGCCAGGTATGGGTCAGTACGGTTGTCTGACAAGCGTGCCTGGCTCATACATAAACGTCACGATCCCCCTGCTGCGACGAGAAACAGCCTGGGGCCGGTCACCGGCATGCACTCAGCAGCACTACGACACCAGCGATGTTTGTATCGCGCGCATGGCGCTCAAGATCCATTTCCATTCGCGGGGTGTGGAGGAGGTCGAGCAATCTGGCGGTGACTGGACCATGGTCGAAGGCATTGAAGCGTTGGTCTCAACGTCGACATCTACATACATTCGCATCAACGATGTCAAACTCCGCAAGAGCACCGACGATGGCCATGATTTCCTTTTCGGAAAGATCTATGATGGAGATGTCATTACTGTCGCCGACGAAACGCAAGCGGATGGCAGATTTCTCAAATTAAAGGCAGAAATACTTATCGGAGACAGTGCTCGTCCCCGGCCAGATGATGAGGCAGGCTTTCAAATTCAGCAGATCAGGACCGAAAAGTGGAAGGAGCATTTGGCGGCGGTGGTAAATTGAAGATATCTCGTGCAAGAAGGGATGTACACTCAAGCAAGGAGTTCGTTGGAGTTACTTTTTATCGCAAGGGAGGGAAAGTACCTAGATTGCCCGTCGCCCATGCTATGCCAAGTTCATGTACAAAATAGATAGTGATCTGTGCTCAAGATGGGAGGTTGATACTGTTATCTCGCTTGCACCGCAGACGGTCACGCCTCGCAGCAAGGGCATAAGATATGGTCGAACGTTGCAGATCGCACTGGAGCAAAGCTGTAGGGCCAAGGAGTACTGTGCATCCACAGCATTACAGGTAAAGCAAAGCTTGGCCTTCGACTCTCGACTGCAAGCGAAAGGGCGGCATTGTTGCTGGATGTGCTCTTTGTCGCTGCCAGTGCCAATGCGATGCTGGCGAACACTTTGTACTGGGCCCGATGAACGATGGCTGGGCGTCGAATACCTACTTGTGAAAGCTCCCAGTGCACATATTGTAGTGGTGGCGCAGTGATCAACAGGGGCATGGTTAGTTAAAGCTATCGCCTACCGACTCCGGCTATCACCCTTCACGCTAGCCTTAAATCAGACGGGTCCTGCAGGGCCACGGCGACGCCATTGATATCAAAAGTTGCTGTTTCACAAGCACAATATATCAGCCGCAAGCCACAAGGCTTTGTCGAACAATCAAAATTTCAGGTCTCTCCTCGAACACAGTGTATGACACGTATACAGTCCAGACCTAGCATAAACGCTGGCCAGCAATGCTGCGAATTTAGCCTTCCGTTTGCGAGGTCGCGCCTGCACCGTTGCGACTGCGGCCAAGCGCGCAACTGCCTCTCCTTGACAGATTGCATCCGAATACAACGGTGGCACATGCTACACAAGTTGCCTCGCAATTTCATCTCGACCGCATCGTCCCGGGTCTGCGTGTCGAAGGTACCAGATCTTTGCATTCTACGTTCCCGGGTCTACTCTCCCTAGCGTACGAGCACTGGCGACCCAAAGGACCGAGACCGTGGGACACCCACGGCGGCGTCCCTCCGGTAGCAATCATCCCACTGCATCTGAATTGCAGCAGTCAGCTTCAACATCACCAACCTCTGGCATCTCGCTGGGTATCCAACCGCAGCCGCTGACTCGCACCCTTTCTCCGATCCCCTCGATACCCTCTACCCCCACACGAAGTCCTTCTATGTCACTTCCGCGGTCATCTTCACCAAATGTCAACGGAGGGTGGTCGTCTCGAGGTTTGACAGATGACTCGTATTCGAAGTCGAACGGCATGGCGGACCTGGGAGACAACGACGAGCATTGGGCCGCTGCGAAAGCCAAAAGCCAGAAAGTTCGAGGACAGCCCTCGATACAGAGAAAGAATGAAGGTTTCTTCCAGCGATCGAGACGGAAGATCTCCCAGACATTACCTCTTCCAGCATTTCATAAGTACGGTCACGGTTCCCGCACAAATTGGCGAGAAACAGAAAAGCTGGGCCGCGGCAGGTGGACGCCACGTGAGGGCGGCACGTGGTCCAGAGTTAGGACATTTGTAGGAAATGTTTTGCGAAGGTTCAGAGTGGTGCTCATAGTGCTCGTATTTATCACACTGAGCACTATGCTCATATCTCAGACAGGTAAGCCAAGGTAGTTATTCAGATCTGGCACCTAGACTGACGCTCATGTAGGAATTCAGCAGCAGTACCGAGCAAGCAAGTCGCTCGGCGGAGGCAGCAACTTCGTCATTCTGCTGGCAGCCAACGAAGGTGGAGGTGTCATGGAATGGAAAGGCCCACGAGAATGGGCAATCGAGAGAGACAGCATACGGAACAAAAGAAAATATGCCGACCGATGGGGCTATCACCTCGAGGTCGCCGACATGAGCACCAAGAAACGATATGCGCACGAATGGCGAGAAAGCTGGGAGAAAGTCGACAAGCTAAGGGACGCTATGGCTAAGTATCCCAAAGCCGAATGGTATGTGGTCGCAACAACACTCTGGCTATTGTGCTGACGGATATAGGTTCTGGTGGATGGATCTGAACACGTTCATCATGGAACCATCATTATCTCTGCAAAAGCATATTTTCAACAACTTGAAAGCGAGCACCTACCGCGACATCAACTACTACAATCCCATGAACATCACACATCCACCGGAGTCGTCGATCCTGGACCCTGTCAGCGCCTCGCCGCTAGGTGACGGCGACCCTTCCTCAATAGATGTCATTCTTTCGCAGGACTGCGGTGGCTTCAACCTCGGATCGTTCTTCGTACGGAGGTCGGAGTTCACCGAGCGTCTGTTTGACATATGGTGGGATCCTGTGCTCTACGAACAAAAGCACATGGAATGGGAGCACAAGGAGCAGGGTGAGTCTCGCGTGACCTGGTCTTGTTCTTGCTTGTCCAGATGGCTGACATGAACAGATGCCCTCGAGCACCTGTATGGCGCGCAACCATACCTGCGGTCGCATATCGCTTTCGTCGACCAGCGAAAGATCAACTCCTTCCCACCTGCAGCATGCGAGGTCGAGACTACCGACGAACAGAAGGAGCTAATCAAACAGAAGAAAATGACGCAGCCCATCGACAAACGCTTTCACTACAACGAATTCGACCGTGACTTTATGGTTAACATGGCTGGATGCGAATGGGGTCGAGACTGCTGGGCAGAAATGTATGCATATCGGGAGTTGAGCATCCGAATCAACAGATCTATCTTCAAGAAGATCAAGGACGCAGTTAGTGGATTCTTCGAGCGACTCTTCGGAATTGCTAAGAAGGTCGATGCGAACGACCAACAGAGCGATTCAGGGAAGTAAATGGCACCATCTGTGATGAGCTGGCTACATTTGTGGACCATATTGTGATGTGACATGACCATAGACCTTGCAGCAAGCGTTCGAGAGCTTCGGAGAGCCAGATGTAGACTATATCGAGTTGGGGGTAAGAAGGAATTATCAACGCATTTCGACTTGAACAAAGCGCTCCTCGATCGACGCCAAGATCGCTCAGGTACGAAGTACATGCCCTGGCCTTGCCGTATCGCCTAGCACTCGCTTAGCTTCATATTGAATCTGTCATCCTCGCGATCTTGTGCTTTGACATCGATCTCGCCCGTATCTCTTGTCTCCTTCGTGCAACATGCCATGTCGCGAGCTGACTGTTGCGGTACGGCACAGGATGGCGCGGATGTTACATCCTGTTCGCTTCTACACATGTATGCCGTGTGCTTGTAGCTAACGTCATGCCGAGGCCACAACCGACATTCGAGGCAACAGCGGAGAACATGTTAGTACCGTTGCACCGGTACGATAAGCCGCCGGAAATGCAGGTCCGTGATGCTATTCATGCAAGTCCATGGGGGCGCCATGGGGTTTCGACTTTCTTCAGGCCCTAGCTTCGACGCTATGCAGACTGTGCAGCTGTCAGGCACATCATGACTTGCTCTTCAGCCACCAAGCAGCCGGACCTCTTGTTGAGTACACCACTGGCGAAGTCGGGAGCACGCCTCTGTGTTGCATCATTCTGATCATGGAGGAGCCTCCGGCACAGTGGACTTGCCTTTCATAACTCGAACGACGGGCAAAAGAACGTCCTATCGCCCCCGTAGGCTAGCCTAAGAAGCTAGGGCGAAGCCACAATCCCGTACCTGTTTCTTTCGTTTCAACGGCCTTTGGCGAACTTGCATACCCTGTCACTGGCATCATGACAACGATCAACGTTGCTGAAGATTCTGCTAGTGCTCCCGTGCCCGCCCAAACAATGGATCTTCTGCTGCCAGCCGCCGTGGATTTTCCTTTCGATCTCCGCTCACTATTTTCCTGTCCTCCTCGATCGTGTTTTGCCATGAACTCGTCCGAGTGATCTGCTGCTGTCGTGATAGATACAACAAACTATGGACCCACCGGTCGTGCCAATGACGCGCGCAAGGCTCACGCGCGACTTCACGTCTGAGGAGGACACTGCTTTGCCACAAGTAAAGCGCTATCGCGACCCTATACGGCGACAGCCTTCCGGTGAGCCACGTGGATATGATGTTGATGGAGTCTACGAAAGTCATGCGCGCAACATTACGCGAGACGACTCAAGGACCAAAGTTTTCACCTCTTCATTCGAACCGACAAGATCTGCACCGCTTACTCCAGAGAGAGGGCGGGTCGAACGTCTGGCCTCGCATCAGAAGTACCAGGACAACACATCCGAACACGCCCAAAAGCCCAAGGAGGAAGACCTCCATAAGCTCGATTTCAACCTGACTTCTCCCACAGAGGCGAATTATGAACCGTCTATCACATCAACAACGCGCTCTCACGCCACCGACACACCTTCTGCACTGACAAATTCATCTGGCTCGCGCCTTCCCGATTTCTTCAGCAACGAGGTCTTCCAAGTCGTCCTACACAACCCGACCACATCCCACCAGCTTCTCAAGTTCGCGCGGTCGCGCATGTGCGCTGAGAACCTCGAATTCCTTACCGCCGTCGACAAGTACCACACGCTCCTCAACGATGTCGCCAGCACTCTATTCTCTGTCCACAAATCTTTCCTCAGCTCTCAGGCTCCAAGTCAGATCAACCTCCCCGAGGGCATCTCCACGAGGCTGCACCGCGAACTGAAGGCCAACCTTACCTCCAACCTCCCCAAACTCGAGTCCATCTTCGTCGACTCCCAATCCGAGATCGAACACCTCGTCGCCAACGACATCTACCCACGCTTCGTCCGTCACCAAGTGACCCTTTCAGCCACCCGTGCCCTTGCGACTGAGCAACGACGCAGCAAATATGCCGGTCTCGGCGACTGCTTCGTCCTCACAGACCCTGCAAAAGCCGACAATCCGATCGTGTACGCCTCAGACGGCTTCGTGAAGGTCACCGGCTATACACGGAACGAGATCATCCCCCGGAACTGTCGGTTCTTGCAGGGCAGGCAAACGGATCGGAAGGCGGTGAAGCGGCTGAGGGTTGCGATTGACAAGAACGAGGAGACGGTCGAGTTATTGTTGAATGAGAGGAAGGACGGCGAGCCATTTTGGAACTTGCTGCTTGTTGCGCCCCTGAGGGATGCGAGGGGTAACGTGATCTTCTTCTTGGGTGGGCAGATCAATTGTTCGACGACAGTACATAGTCAGAGCGATGTGCTGAAGGTGTTGGCTACGAACGAGGAAGAGACTGTGGAAGAGAAGACGCCGGCGGCGGTGTTGCTAGAAAAGGAGAAGGAGAAGAGTCGTGCCAGTCGGTTCTTTTCGAGCTTCCGCAGCCAGAGTCAGAATGGCTTGAAGCCGATGCCGGTGGCGGGTATGGAAGGCAGTCTGCTGGGGAAGATGGACGGCATGGGCATCAGGAGGCAGGCGGAGGAGTTCTACTCGGCTTATTCAAAGGTATGTCTGACTGATAGCTCCCTATATCACCCACGCCTAAGTCAGGCACCATACTTACCAATACTTCACAGTACTTGATCATCAACGCCTCCACCCTCCTCATCGCCTTCCACTCCGCCGGCATCCTCAACCTGCTCCTCTCTCCTTCGTCCACCAACGGCACTAGTATCAACAACAATCTCAACCATCCCACTACCTCAAACCAGTCTTCGCACGCGCATCAAAATCGCCCGATCCCTTCGCCTATAGGATCCAACATCTTCACCTTCCTCGAGCAGTACACGCCCACGCGGTCCCTGCCATCAGGCTTCAAGACTCGGGTAAAGGACGCCGTGAAAGGTGGTCGGCCATTGAGCCTCGAGATCGGACTGCTGACGCAAAGGTACCAGGGGTCAGAAAGGTTTGTGTGTCACTGGACTATGCTGAAGGGTGGGGAGAAGAGTGATGGCGCAGGAGATGGGAAGGTAGAGTGGGTTGTTGTTTGTTTGGGTGGGAGGGAGACTTGATTGGAAGATCTAGTGGGTTGTCCCTAGCCATCGCACTTGGTGGGGGAACGTGTGAGACGCATCTCAATGTGTATCACAGAAGAGGCGGGTGCAAAATGATCGAGCACGTGTGTCAGCGAGTGTTGGTTTACACCAACGAGCTCATGATGCTATGGAGGTCTATTGGTATACCCTTCTGGTTCAGACCCAGTCGACACTGGATCCATATCTATATGTAGTATTACTCATGCCATGCGCACTTCGAACCACCGTATGTTATCCTTTCGAGATGGGTAGCGGCGCCCATCGCCTGTGCCTCGTGGCCTTTCAAGGTCGCCCCTGACCGTGGCTGGGACTTCTCGGGATCAGCCCCATTCGCTCGCGAATCCGTCGAATGTCTAGAGCATTGCGCCGGACGAATTCCTGCGCCGCGGCGAGGCCGACGCGCGAAGTGTTGCCTTGTCTTATGGATGGTGACGTTATCTGAGGGGCCGCTGGGGCGGCGGCCGTGGCTGTCAGGGACGCTATGACTGGAGCTGTCCGTGCGTGGATATGGCTGCTCGAGGAGCTGACAGAAGCTGGTTGTGAGAGGGATTGTTGCTCGGTGGGGGCGCCTTGACCGGACGCTTGACCAGAATTGAGGAGAAGAGGTGCTATAATTTGCTGAGGCAGAGTATACGAGCTCAACAGCGAAATAGGCGGCTGCATCTCGTCAACGATAGCTGGACCGGGCCCATCAAGCTCGTCGGTGGTGGTGAAGCCACCGAACAGTGCATCATCGTTGCGTTGCGAGTCGATCGTGTTGGCAGCCGGTTTGCTGGCCTTGTCTTCCATGGAAGGTGTGTCTCGGATTGCGTTCTGAAGGAGCGCCGCGAGCTCAGCGTCGGAGAGTACAGGTAGAGCCGGCTGCATGGGCGATGGATGCTCTGGCGTAGGTGGCGGTGCAGCGATGCGATTGGACACGGTGTCGCCATGCATGTCAATCGTATCTTGGCCATACTGGTCGTGTGCTTTGCGTCTCGGACCAGCTGTCGTTGAGGAGTCGCCGGATGAGGATCTAAGGTTGTAACGATGTGCGGTCGGTGTGACCGTTGTGAAGCGTCGAAGCCCACCTCGAGGAGCGTTGCCTTGACTGCTGAAGACGTCCATTTCTGCGTCAAGTGGATCGGAACCGAAGACCATGTATTCGTCATCGTCGTCCACTAACGCGTCTTCGTACTCATCTGGTACAAGCTTTTCGTCCTCATCCTCGTCGAAGGCATGGTCATCGCCATCATCTTCATGCTCGACATCCTCACCATCGACATCCAGACCAGCCCTTACCCTTGCTCTCGCTAGCGCTGACTGCCCCTTCCTTCCGACACCTAGCTTGATCTTCTGCTCTTCGACAATGCGGTCGCCAGTCGATCGGATGCATTCCGCACAGTATGCCCGACGTTCAGCATCCGGGCGAATCGTATGTGCCGAAGGTCTGAAGGGAAGCTTGCAGAGATTGCATGTTAGTGTGAAAGGTCGATGTTTGGTTTTGATGCCATCGCTTGCGCCTTCGGAAGGACTACCAGCGATCGAGTTTGGCGGAACGGCAGGCGGCAAAGGTGAGGAAGGCTCAGGAAGCCATTCTGGCGGTGGTCGTAGTTTGTAAGAAGCCGAAGAAGCTCGCTGCTTTCCTACTCTTGGCGGATGACCGCTCATGCGCGAGACACCTGGAGCAGCAGCGGTTCGGGTGAGACTCGGTCGTTCTGTGGTCATAGAGGACGCTCGAGCTTTGGATCTCGTCGCCGTGCTCCCTTGCGCTACTGAGTCCGAAATAGCTCTTCTCGCGAAGAATCCAGCTGGGAGCGACATCCGCTTGGCCAATTGTCGAGATGAGACGTGGTGTAGATTGTCGCCATGCTGCGTCTGTCCGTCAACACCTTGTGACTGCAAGGAAGGAGATGCTGATGCGTTCAATGACCGGTCAGTCAGCAAGTCAGCCGGATTGTCCGGGATAAGCGGGTAAATGCTGTTCGAGGAGTCCATTGGCATGTTACTGTCTCCCAACTCCCCAAATCTAGGTCCCTTCGGAGGGGATGCAGAGAGCGGGCCGAACATGTCGTCTAGATCATCAGACTGAGGCCAATTAGCAGGATTGTCGTCCGGCCAATTGAGGAAGGAAGAATCGATCGATAGATCAGCGCTGAGGTTAGCATTCGTCATTGGCGAAAGGTCGAAGTCTGGATCGTCTGATGAGAACGCGAGGTGGGCGAGCGGAGAAGGCTTGTTGGGTGTGAAGCCGTGAGTGTTCTGCGCTTGGGCCTGTTGCGGCGTGGAGGGCACTCTGCTATCACTCGGTGTTGCGTTGGGGTCGGAGCGCCACATCTTGCTTGCTTCACGTTGGCTGTCTTGTGGGAAGGTGACTGGGCAACTCTTCAATTGTAGGTAACTTAGGTCAGTGCGTGAATGAGCTTCAAATGTCGTGAACATCAGGATCGTCAACAGAGAACGGCTATCGACAGCCTTAAATAGGGCTGTGTCCATGTTAGCACAGCGAACGAGGTTTTCATTCACCTTCATCGTGACGAGCAACCATGTCAACGAGATGCAGACTTCACTTGCCGCTTGTAGGCTTTCACTCGAGAGAGGATCGGCTCTTCATGCATTTAGTGGCGACACGAACAACGCTCGAGCGAAGCACTCCAAGCCTGCAGAGCCATAATGCAACCCGGGGGTCATCGACTTGCGTTGACATGTCTGCTCGTAGAGCTAGGTTCGTAGTCCAGTGCAATCACCGGCAGTAGAATACCTCGCGCCGGGGACGCGATTTTCTGCCGAAGTTTGCAGTACTTCTCTCCGTCGCGTCCAAGAAGGTTAGCCCTGTATGAGAGATGCGGTTAGCAAGAAAATATCAATAAAAGTCGCTGCTGCTCAACAATTTTCGATTTCTCGGATCCCATTGCGTCACTTTTTTGGTAGGCTCGACCCCAAAATAAGGCAACACTTTTCGGTTGCCTTGCAGTTGTCTCAGTAGTATTGCCTTCACCTACCCATTCAAATTGCTGAGTCGCCAAGTCCTTGAGCACAGGGTTGCTAAGTAGTGCTTGGATGGGAATATTCTCACAATGCAGTGTACATGCAGTTGTTGAGCGTGGTCCTGCAAATTTTCCTACCCTTCATCCTTGGGGTTCTGATCCTAATATCTCGAAAGAAACCACCCGAAGCGTCGAGCGTTATGGCAAGGAAGCGTAGTCACGACGACTTCGGGAACGACGCTTCATTGCATCGTGATGAAAGCACAGATGTCAGACTAGCTAAGGCAGAATGGCAGGAAGTGAGGTCAAAGAAGAAGAGACGGAAGGAGGTGAGTGTTTTCCAGAGTCCATGAAAGGCATTGCCCTGCGGAAGTCAACCTTTTCGTCCCCTTTCTGCTTCGAGACTGTTGCAACTGACAACATGATACTTAGCATCGGTCCAACGAAGTCAAAGTGAGACAACATACGCCCGAGTCACCAGAGCCAGAGGCCTCGACGCCATCATTACGCTTCGGCCCTTCTGTAGGAGCCCTTCACGTTGACGATCTGCAATCTCTAATCCTCTACATTCTTACTAAGGATGCGGTGGCTCCAAAATGGGTAGCAGTCCGGAATGCCAGGGCGATCAAGCAGGTGGTCACATTGATGGTTCCTGGAATAGATCGTACGATGCTCGAGGCGGTTACGGAGGTGGTAACCAAAGCACGCTCACGCACGAATGGTCAAGCAGCCGTGCTCGATGGCAAAACCAACCATCATCAGGTCGAACAAGGACAGCTGAGAGGCCTACATCAGATCAAAGCTCCGGGCAACTCGAAGACCGGGCATTTTGCTTCACCTTTGCAAGCTATGCTTCTCACATCAATACCCGTATCCAAAAGAAAGAATGACCAGCCCAAAGCTGGACGCTCCACTCGAAATGGCCCGACACCACTGTACGAATTCATACATACCCCCGAACAACTCGAAGAAGCCGATTTCCCTCTCCATCCATCGCTTTCGACAGACCCGATCGATGTAGAATTACAAGCTACACGCCGCCGACAAGCTGCTCAATCCGTTAAGGTGGACGGCTGGGTAGACACGGTTGTCGAATCAAGTACTCTACCCAGTGCTCCGGGCGACAGCCGGGACAGCTCGGGACCCGTTGCGCCAGTCTATGCGCTCGACTGCGAAATGGTCGTCACTGATGATGACCGGCACTCTCTAGCACGCGTTTCAATAGTGAACTGGGATGGAATAACGGTCCTCGATGAACTCGTTAAGCCCTCCCTCCCCATAAAGGACTATCTCACGCAGTACTCCGGCATCACCGAGGCAAAGCTAAAAGGCGTCACGACGAAGCTAGAGGATATACAAGCACGACTCTTGAAGCTGTTCACACCTTCCACAGTCATCGCAGGTCATTCTCTGGACTCGGATCTCAACGCCCTGAAGTTGACACACCCTTTCATCATCGACACTACAATACTGTATCCACATCCCAACGGCTTGCCCAGCAGATCCTCACTCAAATACCTGACGAAGAAGTACTTGAATCGCGACATTCAGAAGGGTGGTGTCGCTGGACACGACTCGGTGGAAGATGCACTGGCAGTCATGGACCTCGTCAAGCTGAAATGCAAAATGGGTCCGCAGTTCGGCTCAAATGAGTCCAACCAGGAGTCCATATTCGCACGTCTATCTCGATCTGGCCACAAGACGGCTATGTTCGACCATGGGACATATGTTGGAGGTGTAGGTCGTCCCGCAAACATCAAGGTTGGTTGCAAAGACGATATAGAGATTGTCGACGCCCTCCTCCGCGTCCTTGCCCCTTCTCATACCGACGAGACCATCACGAACACAGCAGCTTCTGGCAGATCCGTCTCAGAAGACGGTCAGGATCCCATGCTCACGCCACCAGCCTTCACATTCGCTCGTCTTCGAGCCCTAGAGTTCCTCGACCGCCGGAAACCCTCACCAATTGCCACCTCCTCCGACTCGCTACCAGATGATAGCACAACAGAGATCGCAGCAAAGGCAGAGACCCACAAAGAAATCCTGCAGCACCTGCTCCGTATGGTCGAGGCCCTCATCTCCCGCTCAAACTCCTCTGAACCAATCCTGCTCATAGTCTATCCCGGCGGCCCTGACCCCGCCAATAAGGACCTCAAAGACGTTCACCGCCTTCAAGCCATGCACAAACAATACCAGCAGGAGTTCAAGACCAAGAAGTGGGATCAGCTGAGCGTGCAATGGACGGATCGCGAGACGCAGGCTTTGCGGCGGGCATTTGAGCAGGCAAGGAAGGGGTGGGGATTTGTTGGGCTGCTATAGGCAGACCGACGACCGAGAAGAATGACTGTTGCAGCGGGCTCATGAGCAGAACGAAGGTGGGCCTCCTGGGTGGCCCACCGTTACTGTGTCCTTTGCTCTGCTGTGCTGAGCTCTATTTGTACCATAAGAGTATGCGCATACTAGTCAGCAAAGCGGAAGAAGATTAGTGCGGCGTATCTGTTTCAATGAGCAACATGAGAACGGCGCCTGAACCGAGTCAATAAGAATGTCGACCATGGGTAGTATCGACGTATGAATGTTAGCCTCATAGTATCTACCGCGGCCTGGATTAAAGCTCATAACGCCGCCCCTGATGCGTACTGCAGCCTGCTATGTGATGCTTTGCCTGTACCCAGTAGCGTTGGCTACCGTGCCGCGCTACATGGATGACGAGAGATGTAGCCGAGAAAAGCTGAGACCCTCTCAACCGGTCGTCCAACCACTTCCTGCGAAATCAGAGATTCGTGTGTAATCGTTTGGCTCGTTGTTGCTCGTTGGCGCACGGTGATCCCGAAAGAACCGTATCAAGATCTGCCCTTTGGGGTGCATGGTCCCGTGAGCTCGAGGCATGCCCACGATTGCTGCCAGCTTTAGCTGAAGCGATAGCATGGCGAGGCAATGTTGTCATGGATTTCTCAATCAACAAGTCCCTTGCCAATGAGTCCTCATGTGCTCAGCAGCCGGTCTAGCAATGGAAACAGTCGCTGTGTGCTCCTTGCTCCGAGCCGAATCACCACAGCATAGCCATGGAGTCTCGCAGACCTGACCGGTCCAGCATATGACAAAGCCCGCCCAGAGATCGCATATGTGTCGTTTGTAGGATCCTCTCTCAGTGGTAATACTCCAAAAGAACCGATCCTCAAACCTTATCATCATCATAAGCAAACCTCACATCCTTCAGCCCCCGTCCCCCATTGCCATACCAGATCCCACCCTCACTCCTCCCACTTCCACTCCACCCATTCGGCCCTCGCACACCCATACTCCGACAGAACGCATCGTCTCCTTCTGGTCTGACATTCTTTGTGTTGCCCGTGAGCATGCTCTGAATGGATACGCAGACCGACTCGACGGATTGTACGGGCGACCAGCCGGCTGCGCCGAGGAGGTCGAGGCAGATGATGCCGTTGGAGTAGATGTGTGGGTGGATCGGGATAGGGCGGGCGCCGGTGTCGGTGTTGGGTTTTGCGGGTGTGTCGTCGGAGGTGAGGTCGATGGGTTGTGCGGCGGAGTTGGGTGTTGTGTTGTTCGCGGTGGTGGTGGAGTTGACTTTGATGAAGGAGACTTCGGGCGCTTCTGTTGAATGGAAGATGTGGTCAGCACATGCTGTAGGTAGCCGGCCAGGTTGCCATTCAGCGTCACTGACTTACCTATGGGGTATTGCGTGCCGAAGATGAAGCTGAGTCGGTAGATGTCGCCATTGTAAATTGGGTTGTCATCGAGGACCACTATGTCCATCTGCCATTCTCGGAAGTCGTCTGCTTTCGCTATTGAGATGCCCGGTGGGAGTTTCGTCTTGGCCTGAGGCACTGCGTGTCAGCCTAGTCTCATATTATGAAATTCACCTGCGCGCAGGCCGGGACAGCCATTTGTAAACGGCAGTAGTTGTTGTGGATTTATGGTTGGTATCTTGTGCCTGAGCCTGCGGAATAGATTGTGCCTTACCTTGCTCAATTCCTGTTGGATGTCAGCAGTGTGCTCACTAACAGCAGCAGTCGACTTACCTTCTGTAGACGTTTTGTGGCGAACATGGCTGTGTCAGGGAAGTATCTGCTTGTTCTAGGCCCAGACTTCGGCGATGTGAAGATAAAGTGAAGCGGGCGCGCGCCCCACGGCGGAGATATTCTTAGGGTAGAGATGCACTTGTGTGGGCCGGCAAACACTGAACAAAGGTTGGGCAAACCACTGTAAACATATGGTGTCTAGTAGAGATAACTCGAGGCGCAAGTGAAGGGTAGTATTGACTTGATTCACTGATACAGCATGTATGCACATGTGGTTCGCGACCAGGCGCGGGTCTCGAACTATTGATCGGCCAAACGACGTCACCGGTCCGGCGGCTGAGCCTGGGACAATTTTCTTTGTTCAATGCAGGTAGTAGAATTCCTTCGAGTACGAATATCGCTTGTCTCATCAACCATAAACCGTGTGCCACTATCGATAGGTGGCCGCTCGCTCTATCCATCAAACAGTCTTCATCCCCAAAACCGAAGCAGAGATCCTGTGGGTATCACAACCAACCTTGGAACCGTACGGCCCCGCTAGTACTCTCAAGATGCTTTGGGCTGCCCAGCATTGAAGCTTTTCCTACGCTCATGCTCCTCGGTAGCATTTGCAATCAATCGAGATGTCTCTTGATCTGACTTCATCTCCCTCACTTTCGCAAGCACAACCTCGCGGAAGATCTGTGACTTGGCCGCTTTGCTGAGTTTGCTTTCACCTGCGTGCTCGGTATCCAGTCCCCTTCCAGGAGACACACCTCGATCCTGATGTTTCTTGACTGCAAGCGCAGCAGAATCAGTAGCGCCTGCCGGGAAATCGGCTGTGTCGCCGTCCGTGGCTTCTTCTTGCACCTTGAGCTGTTCGATACGGTTGGCCAATTTGACCAGCTCGATACCTCTCTTCAGCTTCGCCTTTGCAACATAGGACCGGATTTCAGGTAGCAGATCGTGCTCCGACGCCGTCTGGCCGGTCAGCCATATGTGTGATAAGGCCTGTTTGCTGTCGTATCGCTTCTTCGGGTCTGGCTGAAGCAAGCACATGATGAATTCCTTGGCATCTTTGCTGACATCTTTCCAATATCGCTCGTGGAAGACGATTCTACCACTTCTGCACTCTTCGACAAGGTCGGTCAGATTTTCCGATCTGAAAGGGCTATAGCCGCAAAGTAGGGTGTAGGTAATTACTCCCAAAGACCACATATCGACAGCCTTGCCGTGGCCTTGCTTCAGCATCACCTCAGGCGCTGCGTAGCCGAACGAGCCCGCCATACTAGTGAGGACGTCGCCTGGCTTCTCAAGCATCTTGCGATGCCAAAGTCGGCTAACACGAGTTGTGAGGAAGGGTCTCTGGTAAGATAAAGGAGGTTCTCGGGTTTCAGATCTGTAGACGTCAGCCAGACGCACGTCGTATGGATGAATACAGGAATACCAACCGCGGTGGACGATATTCTTGTCGTGCAGATAATCTACCGCCTCAAAGACCTGCTTGATGGTCTGGGATGCGTCCTTCTCCGTGAACTTGCCCTGGTCGCAGATCCGATCGAAGAGTTCTCCTCCTGTGGCCAGCTGGGTAACTATATAGTATTTGTCCTGTCCAGCATTAGCATCAATTCCGAACGCCAGATCATGATCAGACTTACTCTTGACTCGAACCAGTCATGGAAGTGTACAATGTGCGGATGTGACACACTTTGGAGCATCTTCAGTTCGTCGTAGACCATCTGCTCATTGCCTTTGACGTTCTTCTTGAGTATGATCTTGACTGCGACCTTCTTTCCGTCGACGTCTGCCTCGCGGACAATGCCATATGTGCCGGCACCGAGCGTGCGTCCGAAGCGGTAGGCAGACTTCTTATCGTAGCTGTCGGGCTGGCCATGCAGCCTGTTCATCATGCCGGCGACTGCGGGAAAGTGGTCAGTCGTGAGCCCAAATATCGGAGACGTACTCGAGCGGGCAGGCGTAACAACACGGTGTCTTCAGATAGTGGTACAAATCTGCTGGTGTATACACCACAGATGGGATCGGATGTAACGTACACGCCATACTGTGCTAATGTTTGGTTCCTGGGGACTTATGGCAGCGACTGCCGTGCGGCGCACTTCTCGTGAGAACGTCGGGCAGGAGCGCTCCCGGAGCAGGACTTTCCGAAGGCACTGCGCCTGTCTTGGATGAGGTGATCGCAACCTTGGCCTCGTTGAAGGACGCGCGCCTTGGTCTTGGTCGAGCACTGAGGGTCAGAGGCAGTAAGTCAAGTGCGGGGCACAATTCACGGGGATGCGATGTAGTTCTGAGCTGACGCTGAAGAAAAAAGAATGCCTGAACAGGTCGGAGTACGCTTCTGTGCTTATAGGAATGACTAGGAGATCTCGCACATCAACGACTAAAGAGAGACAAGGAGGAAGTGGAAGGATTCCTGGGAGCTGCAGCAAAGCATGGCTGTTCATAACGAGATCGCTGGCGCCGCAGCTGCAGCTCGGGGGGCCAAACCGTCGGATTAAGGGTCAAAGCGGAGGCCTATCCCACCCGCGCGGAAGCACACTGAGATTTGGGTATTTCGCAGCGCTCACGAACATCGTGGCTGTGCCCGTTGCCAAAGTCCCCCCAGGCTCGGAAAATAGGTTGGCGCGGCAAAAGTTGTGAAGAATGTCACCGTTCAAGAAGATAGCAGGCTGTACAAGGCGTTTTCGAATCACTATTCGACTATCCGTTGCTATAAAGACCCCAACAAATTGCCACCATCTTGAATGGCTGTGCGAATGATCATCTGTCAACCTCGCCGAAGACTTCACCATATTAGCACGAATCGAGTTGGGATGGGGCTTTGTAGAATGCGACTCACCTAGATCCATTGTTCCGATAATGGCAACCGCATCCGCCAGCAAATGACCTCGACTAATCTGATCCATGCCAGACAAATGAGCAAATCCAGGAGCGCGGACCTTGCATCGGTACGGTCGCTCACTTCCGTCGCTGACAACGTATACACCCATCTCACCCTTTGGCGCCTCAATCGCACTGTATGTATCCCCTGGTGGGACTGTGTAGCCCTTAGTATAGAGCAAGAAATGGTGAATCAAAGCTTCCATGTTCTCCTTCATGGCCGCTCGAGGCGGTGGTGCGATCTTGTAGTCTTCGACCTTGACAGGGCCCGCAGGCATCTTGTTAAGACACTGATGAATGATCCTCAGCGACTGTCGGAACTCCTCCATGCGGCAAAGATAGCGATCGTAGCAGTCGCCGTTCACGCCGACTGGTACGTCAAATTCGACCTTATCGTACGCATCGTACGGCTGACTTTTCCGGATGTCCCACGGAACACCGGACCCACGCAGCATGACACCAGAGAAGGACATGTTGAGAGCATCCGCCGCAGACACAACACCAATACCTTTTGTTCGTCCAATCCAGACACGGTTGTCGGTCAAAAGCTCCTCAGTCTCGTCTATCCGGTCGCCGAACTGTGTAGCCCAGGCGTAGATGTCGTCCAACAGACCCAGAGGGATGTCCTGGCTAACGCCGCCTGGTCGGATGTATGCAGCGTGTAGGCGAGCTCCTGAAACACGTTCGTAGAATTCCTGTAATCATTAATGATGGACCTTCATCCTCGATGAAACGACGTACCATGAGCTTTTCTCTCTCCTCAAATCCCCACAGAAACGGCGTCAGAGCACCAACATCCATAGCATGGGTAAGGATGGCCATGCAGTGATTCAGAACTCTTGTCAGTTCTGCAAACAGCGTCCGAATCCATTTCGCTCGCTCTGGGATTTCGATGTTGAGTAGCTTCTCTACGGCCAGCGAGAAGCATTGCTCGTTGGTCATCATTGAGACATAGTCGAAGCGGTCAAAGTACGGCAGAGCCTGCAGATATGTTTTATACTCGATCAACTTCTCTGTGCCGCGATGCAGCAGGCCGACGTGTGGATCGGCTCGCACGATCTCTTCACCGTTGAGCTCCAGAATCAACCGTAACACACCGTGTGCTGCTGGATGCTGAGGACCAAAATTGACGGTATAATGTCTGACTTTACGTGACTCGTACTCGTCGCCCAGATTGGTGTCTGGTGCTTTGTTCACCTTCTGCGGATCCTCGTCGACAAGCGCTTTGGTGAATGACTGGTCCATCTCTGATATCTTCATCGTCAAGGGTGAGTCGCTGGTGACCTCTGCATATCTTCGGGGTGTCGACGAAGCCGCCCTTGAGAGGATAGGAGTCTGGCGGAGGGCATGCTGGAAGGAGGGTCGGAGGCATAGGCGCTTCGCCGTGTGCGCAAAGCGGAGGGTTGCAGCCATTGTCGAAGTGTAGGGCTACGCCCAGCGTAGAACACGTCCTTGAATTGTCCTCCCTGGCTCTTCTAGTCGTTTTTGTCGGTGGCCAACACGCCTTCACGTATCCGCATCATCGACTCGGATCTCGAAGTCAAGAGGAGCTATACTGCCGCCAAGCCGGAGATTCTGTAGCTCTAACTCCAGGCTTGCCTTCTCCAAATCTCCAAATTTGACTCGATCGACGAAGTTGCCCGCAAAATAATTTGAACGCTGCAAGAGAAGGAGCAAACCTGACCATGGCGACCTCCACAGGCGCTGAGGATGACCGCGCTCGGCGGAAGGTGAGATCAGCCAGACCTGCGCACTCGAAGGCCACTGACATACGCAGATCGTGGGAATCAATCGCGAGACTGTCACCAATATTACTTCAACCGACTTTCCAGGTCACCATGTCGGCGAAGACCATACCTGGTCGCTGCAAAAGTTCAAGGATGGTCTGAACGTCGAGTTCCACCAGAATGAGCAGACCGAAGCCTCATTCTCTGTCATCGGCATCGACGCATCCATCGCCAATGCTTTTCGTCGCATCCTACTCGCCGAAATCCCAACGCTGGCCATCGAGAATGTCTATGTGTCCAACAACACATCCGTCATAGCAGATGAAGTTCTCGCGCACCGACTAGGCTCATTCCTTTGACCGGCGCTCTTGAGGGTATGAAATGGCTCAAGTGGTATATCGCGCCCAACGCCGAGCAGAACTTCAAAGGTATGGAACGCTCAGACTACAACACTATCGTGTTCCACCTGCAGGCAAAATGCACACCGAATCCAGACGCACCGCCGGACGCCACCGACCCAGGCGTGAAGCATATCAATGGGCATGTGTACTCGTCGCAAATCGAGTGGCAGCCACAAGGACGGCAGGTTGAGCACTTCAAGGATGGTCCTATCCGTCCAGTTTCGGAGAGGATCCTAATTGCCAAGATGCGTCCAGGACAAGAGCTGGACGTAACTATGCACGCTCACCTGGGCGTCGGCAAAGATCACGCCAAGTTCTCACCCGTCGCCACCGCAACGTATCGCCTGCTACCCACGATCCAGATCACGAAGCCCATCCTAGGCGCAGACGCAGTCAAATTTCAGCAATGCTTTTCCAAAGGTGTCATTGATCTGGAACGAGTCACTGCCTCGGACGCGGCTTCGTCTAATAAAGCCTATGAAGGCAGAGAAGGCGATGAGAAAGCCGTCGTCAAGAACCCGTTCAACGACACCGTCTCGAGGGAATGCTTGAGACACGATGAGTTCAAGGGCAAGGTCAAGCTGGGCAGACAGCAGGATCACTTCATCTTCAACATCGAAAGCACCGGACAGTTCCCGAGCGATACACTGTTCCTGGATTCCGTTGCAGTGCTTAAGCTAAAGGCGCAGAGACTACTTCAGGCTATCGACGAAATGAACTCATGAGCCGATTGCCATGCAACAAGCCAGCAATGGGCCATCAGTCGGGCCTCAATCTGGTGAAATGCAACACCTCGAAGCCGTAAGGCATTCTCCAGCAGCGTCGCTGAGACATAGGCACCAGTCTGAGAAAAGAGAGCTTTGTGCCCACATGGGCCTTAGCCAACACGGATCAAAAATCCTAGGCAAGCTCCCCGTCAGCGATCATTCTGTACGATCGGACCGTTGCTGCCGCATGGACCTATGTCAGCGTCGACAGGCATGCCAGTTGAGGTGTAAAACCACCAACAGACAAATCATAACCTATCCTGGGTCCATATGGCATTGTCACCACCTGCAGCTCCATGAGCTTGACGATGTGAGGTACGCTTGGTCAGAAGGACGAGAATGTTGGCGGTCTTCAGGAACGGTCAATTCCGAAGCCAGCTGGTCCACACGATGAAGCTTTGAGCCGAAGAGGGGCAAGGCAGCAAGAAGCGCTGTGACTGCCTTTCGCTTGCGAGCGCGAGAAAGGGACGTAGAACGGAGAAAGCTGCAGAGACGGCAGCACCAGTGGCGAGTATCATTACATTGACCTCCATAATATGTCCCTCTGTGACTGTTCCGAATTGCACGTTCTGCTGGCGGGCAGCATGTTCTGTCGAGCGTATTGGCTCACGCGCACCGCACCGCCCACAGCTTCGCCCCAGCAATCCTTGCCTGTCCATAAAGCGGTTCCTCACGAATCGCCGTCCCATCCCTCAACCCCCATCAGTCCCAAAACCCTCCCCTGCCACCTGCCCGCAATCTCTGTCCACCTCACCATCACTCCCGCTGCCAGCACATTCCATGCCATCCCCGCCTGTCCCTCTTCCTTCACATCCTCCTCGTCACCCCTCCCTAGCATGACCTTAACCTCACCACCACTGTTTCCCCTCTGATCCAACAACGCTCCGACCCACCCGACCAACCCCGCAACCTCTTCCCCATTCTCCCCTAAGAATCTCTCCTCACCTGCCCTCCCATTCGCAATTACAACCTCGAGCACACTCAACAGCAACAACATCCACGCTGGCAACACCGCTGGATCCATGCTAAGTCTCGGATTTTTCGCCTGCAAGCTCACCAACAACTGCACCGCCTGACGGATCACCTCCCCCAGCGTACCCTCCCACATCGCATTCGGCCCTAGCGCATTCAACACCACCACGACCGTGTTCAGAAACAGCCTCACCAGATTCGGATCAAACAGTCCACTCCCTCTGGCCATCATCCCTCCGGAACCCGCTGACGACAAGATCAATACCATCCGTCCCACCAACGGCAGGAAGAACCCCCCCGCCAGCACGCGATGTAGGTCTCTAGGAATTTTCTTGGTTCTGGCGGCCTGCTTCTCGTTCCGACGCTTCTCGACCTCAAGACGCGAGGAGAAGGTACGGATCTTGAGAATGTCCGGGCCGGACAGCTTGTCTGCTGCTTTCAGGGCGAGGGGCTGGATGGTCGTGTGTGTGATTTGGTCTGTCGCGGTTGTCAGGGGCGCGGTGTAGGCTGAGGGAATGCGGCGTTGTAGCTGTGAATCTTTGGACCTCGATGGGAGGCGCTTTGATGGGAAAGAGTCTGCTTCTGCTTCGATGGCTTGGCCGGGGCTCGCGGTAGAAGGGCTGGCAAGCATAGACATGCCCGAAATCTCACGCGCGCCGAGTCCGAGCGTGCTGAGTATGCTAGCGCGCTGGTCAAGCGAGAAGTCGCCCTCGAAGCACATCGCCGCCAGCAGGGTGCGACTGCCGCGGGCTGAGCAACCAGACACGCGATGAGAGACTGTAGACGTAGTCCATGCATCTCATCGCTATCGACAGCCGGCGACTTGAGGTTGATCAGCGCAGAAGCCAGAGCCTGGATGTTGTCCGAGACTTCCGTGCCAAAGTCTGCCTTGCGGCGGATGAGTGAAGGCGCGGTCTTCAGCGCAAGCTCGACGACGTCGAGTTTGTCTTCGCCTGACTGAAGCTGCTTGACAAGGTCGATAATATAGACCGGGGCCACAGGCTTGTTGCGGTTGACCAGTGTTGGGTCATCGTCTGAATCTTCTGGGTCGTCGTCTGGCTTGTGGTAGGGGACGAGGTCTTCGTCTTCGGATATTTCGTCGTTGTCGTCCTCATCTGAGATTTCCGCGATGGCGATGATCTTGGAACGCTCTGCCTGCGCGGGCTTCTTTGCCGTGGGAACAGGTGCCGGCAGATCAACCACCATCGGATCTGGCTCATCGACTGGCAATTTGAGGTCGTCAAGAGTGCCTACCTTGTCCTCCACATTGACTAGATCGAGCCATTTCTTCGCACTTTCCGTCTCAAGCTCTTCCGTCCCAAAGCTCATGGCTTTCTCCTGCCCGTCTCCAAGTCTGCTTATGGCAGTCGCAACTATCATGCCTAAGAATCTGGCACGTCGAACAGATGCAGAAAGACGATTGGATACCGTGCGCAAGAACAGACCAGATTTAGCAAGCTGTTTGATTGATTCTGGCTCCTGTCGGTTAAGATAGCCAACCACTAGGAGTATGATCTCGGCCGTAGCTACGACACATAGGTAAGTAAAGGCGCTGCAGCCAGTTATCTAAGCAAACTTACACTCCTGCTGCAAAATAGGGCTATGCTGGATCTGTGTCTTGTTGCCAAAATTCTCCAGGCACTTGTCAAGCATTGTCTGCAGCTTGTCTATTGATATGTTAGCAGACTCACGACGAGATTGAAAGCCTTACCTTGTCGCAACGCGAGCGTGGCGATGACAGCCCGACGAGTGTCCAACCCAAGATTAGCAAAGTCTCCTTTGTTGCTTGTCAACCACTCGACCAGGTGATCGTCCAGCACAGAATTATTCTTCATCACTCCCGCAACCATTGCTGCCACTCCTCCGACATTCTTCTCGCTCTCAAGCCCGTTCTTCTGCATTGAATGTGTTACTGGTCCATACCGTAGATACTTTCTGACGAGGTCCCGCAGCATTGCGTCGAAGAACTGGCGTTGTTCGTTGTCCGTGAGATAGTGTAGCAGCTGTCGAAGCGGAGTCCAGAGTGCTGCTCTGCCTAGCAAGAGTGAATGGTACAGCTCCGAAACGAACGCATCTAGGTGGCGTTAGAATTGAGACAGGAGAAAAAGAGGTGGCACTCACCACGATAACCCAAGTTCAATGCTCGCTTCGCTACCAGTGCCAGCATGGTCCACGCCTCGCCGTCTTCAATACTTAGGAGGCCAGCAGTGACAGAGACATTGTTTGCAAGCCACTTGCTGTAGCTGATGCCATCGCTTAGCCACTGCAGCTTGCTAGACGAAATACCTGTCGTGCTTGTTGCTTGAGCTACAGTGGAGAGGATCTTGCTACCGCCCATCAACCCAACTACCTCCTGCCATGTGATTCTTCGGTCGATTTCCTTCGGACAGAGCTTTCTGGTTTGACGCAGCGCATTGTGCAGAAACTTGTTGCCGTGCAGTACGAGCTCGAGAACGCACAGCGTGTCTTCCAGCACTGTATTATCTGCGCGTCTGATGTTGCCCAGGCTTCGGACTTGCATGAGCAGCGCACCAATGCCGGCTACACTTCGAAGGTTGAGGACGACCAGCCTCTTAAGCTCGGCTTGTCTCTTGGGCAATTTGTGGATACGAAGAACCGGCCAGTGATCTGGAATTGTCACTGTGACAATTGCATTGACGATTTGTGCTGCCTTGGGACCCGACTTGTGAATGTTGAAGTCGTGCTTGTCCTGGATCCCGCACTCGAGGTACTGCAAAACGGCCAGGAGGTCTTCGTAATCTGGCTGGCTCTTCAGGATTTCTCGTGCATCATCTGGCAGCGTGTCTTGCTCTTTGCTGGTGTTCTGGGCTAGGTAAGACTTTTGGACGAAGGCAATCGATTCGCGCTTCTTTTGCTTATTGGTCGGAGGATCAGTCGTCATCGATGTTGCCGAAGAAGCCTTTGACTTGACAGATGGCGCTGTGTCGAAAGAGGTGCGAAGACTTTGGTCATCATTACTGGAAGAAGACGCGACCTCGATGAGTGATCGCTTTGACTTGGTGCTGTTGGAGCGAGGCTTTTCGGCGGACTCGCTGACGGTCAGGCTCTCGAACTTATCGATGTTGCCCTTCACAGTCCCAGTCGCCTTGCCGCGGCCCAAGTTGAGGAGTTCGTCCATGCTGATTGGCTGTGCAATCAATCACAGACAGTGTCGATGGTGTTGCAAGAGTGCGAAGAACATGCATACCAGTGTCAACAGATGCCGGCCATAGAATAAAAGAGCCCCTCCTAACGCGTTGTGTACTTCAGTATCATGGTTGCCTCGCAACGGGGTGTTAGTGTAGAAGAGAAGTTATCCTTCACCAAATGTCTGGAGGCGTCAAAACTTGCAATTGTCCAGCACATTTTCTGGGTGCTTATGTTGATGCCTTGCCTCCTGCAATTCTTGTGCACTTGGAAGTAGATTTGGTAGTTGGAAGGAGTCAGTTGATAGAAGAAAGAGCAAGTGCCGGAGCATACCTAAGTTCGTAGGTAAGGGAGGGTGCCTTGTGCCAAGTCCGCCACTTCAGGCCTCACCAGGCGTCAAGTCCAGTGGCCCATCTCATCTTTATCGCTACATCTTACTGCAAACGACCCGCGACGACGGTTGCTGACGAGGCGAACAAAGGTCTCCAGAGACACTGACTGGATCTACGCCAGAAGGAGAGCCCAGCGAAGCACGCATGCGCACGTGAGCAGCATCAGGTTCTGGGTGAGGCGTCTCGAGAGGGAACAACCGTCCACTCATCGTCGTTGCCAGTCAAACCTCTTCTAGGTCATTTCGCTGCCCACGAGAATTCCACCACTTTGCTGAGGGTCAGCACGGATCGCCACGATGTCAATACCAGTCGCGTCACTTCTATCTAACGGCGAGCCGCCACATGCACATTCCGAAGAGAGATGGAAGTACCTCAGACGCATATTTGAGACCAAATCACCATTCTCGGATGAGGAGTATCAGCCCGGTCCCGCCGTCCTTGACACCATCAAAGCCGCCAAGATCCTTGTCATCGGCGCAGGAGGACTCGGATGTGAGATACTCAAGAATCTCGCACTCTCCGGGTTCAAGGACATTCATGTTATCGACATGGATACGATAGACGTCTCAAATCTCAACCGCCAGTTTCTATTCCGTCAAGCCGACGTGGGTAAGTCCAAGGCGGAAGTGGCTGCGTCCTTCGTTCAACGCCGTGTCACGGGCGTCAGCATCACTCCTCACAACTGCAAAATCCAAGACTTCGATGAAGACTTCTACATGCAATTCACACTCGTCGTATGCGGTCTCGATTCCATCGAAGCCCGCCGCTGGATCAACGCAACGCTGGTCGACATGGTCGATATGGACAACCCGGAGTCTCTCAAACCACTGATCGACGGCGGAACAGAAGGCTTCAAGGGCCAAGCTCGCACCATCCTGCCCTCAATCTCCTCTTGTATCGAATGTCAACTCTCCATGCACGCCCCACGAGCCGCCGTGCCGCTCTGTACTCTTGCCACCATTCCCCGACAGCCTCAACACTGCATCGAATGGGCCCACATCATCGCCTGGGAAGAGCAGCGCAAAGGCGATACTCTCGACACCGACGACCCAGAGCACATCACTTGGCTATACCGCAAAGCGCTGGCGCGTGCCGAGGAGTTCAACATTCAAGGCGTCACCTACAGCATGACTCAAGGCGTCGTGAAGAACATCATACCCGCCATCGCCTCCACTAACGCCATCATCGCCGCCGCCTGCACCAACGAAGCCCTCAAAATCGCCTCCTCTGCAGCCCCATACCTCGACAACTACATGATGTACACCGGCGACTCCGACGGCGTCGGTCTCTATTCGCACACCTTTCAGGCGGAGAAGGAACCAGACTGTCCCGTGTGCGGCACACTCGCGAGACCGATGACAGTCGATCCATCAACGAAGCTGGAGGATTGGCTAGCCAGTCTCGCCGAGCGCGCAGAGAGTCAATTGAAGAAACCGAGCGTGCGGACAGAGGAGAAGACACTATATTACCAAGCTCCGCCGAGTCTGGAGGAACAGACACGTCCGAATCTTGGGAAGAAATTGAGCGAGTTGATCACAAATGGCGAGGAGGTGGCAGTCAGCGATCCCAGTTTTAGCACGGTGTTTCGGTACAAGATGGTCTTCAAGTAGAAACTGAGGAAGAGGAAGAGTGAGCTAGCCGACCACAACAAGTGGGGGCTTCGGGAGGTAACGGTCAAGACTTTGGCACAGTGGCCGCGGGCTACTAGGTCTGGGAGGCGGAGGCCGTCGTGACTGGCGGCACAAATGATACCTGGGTTGCGAGCAGCGCATACGGCTGAGTCTGCTGCGGATCACAGTTGACGACCTTCCATTGTCGAGCCACGAATGTTGCTCATCAAGGATGTCTTGGCAAGGGAGGGCGCTGAGGTCCCGGTGTCACTGCGCTGATCGAGATAAGCCTCGCTCAAGCGTCAGTGGGAATAAATGATGCATCGCGGATTCTCTGGCCAGGGAGGACGCTGTAGGGGAAACGCCCAGTATTTCTAGTCACAACCTGACAAGCCGTCATCGCCGATATATGTGCATTAAGTCCTTACCAACCATTTCCTAGGTTTGTACAAAAGAGAAAGCCACGCCGATCCTATATCAAGGCAGGCTCCATCGCTCCACGACCTCATCTTGGTCGTCACTCAAGCCGACGCTGTCACCATCCTCCTTCTCTTGAACCCCGGACTCAAGGAACTCTATTCCGAGTCGCGATGCATATGCTTTCTCACGCTCCCCCAGCGCTTCTTCAGACCCTGGCTTAAGCTCCCGCTCCGTCGAGGCATCTGTCCATGTCCGTCATCGAAAACGCCTGTGCTGGCCAATGCGCCGCCAGCCGAGCCTGTTGACGTAGCAGACGCGCCTGAGATGTCCCTCCGATGCCCGCGGTGCCGTGGCGACTGCGATGTCATCTCGATGGAGACTCTTCCGTTCCCGTCGACGTCTCGACCCTGCTTCTCGCCATCCAGATTGTGTTCCTTCAACTGCTTCTCGATCGAGTAGCTCGGCTCGCCTTTGCCCTTAATGTCGTCGTCATGGTACTGTACGCCAGGCCAGCGCTTGTAGGCACCTCCTGCTGGGTTAGCCTCGAGCATCATATTGCTCTGGCTGTAGTCATAGGTGTGTCCGTTGGGGTCGGTCTCGCCGGGTGCGTATGCCGCTACGCCGTCGAGCGGCCTGTGGCCGCGCACGCTATCGATGATCTTCTCTTTCGGTGTGGCCCGCAGAGTCTCGGCGTTGGAGTCAGTGAGTGCGGCCAATGGGCCACTGGAGGAGTTATTGCGTGCGAATAGGGTTGCATCATAGGGACCACTGTGGTGGTAGGCGGCACCGGCGATGGTGTCTAGGCTGTCGATAGTGTCTGGCTGAATATGGTGTTTGCGGGTGGCGTGTCGAGCGCGATCGGCCGTGTGCTTTTCTTTGGTGAGGACATCGAGTGGACGATGAGACATGTCCCCAGCATGTTTGGCGCTTAGCGAGGAGGTGCGTCGCGGTGGCCGGTGGAAGTGTTGTGGTCGCCAAATGCCTCCTCGTCGTGGTGATGCGGATGGTGGTGGGGAGGGGTAGGAAGTGGAGGTGGGACTGCGAAGAGATGTGCTTCGTGTGATGCCAGCGCTCTGCGGAGGTGTGTCAAGGCTCTTGCGATAGGGGTTGTTCTTGCTCAGGCGGCTGCCCGAACTTCGCACTGAAGCCGCCTTAGGCGTGACGGATGTCGTTGGCGTGGCCTTCTCGTCAGGCCTTCGGAATGATGTGCCTCCCGGACCATCTTCCTCCGATGGTTGCGGTGCGCTCACAGGATCAATGAGGTACTCGGTCGCCTGGATAAACGTGTTAGCCCTCAAAGAGGATGGTACAGCTGTCAGCTTACCCAGTTCTTGCTGCTCGTGTCCATGTTGCGAGCCGGTATAGGACAATGGTGTACGTGGCGGTTGGCGAAGGTCGAAGGCAGGCAGTATGCACTACAGTAGGGTGGGCTCCAGTATATATGGCGCGCTCAAGCAACGTGGTATTGTGTATGTCAGGTACGGGAGCCAAGTATGCAGCTGTATGAATTAGGGCAAGCTCTCATATAGGTGTGTATTACTGTGAGAGAGGGAAGATGAGGAAACCTGGAACTGGAAGCGAAAGTACTCGACATCAGAGTAGTACCTTCTTGCCAATCAGGACCCTACGTCATGCGTAGCAATCTTTCCCGCGAACATCCTGACCTCGTCCTTTCTCAGCAACCACGCAATGCAACTCCACCACGACTCAAACATCTCCAATCACTACCTGATCTCGACAGTCTCCCACGTGAAAGACCCTTTAATAAGGCAGGCTGTGAATTGAGAGTACTCGTGGGCCGGCTTACCCGTGTTCACACACATCCGGATCTCTAGTCCAACGTCCCGCTTGTGTCACCGATAGGCTTGGCAGGCACAAGCTTCAAGTTGACGGCTAGCTTTTGATGACAACGTCGCTGGTCGAATACGCGTCGGATTCAGACAGTGAACAGCAGCAACACCCGAAGCGTAGAAAAATCGCGAATGATTCGAGTACGACTGGGAAGGCACCATCAACGCTCCCGGCCCTGCCCGGCGCTTTCTACTCTCTCTATGCGACAAATGCCCGGAGTTCAACCGCAGATGATCCCTCGCTACATGGCGGACGGACACGTCAGGTAGCACACCGAGAGGGCAATTGGCCTACTCACATCTATCTTGAGTGGTATCCAAGCGAGGCCCAAGAACATGGCTTGCTGAAAATAATCCACGACGCTCAACAAGCCCTCGCAGTTGTCGACAGCACAGCAGAAGTTCACTCGCTACTTCGCTCAGATCTCAACGTACAGCTGCCCCTGCATGTAAGTCTTTCTGCACCACTGGTCTTGACCACCGAGCAAAAAGATGCATTCCACGAAACTGTGTTGAATGCCATTCCTGAGTCCGGAGCCAAGTGTCACAGCACAAGCGTTCAGCAGATCGACTGGGTATCAAATAAAGAGCAGACGCGGTCGTTTCTGGTGCTGAGGTTGAGGAGACCAGAAAACGATGATCTCAACAGGCTGCTTCGGGCTTGTAACAGCTGTGCCGGCAAGTTCGACCTCGCACGGTTGTACAATGATCTAAATAATGCCGAAGGTGACAAGGAGGACCACGATTCCAGCTTTCATATCAGTATTGGCTGGACGCTACAAACCCCGAGAGACCACACGTTCGAGAGTCAGGCAGCGATCAAGGTGCTTATGCAGGATCAGATCACATTCGACACTGTGAAGCTGAAGATCGGCAATGCAGTCCATGATTTACCACTGTTACCTGCCGGTGCAACCAGCCTGCAGGCTAAGCTATCCTTACCGCACGCGAGAGCTTTGTAAGGTCGACTGGGCTTACGGCTGAACATCAGCAATCGCCACACCTAACTCAGAGTCCCCCTGGCCGAAGTACAGATACCATTTGCCTTTGAACTGCGAGCCGATCAGCAAGTGGCTTATCAATGGCAACGATTACACAACGTACCTGCACCAGACCCTCAGCAAATACGACCTGATCGACCTGTCCAGTCTGCTCGTTGCTTGCCTCGGGCACAAGCAGCGGGTTCTGCACCCTCGCCACTGGTCCATTTCTGAGCGCAGGTTGGTAGGTCCCATCCGGAACTGTGATATTGGGCAAAAATGACAGCGTTGGATCGATCAGCATCTGCCCCACAGAATACTGGTTCTGCGGATAGCCTGCGCGCCCTGTCGTCATTCCATTGTAGACCAGCAGCCACTTACCGTCGCGGGTCTTGATTGGAGCCGGACCAGGCTCGATCAACCGGTTTTCCCACGGATTCAACGGTGCGGCAAAATAGTTGTCGGGTGGCAGAGCGGTCCAATTTCGCAGATCCGGCGATGTCGCGTGGTAGAAGAAGCTATCGCCGAAGTACATATGATATAAGCCATCAGCGGTAGGTTCAGAAACGATGGCACCGCTTTTGGAGTGATTGAGACGAGGAGAAGGCACATCGATGCTACGTTCTCTGTTAGTTGGATCGGGACGTGAGTAGGGAGGGGAAGCACCGGGTTCGAGGGACTCGTGGAACAGGCTACAAGACAGAGGCATCAGAGACAAGTCCGAGACCTTCAGTCTCTACCTCGTTCCCGGCCGAAGTTTGGCAAGTACACTCACTCTGAGTAGCAACATCCATCCACCCAGGAAAGCTGCAAGCAAGTCAGCGTTACGATCTTCCAATTGGTGGGTTCTCCGGAGCACGCTCGGCCGATTTGCCTGAACAACTTTGGATGAGCGAGCCGGTTTGCAACCTACAGGGGCGGGGTCTTTGTCCAGTTCAGCAGATTCGTCGAGCTTGCCATGCACAATTGCGCGCTCGAGTTATCGAATGCAGTGTAGGTCATGTAGAACGTGTTGTTGATGCGCACGATTCGAGGATCTGTCCACGGCGTCAGTCAGAAGGCCTCCAATGCCACCACAACCTGATGGGGCCCACAACCTTCTGTCCCACCGATCTGCTCCCATGGCTCAGTTGCATACAGGATCGGCTCCGCGAGTCGGGTGAAGTTCACTCCATCCGTCGACCAGGCCAGGCCGATGCTTGACGTCTTCGACTCATTTTGCGCCCTGTAGAGCAGGAAAATGGTCTCATTCAGAACAATTGCGGTCGGATTGTACAGATACGTGGACTCCCAGTTGTTGGCTGGGTTTGGAGTCAGGATTGGGTTTCCGGAATACTTATTGAATGGCAGTAACGGAAAAGTTGGGGCCAAATAGTTCGCATCGCCTTCAACAGTTGCCTCTGTGATGTTGAACGGCAGCTGCGTGGCCGAGGTCGCGTTCGTTGTGTTGCTCTGCGCCCAAACCGGGAGCAGGAGCGAAAGCGAAAGCCAAAGTGGTAGCATCGTGGCGTGTTCACGGAATCAAAGCGTGAAAGTTCAGCTCTTCCACAATGATCACTTGCTGGGTATGCTGCACTCGAAGGTAGGCAACCGTCGCAGTTGTACCTTCGGGCCTCCATGGGCTACGGATGCTGATGCTAGCTACCTCACCTGGCGGAGCATCGTCAGTGGCGTCACTTCGCCAAGTTCTGGAGAGGTGAATTGAGGGGTTGCACTTCCGCAGCTCGGCCTCTTAGTGCCATGTGAAATGGTATGGCAATCGCCAACGAGACAAGCTTACAGGTAAGGTGCGGCACACTCAGAACAAGCAAAGCAAATCAAGATCCTTCAGACTTGGCCTCAAACATGGTTCGTACAAGCACGTGGTGCACATGAGCTTGAGCCGCAGGCTAACGTGGGGCCGCATCTGATAAGATACGAGCCAGAGCCAGGGTTTACCACCAACGTTCTGCCTTGTGCGTATTTCTCGGATTATTGATTCAGCACAAGCTGTAGCTACCCGGGACAGTGGCTCGATACCGGCCTGGTCGGGTGCCTCGTCAGCTCATCGCAGCTCGGAGAATCATTTCAGGCAACTGGTCACCGCGAGCATGTAGCCCGATGCATTACCCGGAAAAGCTGCCCATGAGATTGTTTGTGCGCATTCTAATTCCGTTGAGCCAAGAGCGGCTGTTGAGAAGATAGTGACGTGACGTTTCGAATCGAGGCCGTGTCAGAATATGGCAGCCACAGCGATGCTCTCTTTCCCGTTCCGTTGCAAGAAGTACTGTGACTGCCTTGACGGATGCGCGATGACAATGGTGTCGACTAAGATGACCGCGCCATCAAGGGGCCATTCTCAGCTGCTCCTGGAGACCGGCTGGACTTTAGGGTGGCTGAAGTCGACTTCGAATTTTTTTAGCTCAAGCTCTCCCCTCGCTCAACCCACATGAATATGCTAACTTTCGCATCTGCGAATCTGGATCTACTTCAACGCCAGCCGGGATTTCTGGAGATCTTATTCCTTTGTGGCCTGATTTGTTGCTGCATGACGCTCGCACCCGGGACGTGGCATGGAGAGACGAGTCGATGATCTGGCTACTGCGTCAACAGGGATATCGAAAAGCTTAGATCAAACATATTCGTACCTGCTTCTCGCCCTGTTTATGCCTGTGTGCTTTCCATCTCGAATATCAATACACCGCAACTTCTGTTCGTTCTACTCTTTCCCAGCACAAGCTTGGAATCGGAAGGACGCTCTCATTCTTTGTTCAGCATTCCACTATCTCATTGTCTGACCACTGCTCACTTACTGTGCATTCCTTAGCAATAGTAATTTTGTTGAGGCCTCCTCCAGCCCCTCGCAACGTCCCCGCCGAAGCACCCCTCAATTCCCAGAGATCCTTCGACATCCCACTCGTCTCGCCTTCGGAAATCTCGCGTTCTTGTCCCGCCCCTGACCCTGGCCGTTCCCGTCCAATAGCGAGATTCTGCCCAGCTCCCTACATACCGAAATTTCCGCTCGCATTGAAGCTTCGACCAAGAGCTTCTCACTGCTCTCAATCTCATGGCCGACGTTTATCTCGATATCCAGAAAAGCTGGGGGCGACGTACCAAAGCTTCCTGGTTGTCGTCACTAGGCGCCGGCCTCATTGTCACTCTTTGCCCTTGCTGGCTCATCACCAATTGGATAGCTCTTGAGTACTATGGCGGATCACTACGCCTCACTGCTCAGGCAGCACTAAAACAAGGCATCGTCGAGTTTGCAGCTCAACATGCCCCTCAACCAACTTTCCGAGCTTCCATCGGGTATCTGACATGGGTCACGGTCCAGGCTTTGTTATACAACTATCTACCCGGACCATTGTCCTATGGCCAGATGACGCCAGCGGGTAATCTGCTCAAATATACCACGAACGGCTTATTGGCATGGACTGTCACACACGCTTTGTACGGTGCCACCTCCCTTGTCGGCATACTCGACCCGGCGATCATTGCGCGGAACTGGGAAGCTCTACTCGTCACTGTCAATGTTTATGGCATCATCTTGGCACTGTTTGCACAGATCAAGGCGTATGTCGCGCCTTCACATCCTCTGGACCGCAAGTTTACCGGATCAATGATCTTCGACTACTTCTGCGGCATTGAGCTAAACCCTCGCATTGGAGATCGGTGGGACTTCAAGTTGTTCTACAATGGTCGACCGGGTATCATCGCGTGGACTCTGATGTAAATACCCCCCTCGTTGGTGAGATTTCTTGTGCTGACTACTTAAGTGATCTGTCATGGATGGCCTACCAGTATCAGACGTTCGGATTTGTGACGAAGTCTATGCTGCTCGTGACCTTCTTCCATTTCCTCTACGTACTCGACTTCTTCTACAACGAGGACTGGTACCTACGTACGATCGACATCACGCACGATCATTTCGGTTTCAACCTCGCCTGGGGCGATACAGCATTCCTCCCAAATCGTGAGTCTTCTGCCAATACTTTCTTTCCATTCCTTTCGTGTCCAGCCATGCCCTTTCTATGTTGGAGAAAGCTTTGCAGAGTCTCCCCTCTCTGCAGCTTGAGATCCCTATCTCGAAGGCTGGGGTCTTGATCTTGGCTTCTATATGACACGATCGAAGCATATGCCACATTCCCGCTCTTCACTTGACTCCGTGCTAACATACGGCGCCCAAAGTTTACACCTTACAAGTCCAATACCTTGGCCGCTATCCCGTTCATCTCACCACACCGTCCGCCTTCCTCATCCTCGCTATCGGCCTCTCTGGCTACACGCTGTTCCGCAGCTGCAACCACCAGAAGGACCTCGTTCGCAGCACGAATGGCACCGCCACGATCTGGGGCAAGCCCGCCGAGTATATTCGCTGCACCTACAGCACGACCGACGGCAAGACACATCAATCACTCCTTATCACATCTGGATGGTGGGGATTCAGCCGACATGCGAACTATCTGGCGGACCTAATGCTTAGCGGAGCCATGTGTGCGACTTGTGGGTTTACTCACTTTCTGCCCTGGAGTTACTTCTTTTTCATGGGAACCCTGCTTTTGCATCGACTGCGTCGGGACGAGAAAAGGTGTGCAATGAAGTACGGCAAGTTCTGGAGCTTGTACACGCAGAAAGTTCAGTACAAGCTATTGCCTGGGGTCTGGTGATTTGCGTTCTGGAAGTGTCTGGGAGCAAGGAGAGGCAATGCATTGCAGGGCGTCGGCGAAGAGCTCCCCATGCAACCATTTGAACAGAGAAGACCCAACGGCTCGACGAACGAATCAGCTTGAAGTCGGCAACGGAGATCGTGAAAAGGCTGGCATTGAATTCGAGCAGTTGTGGCGTGTCCTCGAGGACGACCGGATAGAGTCAGTGGCGAGGAGAAGAGACAAAAGCAAGCGATCATCATAACACCGGAAACACAAATAGAGCGGCGGCGTACGACTGATTGATACACAGACTGGATGCATAGATCCGCGAAAGCTGCTCGGCGCAGCACCGATCCGATAAGCGACTTCGGACCAACGTGGTCGGATAGCATTGCTTGGGGCGGGATGACCTAATCGTAGTTGCTTGCCAGTGTGGTACCACTACATCAATAGAGAGGAAGTCCTGAGAGTCCTTAAACCTAAATGATAATGGCACCCACGTGCAAGCTGAGCTCTTTCCCTGGGACCTCCTCATTCCTGTGAGAGCTGAGCATTCTCCATCATTCTAGCGGAGCGGGAGTTGAAACGAAGCAGTACGCTGGGGCGGGTGTTGCGCTTCACGAATCAGTCTGGAGCATCTATGCGAGTCGCAAGGTTGATAGATTCTCTCACAGCTGTACGAAGGGGTCAATGTCGACTGTGGCTCATCTTATTACCGATCACTCCCTGGCTCGGTGTACTTTGGTACTCGACCAGGAAGGCTTGGCACATTATATTCATCACCAAAAGTGCGAATCTGCATTCCTGCGTCCCCGAGCTCGGAATGCCCAGGGAAAGACGGGGAGCTCGCCCACGAACATCCCTACCGGACTATCGTTGCTGTCTCATGCGAGCCCCTACCGTGCCATCAGAATCCCGAGATTTGTGAAATTAGTTCCGGAGGCAGACTATTTTCGACTTCTGCATTCTTGACTTGAGGGGCGTCAAACCTGATTCATGTTCTTCCCTGCTATGAACTGGAGCTTGTGACCTAGGGGCAGCCTGTGCAGATGCGTGTATGATGCGTGAGGAAGTCTGGAGCCTCGGGAGGTGATGTCTTGGCATGAGCGGCCGGGGTTGGATGCAGATCATCAGCCTGGATCGCACCTGGTACGACGTGCAATGATGATGACCGTAGGGTCGAATGCGAAATAGTCCTTGTCATACACGGACACGAATTGACTTATTGCGTCTGCTGTCGCTTCCGAAAAGGACCGCGTTATCGCAAGCCGGTTGACGAGGAGGAAGATAGACCGGTTGACTAGTATCTTCGCAAATCCACCGGAGCCGTTCTCACTGTGCACGATCGTAGAGAGTCAGGACTGAGTAGATACTGTAGTCAACAGGCTCTGCGTAAGTTCAGGCGTAACCATGTTCCTGGGAGTATCAGACGGTCACACACCTGATTCCCTGGAGGAGAGCACAGCATAGTCCGTAAAGTTGATCGAAATCGTGTAAGCAGCCAGCTTGAGGAAGACACAGTGCTGGCAAGCGTCTCTCGGCCCTCCAGTCCAGTATGAGTAATCGATCCGCGTCACTCATGTCCGTATGAGCTGCAGCTGGAGACGCGTATGCAGAGAAGCTCGAGATGTAGTTGGCGATGGTGGGGCTTGACAGCGAACTCCCGTACGTACTGTTGTCAGGGCCTGGCGGTGCGACCTTGGGATGGAGGAGTTCAAAGGCACTGACACTGCTCGCGACGGGAATTGCCACGAAGCCAGGAGTAGCCACCTTCCACCACACAGCACAACAGCATGGATTACTGGCTTATCATCAGCCTTGCGTTTTGCGACGTAGCTGTCGTAAGTAGAAGTATTGTCATAGCTGTGCACTGGCTCAGTCCTTAGGCTGGCAGATCACAGCGATATAGGTAGGCAGGTGTTTGACGGGATCAGAAAAGTGAGGGATCGTGGTCCATCGGCCTGGCTGGCTCCGAGACGATCCACTGCTGCGTTACTAACGCATTTTTGCACGTGTTATCACGTCTTCGCGACGGTATGAATGAGGCCTGAACGTTAGAAGCGAAGGAAGCTCTCGAAAGTGATGATGGAAGAAGCTGCATGATGACTCTGCTAGGATCACGTGAGTAGCGGCCCAAGTTTGGCCCTCGGCGAGTTACTGCTCCGATGGGCATAGTGGCGTTTGAGCTTGACAATCGTGCTTCTGATCTTGCAAGCTCTGCCTCTGTCACTACATAGTCCAGTAGCAGCAATGAGCCGAACCGAGCCGGCAGACTGGATGCCATGGCTGCTCCCGGAGATGGAACACAATCTCGGCATCGTCGGAGCGATTGTACCAGATTTAGCTAAGTCAAGGGGGACCGACTGGTCAATGTTATACATATAAGGCACTGGCAGCTCTGTTCGGGTAGAGGTGCTCGACTCGACCTTAAGGTGGTGCATCGCGGTGATCGTGGTTACAGAGAATACGCAATGGAGCTCAGGAAGCCGAGTGAGTCTTCCCGTTGGCACCTTCATTAGCTCTATTCAAGATGACGACGTGCACCACTCGGCGGCAGAGCTGCTAATAACATCTTACTGCAGCCCTCAACGAACAACGCTGCATCACGCGCCACTCTCTGGACTTCTACCGTGGTCTAGTTGTCGCCGCGGTCTATGAGTTCCCCGATCAGTCTCACTCGGAGCTGAAGCCGCGCTTCGAAGCAGCAATCCGGCATTGCGTACTAGGCCATCCAATTCTCGGAGCGGTCATTCACGACGCGGAGGAGGAGAATTCACACTTCCGGAAGCTGGAGAGTCTGGATCTGGACAGGCATCTGAGGTGGCTTGAGTCGGAGGACGTGGGTGTCGATGTCTGCAAGAATGCATTGTATGCTCGAGAGGAGGATCGGGTCGTGGAGATGATGGTGGAACGGGCATTGAATCAAAGATTCGAAGACGTGGCGGAGGTACCGCCGTGGAGAGTCTTCGTCGTTCCGATGAACGAGGAAAGAAGTGGGAGTTGGCTGGTCACGTTCAATTATTCGCATTCGCATGGTGATGGGTTGAGTGGATTGTCGTTCCACAGGTCGCTCGTCGAGGGATTGTCGCAGACCACTGCTATGGAGTCCTCACACCAGGGCGATATCCTTCCAACGAGCGTGGCCGACTTGCCGGCCCCAGCAGGACCATTCCCAATTTCGTGGGCATTCCTGCTAAGTGTGTTGGTCAATGCTTTCTTTCCGTGGCTGACATCGTGGTGGGAAAAATATCCGAGATCATCAGTATGGACGGGTGGTCCCATGTTCTACGATAATGATGCTGAGACGGCGACCAAGCTGTTGACCATTGATCAACAGACGCTGACCACGATTCTGAGCAATTGGAGACCACATGAAGTGAAGCTCACGGCGCTTCTGCATCTTGCCATGAATCGGGCTCTCACGACAGAGCTCAGGAAGCATGGCATAAGCCTGGATCGTATGCGACAGGCACACCAATCGATATGCGCAGGGTCTTCAGCCTAGACCGCACAGCCATGGGTGTGAACGCAAGCTCAGTATCGTTCCAGTATCCCGCCATCGAGGCGTCCTCAACGGTGACAGAAGAGGAGGTTGCGGCCGCCCAAGAGCATACCAGAAAACTTGCATCTGGAAGCTCAACAAGTCAGGACCAGGTCATTGGACTTCTTTCGTATGCCAGACCGCTGCGGAAATGGCATCTCGACAAGATGGGCAAGAAGCGAGACTCGAGCTGGGAGATCAGCAATCTCATGACCATCGATGTAGCTGCGCCTATGAACGGGAGGCTTACCAGGGTTGTCTTTGCGCAGCCAGCAGATGCGAGTGGCCAGGCACTTTCTCTTAACGTTGTTAGTCTGAAAGGAGGCTTGCTCGAAGTCATGATAAGCTGGCAAGTCGGTGCTCTTGCCCTACCTGGTCCAGTCGAAAAGAGGAAGGAGGTCGAGGTCGATTTCATGGAACGAGTCGCGACCGCCTTCCGACAGCAGCTTGTGTTTCTTTCGAAAGGCCCCCTGGGACGGTCATCATAGCCTGAACCAATCACTTCTGGCACGATATACACAAAGATCTTGTGTATCTCGACTCAAGGACCGGCATGAATTCACTTATGCCTGGTTGCCTGACGCCTTGCCATGGGGGATCTCCACACTGGCTGCCTGGTACCTCAAATTCACGGCACCTCAGTAACAGTCTTTAGAACTCACCGGACTTAAGCTCTTGCTGGCGCCGGCCTTGTCCAGACACCTGAGAATCGGACGAGAAGTGTAATCTTCTGTCATCTGAGAGACCATCCTGTCACCAACAATCAGGGCGATCTTTGTCGCTGGAGGCCAGTGCAAGGCACAGCAAGCTCTCACCAGGTCGTCTTTCACTTGAATACCTATCTTTGTCAGTTGAGCTGCCTCAAGCAAGATTATTGGGTAATACTGTCACTACTTCAAGGTGTTGGTGTCAATTTGTCCTCAACATCACTTTTCTCAGGCCGGCCCTCCAGTCCGGGACAACTGACTCACTACACACTACACGTGAACTGTTATCAGGCTCTGCCAAGTGAGCAGACGGCGCTGAGAAATCTACTTAATCAAGGCCCGGTGCACTCCACGCTTTGTCCAACATGCCCAACCTCGCATCTTCTGATGAGACTTGGCGAACTTCGGACGAGTCTCCATCGCCTCCAGCTAAACGACAGCGCCTAAGTTCTACGGCTGATACTTCGCTTGCAGACAGCATGGTACGTCAACTACTCAACGATGCGCTGTCGCGCACTACTAATTCGGCGCAGAGTGGAGAGGATACCATGGAGTCCGCCGACCTCTTGAACAACGGCAATGCACTCGCGATCCGATCGGCACCCGACCAACTCAATGAAGCTGCTCAGAATGCTAATGCAATCGCACAATCGGCTCAAGAGAGCTCTGATCCCGCCTCGAGTGCACAAGACACAACAGAATCATCTACCACGAACGATCATGATGAATCGGTTGTAGCACCAACAGAGTGGCTCGAAGGGATTGATCCGGCTGCAGCACCGAATGATCCCTCAACCGAGAACGGTGCAGCTGCTACAGATGACACTGAAAGTGCTGACGAGGAAGCCACTGTTCAAGATGACGTCGTTGCTGTTCAGGAAGAGGTGAACAACGCCGCGGCGGCTGCTGATCGTGCCAGCGCAGACAATGCGATCGACGAACAAACACAATTTCTTCACCGACTCTCGCGCGAAGACCCGGACGAGTTCAGACGCCTTGTGGACTCAGGTATCATAGACGACGAATTCCTGGACCGCCTTGACGAGCTCAACGCTCAAGATGCCGTCGCTGCTCCCAATGCTGATGCTCAGAACAACAATGCGGGCAACGCTGGCACAAATACTGAAAGCCTGGACAATGATCTTGAGGAAGGTGAAATCGAGGATGCAGATGCTGGTCGGGTCAACAACGCCAACAACCAAGCTGGACCCACCGTCGCAGGTACTGCAGGCAATCACGGCATCATTGCTGGACCCGCTCCCGCTCAACCTGGCGCAGGCAACGGCACCGGCGACCGAGGTCATTTCGCTTGGCTACTCGATCGCCGCGACGCTCGAGAAGCGAATGAAGCTTGCCCTGCCTGCACTGTTGAGTTCGATCCCGATGAGCCCACAGTCTTCCTGAATTGCGGCGACCGTTGGTGCGTGGACTGCCTCAACGACAACTACCGCGCTGCTCTCAAGAACCGAAAAGACTTTCCTCCTCAATGCTGCGACATCCCCCTAGACCATGAATCCATCCAAGACTTCCTCGACGAAGGCGTTCTCATTGAACTCGCCACCAAGATCGATGAGTACAAGGACGCCGATCCAGTCTATTGTCAGACTCCTAAGTGCACCGGTGGCTACATTCCCAAGTCCCGTATCAAGGGTCAATGGGCTGGCTGCCAGGTCTGCAGTCAATCAACATGCGTCGAGTGCAAGGGCCCTGCCTCCGAGCACCTTGCCCCTCAGATCCATCCGAAGCCGCTCACTAAGCTCGATCAAGAACTCGCGGCGAAAGAAGGATGGAAGGTGTGCCCTGGCTGCGGGAATATGGTCGAACGTAGCGAAGGCTGCAACTTCATGACGTGCGAGTGCGGTCATAACTTCTGCTACCAGTGCGGCGGAAGTCTACAAAACAATATGCCTTGTCTGTGCCAGGGTACTCCCCAGTGGGTGCAGCAGATGAACGCTGAAGCTGCAGGTGGTGCGGAAAGCGACGATGAGGATGAGGAAGACGACGACGAGGAGGGAGAGGGAAGGGATGAGGGTGCTGGTGGTCATGGACAGGGAGTGGATGCGAACACTGGTGAGGATGGTGGTGGAGAGACTGAAGTACCTGACGCCAATCCAGGCGAAGGAGGTCAGCATGACGCCACCGACGGGGACGACGATGGTCATGATGACTGGTAGGTCTTCGGAGACCACGAATTTGCTGCTCAGGGAGGGCTCTGAGCAGGCTGAGATCAACGATTTAATGTGCTTGGGCTGAAAATGGTGGTTGGAGTTCAATCCTCATTCGCAGGTCAGATTCTGCGGCTAGATGCCTACAAAGGCCTCCCTGGATTATGTTCCTCCTCGGAAGATCAGGTCCTGTAACTATGTACTGCCTACAAAGGCATCCCTGCGCCAAACACCAACACCTTCTCGTGTGCAGTTTTCAGTGCCGTAACATCTCCGAAACCTCCCTTTCACCCTAGAAGTGACCCTTAGCGATCTCGCTCTGCCAATTCAACCCCCTCTCGAACCCGTTCTTGCTTCCTTGAAAGTCATGCAGCGCCTGCATCACTTCCTCGCGCGAGTTCGTAACGAAGGGTCCATACTGCACGACCTGTTGATCTAACGGCTGGCCCGCCACGAGGATGAATCTGCTGGCTTCCTCGGCGCCCTCTTCAACAGAGGCGTTGACGCCATCGCCGGCCTGTGCGAAGACGACGTTGTGATAAGGAACAACTGTCTCAGAGGCTTCGCCGTTGGAGAAGGTCGTCACGCCACCGAGGGTGTATGCGAAGGCGTTCCAGTTTTGTGGGAGCGCTTGGGAGAGGCTGCCGCCGGGCTGGATCGTCACGTCGAGGAGCCAGACTGGGGTGTACGCGAGGTCTTTGAGTGACTCCACGCCTAATGAGTTGCCGGAAATGACTTTCACTGTGGTTTTGCCGTCTGGTGATGTGGCGATAGGGATTTCTGAGCCCCGGAGGTCGCGGTATCGTGGCTCGGTCGACTTTAGCTCCTTGGGCAGATCAACCCAGAGCTGCATGCCCTGGCAATGCATGCCATCGACCGGCATTTCGGCGTGCATGATGCCTCGACCTGCCGTCATAAACTGTAGGTCACCGGCCTCGATGCGGCCTTTGGAGCCTGTGAAGTCCTCGTGGTCGATTGCGCCGTCGAGGACGTACGTTATGGTTTCCTGACCTCGGTGAGGATGATCTGGAAATTTGCCGGAGCCGTCTGGGCTGTTGAAGTGGTCGAGCATGAGGAAGGGAGTGAAGTTGCGGAGCTTTGGTGTCCCTATCGAGCGTCGGACCCTGGCTCCGACTCCCTCATTTTGCTCGTAGGCCAGGAAGGACTTCTGGATGGCGCGGGGAGTTGTGAGAGTGCTAGCGCCGTTGGTGTTCATTTTGGTGGATAGCTGCGGGCGGTGACTTTGTTGTACCTGATACTAGACGTTGGCTTGCGAAGCAGTGCTTTGGCAGCCACTTTGGCGATATTGGGACTTCTGCTATTCGTGGTTGTTAGATCGAAGAACGGTTCGAGTCACATCAAAGCCACATGTACGACGCATATATAGACCAGACACGACCTTGACAGTGAGCTAGAAGAGGAATACGCTAGAATGTGCAAGTTGTACCTGGATTGGTGCAACTGAGCGAATGTAGTGATTGAAGTTCGTCCAGCACCATGCTTGTAATCCATTACCAAGGAGGCGTGCCAAATCCCTATCGGAGAATTTGGAAGGAACGTTTCCGCGCTGCTGCTGATTCAAGAGTACGTAATCGTAGGAAGGGGCAGGAGACCTGCCGGATCAGGAAGCTTGACTCGTTTCCATCGGTTGCGCGCCAAGCATGGTCACCAACCTTGGAGTGCAAAAATCATTACGCGGGAGCTAGGTACCATTCTCCTCCAAGTCTGTGCAATGCGTCTCAGGTGTTGCGACTTGCCACTGTAATGCTCGATCAAGTTCCGACCTTTCTAACGCAGGACTTGAGGTTCAACAATGGAAACGTTTCAGGTCATAAACATGCTGTTGGCGTACTTCAGGGCTTTCGTCAAAGCCGAATGCCAGGAAGGACCATGGTCACAAAGCGGCGACTAGCTCCTTCTTGGGATACTGCTTCTCCAGGTAGTTGTACACAATGTCGCCAGCTCGGCCTGTATTGGCAGCCACACCGAGACCGAGCCATTCCTTCAGCTCTTCCGAGAGTCCCTCCTTGATCTCTTCACTCAATCGCGCTGTCCAATTGATTTGCTGTCTCAGGAAACCCTTGGTATAGTAACCGAACAACAAGGCTCTCTCCTCAGAATCTGTGATATTTGACCCACTGGTATGCCAGACCCGTCCGTCCATGAGGATGATGCTACCTGCCTTGGCCTCGAACGGCACAAGCAGATCTGGAGCATTGCTGGGTACGTCGGCTTGTGTTTTGTACTGATTCGACCCGGGAATAAACAGAGTTGCGCCATTGTCTTTGTGGACGTCGGACAGGCACCATATTACGTTCAGCGCCCAGCTTTCATGCCAGGGAGGTGGTACGACGATGGACTGATCCGAGTGCAGGGCCATTGATTTTGATCCAGGTCTAGCGATGTTGGCAGTGAAATTCGAGATCAAGAATTGGGGTCCTAGGACATCTTGGACAAGTGAGATCGCGGACGGATGAACAATCAGTTCCTGAAAGATTTCATCGAGTTCCAGTAGATAAAAGACACGGACATTTGAATCATTGGGATCGAGGTGAGGAAGGTGGGTAGATTCTCCCCGAGCAGCGGAAGCCTCTTTGGCAGCCCAGAGGCGTTTCAAGACGTGGCTGGCTTCAGACTCGGACAAGACATTGGGGACGATCGCCCAGCCTTCCTGTTTGAGATGATCGCGTGCTGCCTCGATTACGCCTTGTTCGGGTAATTGCTTTGCCACTCTGCCCATTGTGTTAAATTATGGAGGATTCTTCGCAAGCGGAAGATACTCTGCTGTAAGCAAGACATCTGCGACTTACGACTGAATTACCATACGCCATGGAGGACCTGATGGCGAGACGTTGTGGTCTCCGCACCCTGTCAACCGTGGTCGAGCAAAGATTCATGTCTTACCTCGGCTACCGCGTTGGCTTCTGTTTGCGGCAGAGACAGGCCTTTCATGCTAAGTAAAGGGTACCGTACCAGGTTGTGAGCAAAACCAGCGCAAGTTCGCGATTGGCCTCCCGTTCAACCATGAATGACTGCAGCTGTAGCTGAGTAGATAAGAGCAGCTACTCGGCCACACTCAAGGCGCGTGAGATCTATGTCTGAAAAGCCTCGGGAGCCCAAAAGCCACTGGCAGTCCAGAGTGAGATGATCACGTGATACATGCGTAGTTGGCCTTGGCACGAACTCGACATCGATCTCTCCGTCCTCATCGCATCAAATGCTCGCACAAATTGATTGATACGCGGAGTTCGCTGCCTGTCTATCACATGCGCCGGACCGTTTGCGATCTCTTACCATCTTGAAGTGACACTGTGAATTTCTACGGGAGGGAGACTCACGGCATTGCCTTACGACCAGCTGACAGCGCTCCCTTCCCTCGATCTTACAATACGTCTGTCACTCCCACCAAAGCCCGATGCTCAGCAGTGGTGATATAGCTTTGCCTGTGGAAAACTCATAATGATCTTGTCTGAGGGCCCTTCCAGCATATCCAAAACTCATCGGTCCTTAGTGAGTTGAGGGACTACCAGCCGCGAGATCACTGGCAACGAACTAAACGTCCAAAGCATCGATACTCGTTCGAGCATGTAGGCTCAACCATAATAACAAAGGCGCTGGGCCCCTCTTTGTCTTTCGCCCTGACTGCTTCTGATAGTGCTTGGTGGGCGTCGGCCCCTTTGTTACGAAATGTCTTTGTCACAATGGCTTGCAGCCGAAGCCGGACGTGTGCGGCAGCACGGTCTGCAGAAATTCGGACTGCGCCGTTGCGTGCAATCTTTGCTGACCGCGGCTAGTCTGCGATACAGCTTCGGCGGGTTGCCCTTCAATTAGCGCAATCATATCTCGAAGTACTTGGAACAATTTCACCAGTACGCAGTTCTGTCATGGCTCAGCAACAACAACCAGGCAGGCGCATCTTGCGCACACTGCGCTCAGGACCGATCCATCCTCGAGGCCCTCCGCCACCGCCACCTCCGGCTCCCGCTCCCGCCGTAGGAGAGCTGCCGTTCGATCCTCGCAATGTTCGGGAGGGTGACGTTAAAACCACCAAACGGACCAGCAAAAGACTTCCGTGGAACCTTTTCGACCGTATAATCACTCGCTGGTTAGCTCCACAATGGCAGCACTTCCTCCTCTCCAAACCTGGATTCGACGAGGACGATGACTCTCAGTGGGTTGCGCGCTGGCCTCTCGGAGAAGGTACATACGGCAGGGTCGCGCTATGGACTAGAATGGGTACAGACGGCGATGTCGAGGATGAAATTGTTATCAAGGAGTGGAAAAAGATCCGTATCGGTGACATTTTCGGTCCTCACGTCGTTTCAGAGGCTCTGTACCAGGGTCATGTGAATGCGATGAGGGATGCACACGACGTGGTAGCGGAGCTTCGCAGTTACAAGAGCTACCCAAATCAGAAGGACACAAGTAAGGATCAAGCGAGAGCGTACCTTAAATATGCACAGTACGGCACCTTGCGCAGCATGTGGTCTCGTTACAGGGCCTGGGGTCGTCATTTCCCTGAATTGTTCTTGTGGTCGATTTTCGTCGATTTGGCGCAGGCAAATGAGGCTATAACAACTTGTCCTCAGACCTGGAATACATATCACCCTCAGCGAGTGCAAGACATCCCTCGCGTCCACCGGCGCGGGGATGACAATTTCATTTTGCACCACGACCTCAAGACCCTTAACACCTTCGTCCAGACGAGATCCAAGGGACCGCAAAGAGCTTTCGGGCATCCAGCAGCAGCGATCGGCGACTTCGGTTTCAGCAGAGTCAAAGACAGTGTCGATCCTCTATTGTGTAGCAACGAAATCTGGTGGAAAGGTCGCGCAACACCGGGTTGGCTTCCACCAGAGCAGACTGATTTATCAGAGTGCTGGGCACGCGATCTGTACGGCCACAAAGATGGGACGTTTCGCTGCTCCCCAAAAACGAATGTGATCGGGATAGGGTAAGTTTCTTGCACTGTCTCATCACTCGCAGATCGCACGGGAACTGAACCAAATGAGTTCACTGTCGCTTGTCATCGTAATTCAGCGGCAAACCCTCCATATCTACTGTCAGAAGATGGTTGCTGACAAATCCTGCAGCTATATCATGTATGCAATGACAACCCTTGGTAAAGTGATCGTCCCACGACGCTGACTCGTCGCTAACCCATACCAGGCTTCACGGAGTGGATCGGGCTGCCGGTTGACGTCCAGCTCAACCGCGCCAAACAACGAGAGCTTGAGCAAAAATTCAATGAGTATCGGCAGTGAGTCCATTCCTTTCCACGTTTACAGACATAATCAGGAGGAGCATCACACTTCGGCCGCTGTCAGGGAACGGTCTGGTCAAGTGGACCTCGACTACGGATGTGTCTCGAGGTGCGGATTGCTGACAGAGATGACACCAGTGTCCTCACCATTGATCAAATGAAGGCACATAGCCGCGATGCTGCCGGCCAAGAAGTGTTCAGCGAGCGGCTGATCGAGCTAATACATCATTGTCTGCGACCGTTCGTGGAGGATCGACCATCTGCAGCCGAGCTACTGCGCGAGACCAAGGCCGGCTACAAGAGACACCGCAAAGCTGCTATGGAATCCCGGCGCGGTCCAGCGGATCTTCCTCGAGATTACAAGGTTCGGCTGACGAATGGCGAAATGAACGAATTGCAAGAAAGAGGGAACGCTTATGTACGGTTCAACGTAGACTGGCCGGCGGACCAGGAATTCTTTGACGCCTTAAGGAGGCGAGAACCCGACTGCTGCGGTGATCCGGATGATCCACCTCTGTGTCCTCCTCGCGGGCTTTGGCAAGAGTTCTACGATAATCTAGATCGTGATGATGCAGTTGTTTGGCAGAGGAACAGAAACAATCATCCTGCCGAGAACAACATGGAAGCTGACAAGGCACTTATGCACCGAGCGGACTGGTTTGAAAGAGTGGGAGACTGGGCATACGTCGCTGGTATTGGAGAGAAACCTCGTCCACGGGCTAAAAGATTGCGCGACCGGCAGGAAACCGACAACGACGATCAGGAGGTACGCAGACTCCTCAGAGTCCTTCGCACAGAGACAGCGGACTTTATCGATGACAAGCCTGTCGTACTGTTGGAGTATATCCTCAACACCGAGAGACAAGACATCGAGGCTACGGTAGATATCCTGAAATGGCTCTACAACAGGAGCCGTAAGGTGCCAGCGTGGACGAGCAAGAAAAGAGTGCAGACCATTGCCAAGGACATTGAAAAAGCCTGGAAGAAGAGGTTTCCTAACCAGAGATCGAAGCCGTCCTACAGAGAATGTTTGTACTTTGCTGGTTCAGCAGCTACTGATAACATTGGCGTCGCATTCACGCTTGAGAAGATGGCAGGTCTTCTCCGAGTCGATGAAGCAGCAGAAGACAATCCTCGAGCCGGACAGGACGATCCCGAGTACGATCTCGAATTGAATGAAAGTATACGGCTACTTCGCTCGCTTATTGCCCACGTCGCGCATGACAGGCAGCTACACATCACTCACTGGAGCGACCGTTTTCTGGCCATGATTCTCAATCAATTCGCCAGAGATGCTCACGTTGCATTCGACGCCATGAAAGCCTGCCATATACTTGAGCTTACGGTCGGCATGCAAGCCTGGATGCTCCAGACAAGACCCCGTGTCGGTTTCATCATCCCTACGCTCCAGGACTTCAGGGTTCTCCTTGCGCAGAGCGGCGATATAGCTCATCCTCTCAACTCGCGTACGCTGGTCAACGACGCGTCACTGGTGAAAGCACTTATAGATCGAGGCCTGATCCTGGATCAAGCTATGGCGCTATCAGTCGACCTGGAAGGAGCTATGGCGCTATTAGTCGACAACGGTGAATTCTGGACATTCGTGCAACAGGCAGAGGAAGAACGTCGGCAACGAGAAGAAGTGGAGCGGCGACGCGAGGAGCAAGAAGCACGCGATCGTCTTGAAGAGCAAGCACAGCAGCGAAGGGAGGAACTGCAAGCATTGGAAGAACAACTAGTGACGGAGCAACGTGAGCGCACCGAACGAGCGATAGCAGAGACGAGAAGGATAATAGCAGAAAACCGGGCGCGAGTAGCTGCGGATAATGGCAACGCCGAGAGCGAGGTGGCAGAAGAAGTCGAAGCCGCAGAAAATGCAGAGGCGGCAGAAGAGCGAGAGGTGGCAGAAGAAGGCCAGATGCCAAGAGCACCCGGGAAAAGCCCGTCGTATGCCCCGGTGAGTCCGACGCTGCCACATGAGGATGACGACGAGGATGGGGTGAGATGATAGCCACTCTACTGAATCCGGTCCGTCGTGTAGTCGGCAACTGCGCAAGCAGCTAGGAAGACTAGTTGAGTGATCTCCTCAAATGTTGTTATAAGATAAGTGGAGTCACCATGGTGCAACATAGGTCTTATGGTGCTCAGATGAACGGTGCCACGCCATATCGTTGTGTGTGCGGAATGGTTGATGCAACGGCTGATAGAGCTCATCTACATACTGCGGTCCCGCAACTGGAGCCTCAGTGCGGCCCGCTCAGAGTATACGAGGTTACGACTGGCCGTAATCTACTGGCGGTCGCCAGTATCTAGACTTGTCAATGCATAATATCTCTTTCCTTGCCCGTTGTTCGTTCTTCCTGTCCTCATCCACGTTCTGACACTATTCAACTCAACCTTGGAAGGTTGATATGATGCATCAGGCTCGCACGCGCCACCGTGTTTATACTTACCTCGGCCACCCAGTGACAACACGGGCGTGTTCAGTAATCTTTTCACGCTCAGCGTGAGCGAGTCGTCTCTGGATACCTAGGTCGAACTCCAACTGCCGACTGCACAGGCATCCCAGCTACTGTAGCTGCCCCCGAAACCTGGGCCAAGCTCAAGTTTCTCAGTTACTCAGTCCCACGACAGTCCATATCGTTCCGCCACTTCTACGGCAACAAGTCAATACTTATACCACCTTTGGGTCTCAGAGGCGACACTGCGGACACTCAACATGACCGGCGGCAAGATCGACGGCTACCTGGACTGCACGTCGCCGTATAGCTATATCGCATTCCTCCACCTTCGCAAAGTCCGCCCTTTACTAGCACAATATGGCATTGAGATAGAGTAAGGCAACTATCCCTCTCCTCGTCCCTTCCCAATGAAAGTACTGTCTTATGTCCCATTATATGCCGGAAGCATGCGACCCTCCCGCCTTGATACGTCCTCGTCAATTCCTCTTGCCACCCCGACCTGGCATGGTCGCCCATGGCGCAAAGCTCTATGCGCTCGCTTGTCTGCGACAGACTGCTATCTCCTGCTCACCACCCTCGTCTCGAAACCCGCTCAGTCACTGACACATATCCCACCGTAGACTCCACCCGGTCTTCCTCGGCGGCATCAACGTCGGCTCCGGCAACAAGCTCCCTGGACACTCCCCGCCAAAGCAAAGTACTCACCCTACGACCTGAAACGCGCCATTCTCGCCCACAATGCGCCCGAACTAGTCAGCCCACCTTTCTTTCCCATCCTCAGCATCAACCCGCAACGCGCCATGCTCGTCGTCAAGGACCGGCATCCCAACGAAGTCTTCGAGAAGTGCTGGTTGAGCACCTGGGAGTACTCATTCATCACGCACATCGACATCTCCAAGCCGGATGGCTTGAAGCAAATGCTAAGCGAGCATTTTGGGAAGGATGAGGTGGCGGAGGTGATGCGGTTGATGAGCACGAAGGAATACAAGGATAAGTTGACGAAGAACACGGAGAAGGTGTTGCAGCAGGGCGCGTTTGGGGCGCCGTGGTTCTGGGTAAGGAATGGGAAGGGAGTGGAAGAGCCGTTCTTTGGGAGTGATCGATTTGCTGTGATGTGGCGATTTTTGGGGATCGAGTTTGAGGACGTGAGGCTTCTGCCTCCTTCGAAGGAGAAGTCTAAGCTGTGATTTTCGTGTCGCAGTGGCCGGTTGGAGATGCCCGAGCCTATATGAGCTGTCTATGTATGATCGTTCTCAAACCCTTGATGATGGAGGATGTGTTGGTAAGCATTCATCAAATGGAGATGAGTCACTTGTGGAAGCGAAGTAACCAGTAAACATTTACACGACCATTCCATCTACTAAGTATCTTCTTGACAATGTACAGCACCACTCTCCCTCCAACAGAACTACCTAACCACACCGTCCTTGCCCTAAACCAGGAGCTCAGTGCACCATTGCAGCCTTCTGAGCCTGCTGCACGACCCTAAGCCGAATCCCAGCATCCGCTAGCTCGCTCACCTCCTCGCCATCCTTCAGCAATCCCAACTCCTTCAGTCTCCTATTTTCCTCTTCCAGCATCTTCTCTGTCTCTTCACTCTCTCCGGCACAATCAACTCCCGCTCCGCCGTGATCTTCCAGTCCTTGAAGTGCGTTTCAGGCGCATTGTCCCCTCCAACAGCCTGCATAGTCTTGAGCTCCACCAATGAATACTCCTCCGGCTTACCAGGCCGAGAGAACTGGAACGGCTCGTTGTTGCTCACGGGCGGGTTGGTGATGATCCTGATCTGTCTCGCCCCGTTCTTACTTGCAGAGTGCAGCATGAGCGGGTGCAGGAGGATGACATCGCCCTTCTTGCCGGTCATCTCGTGGAAGGTCTCGTCGGGACATTCCTTGATCACGTCGATGTAGGCTTTCAGTGTGGTGTAGCCAGCGTCTTCAGAGCGAGGGCCCATGCGTGGAGTGAGACCTTCTGGATGGTCGTAGAGTAGTTTGCCGATGCGGGCGGGGCCTTGGTCGCAGATCCAGGTCGCGCCGCCGTTGGGGTGGACGTCTGACCAGCAGGGGATAACGAGCAGGGCTTGCTCGGGTGAGTCGAGGAAGTGGATGAAGAAATCGCCGTCGACGTGCCCTGTTGAGTCAAATCAGTATTGCACATTTCCCTCGGCATTGGATCTTTTTCCTTTCATCGTCCGTCCAGTATTGCAGTCGTTTGTCATCAGGAAAGTACGGAAACGGGAGAAGACCTTACAGTTATCCAAATCCTTCGGTGCGATCTCCTTTCCTTCGCCCTCCGGACTACCCAAGTTCACAATGAACCCATCGCTCCACGTTCGTGCCGACTCATGGACTCGGTCTTCGCCGCCGCAGAGATCGCAGATGGCGGTCCATGCCGTAGGTGCTACCTCGCTGACAGGTATGCGCTTGCGCGAGGGCATGTTTGTGCGTTCGGCATGCCATGTGGACTTGTCATTGGGGTCCCTGGCAGTGACGTGAGTAGGAGCATGTGACAGCGAGAGCTACTAGTGGGCATGGAAAGGAGCTCAGCCGACATGAGTAGCAGGATTGACCAGACAGTGGAGAGAGGCCGGCTTGTCTGAGACAAGCAGATGGACCGGACTGCTTGCTCCTACCGTAATTCCAGCAAGAGCAAAGCCTGTCGCACGACTTGTGGCATGCTCGATCGCTCACCCCTCTCATACACACAGCTCAATCCGCTATCGACCACAAAGAAGTGACAGGAAAAGCCAACTTACATTCCCAACCTATTCCAGACATCCTTGCACCAGGCGTCACCCTTCTCCGGAATGATGGCACCCGGAAGCCGCAAAAAGCCATGTTTCATGAACGAGTCGATCTGTTCCTGAGTCAAGACCTTGGGTTTCTGGTGACCCAGGAGTTCTGTGATAGTAGACATTGCGATGCTGAAATGTTACTTTGATTGAGTCTGGATGGGGTGTAGGCGCTTGGCAGGTGATTGATGAGAGATAGGAGTCTCCGTGGCCTTGAGACGGCTGTGTGTTAACTTGAGAGTAGGCGATGTATGCTTCGTAGGGCCAAGCAAGTGTCTTGGACGGATTGTCTGGGCAAGGAGGTGTTGTAATCGTTGCAAGCAAGCTTGAGTATGTGATGTACGAAATGTTATAAATGTGTACCTAGTCCTTCAGATCTCGAAACTGCCTCTAGCAAGCGTATTGAACGAGAATGACAGTGCGAAATGAGATATAAGTACAGAGCAGAGGACAACTAGGTGAGCACTGCAACAAGAAGACATCAACCTGCGAGTCCCTCACTTACAAATTATATACCTACCTTTAGCGCTTGACATTCCCGAACGAGCGTCTCGCGCTCTCGAAAGTCGGACATAGTGCCGGCCAGATATTCGTCCTTCTATCTCGGAATACCGGGTCATCGTTCCCAACGAAACGATCGTGTCCTGCTCGTGGGCATGAGAGTCTGTCAGCTGGTCATGAAGTCCGGTTAAGCATCGGGTATGGGGATTTAGGCTGAAGTGAATGAGGGGATTCCTCCACGGGACGGGTTGATGATGGGTGGAGATGGCATGGCATGGGGGACGAGGGGTGACTCGGTGCCTCATGCATCCGAGATGTCCTGTATCAAGTTGCCGAGCTCAGGCGTCGACGTCGGTTTTATCATAAATCCTGGCCATGCCTCCTCATTATCTTCTTTTGGGCTGGAGCAGGCGGTGTGTCATCCAGTCTGGGCCGGGCGGAGTTGCCATAGACGGCCTGATGGATGACGAGACGGACTAGAGCAGGAGATACGGCTCGCAGGCGAAGATGCTACTGGAGCGGCAGGAATTGCCATAGACGGCCCCGCGGTGGACGACACGGACGAAAAGGACGTCCATGAAGTAGCGGCGCTGAGGTTTTGAACATTCGGTATCGTCAAAAAGAATGCCGCCGAGGAACAAGTCCGAGCGGTGAACGACGATTGATTTCAATGGGTCCACGAGAGGTACGTCAATGATGCTAGGTCATGGGGAGTCAGCAAGCTGCACATAGGCATACATAGAGCACTGGAGCCTCTATGCCCAGCCAGTGTTGGATTTCAGATCGATTATATCTTGCACATCTACAGCAGCGATAGCGAGGTTGTCCTCTGCCACATTTCGAAATACACCCCCCGAAGGCTTCAACAGAAGCAAAGCCAGACAATGGGTGCACACACATATGACTGCAAATACCAACATATCTCACTGCGCAAGTATGGCAAATTTGAAATATGGTAATATCATTCGACAGATGTTGTACAAAGGAAAGAAAAAAGGATCTGTGAGGAAATTGGGAAGAGCCAGGACTACATACACTGATTTTGAAGCGCACATGTCACGAAGTACCGTGGGTGAGTCACTGGGCAGCCAAGAGCTGTGAGTCAACATATGGACAAGAAGTCAGCTGTGTCAACTTCTTCAGACTCTGATGTCCGCTCCGCCCCTCCACATGCCGCCTGAGAATTGACCAGAGTATATCCAAGCAACGGGAGGAAGCACCCTTACTCTGGTCATTTCTCAGGCGGCAGATAGGTTCGGTCTGAGATCCAGCCCTCCTACCTCAGTACCCGGCCGACATGTTGTGCAGTCTGGGCGGCAGGTACGTTTAGAGAGAAGGAATCAATGATGAGGCGTCCCTTCCGACATCTGTTCTGTGTGAATGAAGGCAAGCACCCCAGAGTTAGAGATCGAGGAGCGACAGCATCAATGTTATCATTCACGCTCAAGTCGTGCTCTAAGTACAACCGTATTCATCCCTAGTTTTGGTAAACTTCATCCCATCATCACTCATCACAATCACCAATCGTCATCATCCTCCTTCCTGCTTCCACTCATCGCAGTCTGTCTCGCCCTCAATGCCTCTGCCAGCCCCCCGCTAGACTGCCTCCGCCCATACTATTGGGCGTGCTTCTGCCGCTGTTACCCGCGCTTCCACCGCTCGCCGAATTCAGCGTACCTAGACTGCCCAAACTAGCGCCACTATCTCTTGCTGGCGCTGGTGGGGGTACGGGCTTCCTTGCGCCCGCAGCAGGCCGTTTCGCTGGTGGTGCTGGAGGGCCAGGCTTGGCACCGTTGACTGCGACTTGTGGAACAGCTCGGGGCGGTGCGGAAGGTGGAGGCGGAGGTGGAGGAGGTGCTGCGCGTGACTGCTCGATCTCTTCGACATACGCGGCCGGTGCCCAGCCTTGGGACTGGTCGGCGGGATTCTTGCATAGCCACCAGCCTGAGTGATTGTCAGCGACGATATACATGAGAAAATACTGGGAGGGGAAAGCTTACCATTGTTCTCCTTCTGAACGATCTCCACGATCTGGCCAACCTTGATCGACAGCTCGTTCGCGTTCGGAGTCTGGAAGTCATACTTGACCTTGGCTTGTGGCTTGCCGGATGGCACTGCAGCAGGCGCGCTGTGGTGGGGGAGGTGGTGGTGGCGGTGCTGCTCGTCCGGCGGACTCATTGCGGATATGTGTTGCGATGCCGTTGGCCGCAGGCGTTGGCCGCGCTGCAGGTGTAGGTCGTGGTTGCGCCGCAGCAGGAGAAACGCCACGTGCGGCCGGTGCAGGCGTCTGGCGAGGTACGGCAGCAGGTTTGGGACGGTTCTTGGCTGGCTGTCCACCTGGTCCGCCCGGACGAAGTAGTTTCCCTGTTGTGATCGGACGAGCCACAGCTTTCCCGCGAGGTGTTGGTCGTGATTGAGATTGCGGACTCTCACCAGGACCTACATGTATGGTACCTGACTTGTATGTATCGTCTCGCGGGACAGCTGGATCTTTCACGACCTTGACAATTGTTGGCTTTCCGGGCTTCTTGTTGTATTCGACACCGTCACCAATCTTCAGGTTCATGCCGCCGACGGCTACTGTCCTGAATTGCAGGAAGAACTCGGTCTTGAATGGGCAGTTGATCAATGGATCGGGTTCTTGAGCAGAGCCAACGCCAAGTGCAAACCAATCGTCCCGGAGTGTTGAGCACGAAATGTACTTGATAGCTCCAATCGGGATCGTTCGCTCCGAAGAGATCTGTAGCTGATTGTTGATGACAGCCTGCACGATGATGTAGACGGCCTTGTTCGTGAGGACCAGTATCCGGGGCATAGGTTTCGAAGAGCGACCGAACTTCGCTACCAACAGCTCACATCGCGCTGAGAAGACAGCGCGTTCTTGTGAATTCAGATTGATGGCATTGCGAAGCGTTCCACCAGCACCTCCTGGCATATTGAGACCAAGATAATCACCGAAGAACCGTCTCGAGCCGAGCAGACTGTATCTGCGACGCTCTTTCCGGCCTTGCAGCTGTCTGGTACCTTGGTCTCTGAACTCAATCTCCTTAACACCAGACTTGGACTTGCGCCAGAATCGCTGAATACGTGTGGCTGCTTCGGCACGATATCGGAGGTAGTTGCGCCACGCTCGCTGAATCCTGACTGCCATGTTGTGCCAGTATCGATCTCGCATGTGCTCTAGCCCAAATAGTGTTTCTGGAGTTTTGATGAATGCTTTTGTGGTACCCATCTGCCACTCTTCTTTGGGAATACTAGTATCTTCGAAGATGATCTTAGACGCTGTTCTGACGTCTCCAGTATATGTGTACTCGCCAGCGTATGACAGTCGTGGTGATAGGAGGGCGAATCGCTCCACGAACTTGTCGAAAGTTTGACGGTAAGCAAAGCCTGCTCGTCGAATGCGGACGTTTTCTTGCAGACCCAAGTACTTGATCTGATGCATAACGTTGGCTTCGTTGTACTCCTTTGGCGATTTGTTCTCGTTAGGCTTAATCGTGCGGATGTATGAGGGCGTTGCTTGCATCAAAGTGTCGACAAGCTCATTCGCGGACTGCTTGATCTTATCGCCAGCAGTCGGTGGTCGTCGCTTGTCGTCCTGGTTGACCTGATTGGGGAAGAGCTCGTGAACAAATGAATTGCCACTTGCGCCAATCAGATTCAGAAGGTCTTTCAGCAGCTGATCTTTGTTCTTGTCTGTCATGCCTTGCACAGCATAATGGACATCACCAGCATAATGTTTCACGATGAATTGTCCTTGTCGGTTCTCGAAATGAGGGTTATTGGCCAGGAAATTCAGTCGACCAACAAAGGTCTGGTCCGCGGCACCAGAATCAGCGTGAGCCGTGGCACACGCGTCGTTTAGTGCTGCAAAGACACCAGGTGGCTTCTTGTCCTCTATCAAGGAGCACACGACCTTGTTGTCAAAGTACTGAATCGGAGTCCACTGGATCTGCTCGCGGGCGTACTCTTCCTGCTCTGTCTTCAACGTGAGCTGAATGAAAATCTGCTGCAATTTCTCATTGACGTAGTTGATGCATAGCTGCTCGAAGGAGTTTTTCTCGAAGATTTCGAAACCGTAGATATCCAGAATACCGATCGTGTTCTTCACCACACCCTGGGATTTGAGCGAGACGTTCGTTCGTGCCACAATCCAGTCGAACAAGTGGAAGTAAAGAGCCATCGCTAGTGCGTCTCGGACTGCGTTGGCCTGTACCATGTTCAGCGGCGATTCGTAGACCGAACCTCGTCTGCCGCCTCCTCTCGCGGTCTCAACGATTCTGATTGTAAGGGCTTTGTTGACGTGTGCTGATTCTGTTTCCAGCAGGTATGCCACAAAATCGACAACTGACTGGTCTGCGATATCAACACCGCCCTGATCATTTTCGCGGAATGTCACATTTCCGAGCCACAGAATAGCCGCCAGCACACGGAATATGTTGTCTTGCTCCGGCTTCGATAATCCTATGATCTTCATAGCCTGGATCGTCTCCGCAAAGTCTGCGGTGTCGTCGATACCCTGTACGTCGTAGCATTTCGATCGACTCGTATATAAGTATGACTGCGGCGTCTGCACACCAAAGATCTCGCGGTATTCTTTCGAGGCGGCCTTTGTGAACTGGTAGAAAATGTGGAAGTTGCGTTCATTCTGCGTCTGTCCGACTACTCGCGTCTTCTCGAGGAGGTAATTTGTGATCTTTGCACCGACTGGCTCGCCCTGCTCGTTGAACTCGAGCTCGAGGTATTTACCGAATCGTGAGGAATTGTTGTTTCGCAATGTCTTAGCATTGCCAAATGACTCGAGTAGAGGATTCGTGGCCAGGACCATGTCCTTCGTCCGCTGAATGCGTGAATCCGTTCCGCCCGAGACACTGGCAATATACTGCATCAATCGCTTTGCAGCTTCTGTCTTGCCCGCACCGGACTCGCCTGAGATGATAACACACTGGTTGTCCTTGTATGCCTTCATGTTATAGTACGCAGACTCGGCCACTGCAAAGACGTGTGGCGGGACCTCCAGCCTGTTCCGGCCCCGATATGAGTTGAGGACATCATCGGTGTAGATGCCCAGATCTCGGAATGGATTGACTGAGACCAGCACATGGCCGATGTAGGTATAGATCTCGCCGTGCTCGAAGCGCTTCTTCAGATTGTCGTTGATGGCTTCGTTCGACACCTTGCTAAGCAGTGTCAAGTCTGACACTCCGACCTCTTTCTTCTTGGTTATCTCGAAGGCGGCCTTCTTGATCTGAGGCTGACCGCTTCCGCCCGCATCGTTGGACCTGCCTCCGCCGAAGAGCGACGACTTGGGCGCACGGGACTTGCCATCGCGACGTTTCGTTTGACCCTGCGAGTGCTGTCAGAACCAATGTGTCACTGCGATGGCTCGAGGGCAGCTTACCATGATATGTGGTCGCTCTAAGTCATGAGAGGGGTGCTATGGGTATTGGGGACGTCTGAGCGCAAGTCTGCGAAAGCGATCAAGGAAAGAGCGTCGCTAGGAAATACAATTGACAGCAATAATGGAAGCGACAAAAACAATTCTCGCAATCCGGCCAGGCACTGACCGGGAACGATGAGGCGTACCTTGTCAGAGGTATGATGTAGCGGGGCCAAGATTTAGAGCGGATGCGGATGGCTGCGGCGTTACGAAAGCACAGCCACCGACACGCAATCACTTCATCTGCATTACACTGCCGCCTAGGGAAGAATCTGATTGACCGCGCGTGTGATAGACAGAAGGCGTAGTCATTCAAGCTGAGACTATCTGTAATCGTGCAGCCTGCTAAGAGAGAAAGATCTGCTCAACATCCCGCTCGTCGCCACCCACTAGACTGCCGCCAGCCATTCGTCCTCCCAAAATTCGATCACGTCTTGCGCAACGGCAGGCGGCAGGAAGTCTTGAATCAACGCACGCCCCTCAGCGGTCCTTGTGCCTGCTTCTAGTTCCACGACATTAGGAAACACACCCTTTAGCATATCTACCTCTTGGACAGTGAGGCGCTTAGAAGGTGCTGATGCAGTCGCACTCGCTATGAGGTCGTATTGTGGTCGAGGAACGGGAGTGCTCTCGAGTGAGGTGACATGCTTCTGTAGGCAGGCGCGGACCGAATCAATGCTGTCTGCTGGGATTATGCTGAGACCTGGATATTTGAAGCATCTTCCAGTCAGCCAAAGAGAGCGTAAACCGAGAAGTAGGACACACATCATTTGCAGTTGACTCATGGCGTTCAGGAACTCTGCAGTCCCCGGGAAGGTCTCTGTGAGAAGGACGACGATCTTAACGGCATGAGACTCAACTGGTGCTGCAACGAAACGTTCCACTTTCTTCTCGACATTGGTACCGTGCATGTGTGAGGCAGCTATCGTGATGGCACCAAATGCTGCTCGTCGATGCCCGGAGTCGAGGTCGACGAGCACCGGTGTATCGAGGCCTGCTTGCACGGATGAGGAGTGCTCCATGACTTTCTGGTCGGTCAAACGTTACCTGTAACACTTTTCCACACAGGTCTGGCTCGATGACTTGGAAGACTCATCGTTATCGATGCAAATCAGAAGTTGGGTATTTTGTATCTACATCAGAGTTGAGGTGATGTACAGAAAGGCCTGGCGGCATTCCCGGATGCGGCAGCCACGTCTGTTGTCATGATTTGCTTCCCGCTAACAGGCCCACTGACTGTTCCGCCTGCTCAGCATCCCGTTGCTTTCGTTTCGTCTCCATTGCCTTGTCCGCTTGTACCAGGATGGATTCTGCTGGACCTGGTGCGTTGTTGGCCAACCTGTCCTTAGCGTCCTTTTCGTCATTTGCCGTGGGTGTGTCACGATTGATGAAGGACGCAATTCGAGATAGCCAGCCCTTGGATATCTCTTCGTCTTCCTCCTTTGGCTCGTAAACCTCCTTGGGCAATATTCGCTCAGTGTTGGGGATATTGTGCTTCGCCCTCAAATGCAGCACTTCTCGTTCCAGTTCCACTAGTGCTTTTCTTGCTGCGGCTTCCGACTCTTCTAAATCGTTCAGACGATCCTGTACAACATCTCTTCGTGCAGAATCTTTTCTCCGAGACCGCCATGATTCGAACAAGATCAACGATGCTGCCACGCCAAACAGAAATGTCTCTGATATGAAATTGGCGCCGGATTCAATGGCTTTCGCTTCTGATAGAGGCCTGATCCTCGGCTCTTTTGGTTTCGGTGTCTCTGCAGGCTCTTTTGCGGCCTTTGCGGCGGCTGCATCGTCAGCTTTGGTCTGTGCTTCAGTCTTGACGGTGGGTGCTTCGTGCTTGTGTCGCTTGGCGAGCTCTCGTGCGGAATCTCGTTGGGCCTGCTTTTCGATCGCTGCTGCGTCCTGTAATAGTCCTAGTCGCCATCTCATGTCTACTCTATGCAGTTTCTGGGCAAAGCCAATGCAGGTATTGCGAAAGCGCTCATGTTCGCGAGCTTGTCGCTTAATGTAATTCTGGCTAAATCAGCTACCTACCATCAACGTACAGGACTGAGCTCACAGCTATGGGCTTCGATAGAGTCCTTATGGCGAGCGACGTGAACTTGAGAGCCAGAGACATGGCGACTGCGGTCCAAAGGTCATCCCAGGCTCCTGTGACAGACTACCATCCCGACTCGATCAGCGATGTACAGACCAGGCTCACCACATCATTCCCGCAATTCGCAGTCTTGACGAGTAGCTCGACTGTTGAGGCTCGATTCTGTACTGATCACACGAGCCTTATATCTTTACACAGCACGTCCACGACTACTACCTGCAAGTGCAAGTGACTGACGTGGAATATAACGCATGCCGTTTCCGAGAGGTCCCCAGAGTGCAACCAATCGGAGAAGGGCAGCAGTCCTCGAACATGCCAATCCCAATGTGGCTAAACCAAAACAATACGGCAAGTACTGTACTACATCACTCTTGCCCATTCATTGATACTGGTAACTGCAGCAAGAGCTTTGCGACAGTCGATCAGCACCATTTCACTCACATTGCCCGCGAAAAGACTTTCGGCAAGGACCAGAACATCCTTCAGGCAATGTCAATACTGCATTGTTAACCACCTCTGACCCCACAGGCGGGCATAGCAACCGCTGCCCACAGTGATCGCCGCCAATGGAGGTCTTGTCACCGCGATCAGCAAATGTACCTCCAAACCCTCGACCAGAGAAGATGAAGAAAGCTTCGAGACCGAAGCAAGAAGAGAAGGTCACAGTAAAGCCAGTCCCATCGAAACAAGTCAACCCGGACCGCATAGACGAGAAATGGCGACCGCCAGCCTCTGTATCAGAGCCCGCGCCAGGCACAGAGACATACATTCCCGGCAAGAAGCTCGGAAAGGGAGGGTTTGCTGTCTGTTTTGAAGGCCAGTCTACTAAGACCGGCAAGATCTTTGCTCTCAAGGTTGTCAAGGCCAAGGTCGAACAGAAGAAGATGATGGAGAAATTTCGTACAGAATTGCAGATCCATGCGAAGATGAATCATCCCAATATCGTCGACTTTCTACGAGCTTTCACCTTGGATGATCACACCTACGTCGTGCTGGAACTGTGCTCCAATGGTAATCTGACTGATATGGTGAGGGCAAGGTCTTGTCTGAGTCTCCCGGAAGTCCGACGATTCTTGATCCAGATCTGTGGAGGAGTCCGCTACATGCACAAGAGATCAGTCATACACCGAGATCTGAAGATGGGCAATGTCTTCCTCGACGAGCACATGAATATCAGAATAGGCGACTTTGGTCTTGCTGCAGTCATGGTGGACGCACAGGATAGACGGACGACTCTTTGCGGCACTCCAAATTACATCGCTCCGGAGATACTTAGCAAGTCAGGGGCAAGAGGACACGACAACAAAGTCGACACGTGGGCCATCGGCGTCATTGCTTATGCCATGCTGGTAGGCACACCACCTTTTCAATCGAAGACACAGCAGGAGATCTACACCAAACTCAGAGCATTAGAATACGAATGGAAGATCGACTGCAAGAACTACATCCCTCAGCAAGCAAAAGATTTCGTGGCGGCTTGTCTGAACCTGGACTCAGCTGAGCGGCCGGAGATGGACGATTTGGTCGAGCACGACTTCTTCAAAATGGGTGTGGTCGCTGAACCACTGACCACTTCTTGTCTGAAGCACAAGCCTGACTGGCTCCTAAGTGCCGACCCAAGAGGAGACAAAGTTCAGCCGGGATATGGTCTCAATTACTCTCAGTTGTGTAGAGCTGCTGGCGTCGGACGAAGGGCTGACGGGAGCTCTCGAGTGGGCGTTGGCGGGAAGCACACCATGTCGACTCTCGTCGAGATTGAAGCCGAGAACCAATTGGGCTCCGCGCCTACGGTACCTCTACCCGAGGGCATATTATACAGTGCCATCACTGAAGCTCAAGCCGAACAGGCTCGTCAACAACAACACTCAGGACTGCCCATGAGAGTGAGAGGACGAAAGCTTCTGCTCGGTGATATGGAGCGCATACCCGAAGAATCTAATGCGAGCTCCAAACCAGCGACAATGACCGTTCCCGGTCGGGCAGCAGCCCCAGTCCCGAGCTTTGCCGCAACGCAACGACAGCAGGCTTTGCCATCGAGGCAACGGACAGCTCCTGTCGAGCCAGCAAGAGCAGCCTCGGATGACAATCCCCAGACCTCAGAAGGGCTCCTTCGCGCACGACCAATGCGCGCAGCTAGCGTCAGAACGACTCGCAGCACAACGGCAACATCGCAAACGACTAGAGCGTTGCCAAAATCGAGCACTCTTCCTACTGCACTTGATGTGGTGGCAGCCGAGGCTCCCGAGCGGCCCTCTTCGAGAGCAGCAACAATCGGTCGGAGCGACAGACTGCCAGCCCCTGCCTCCCGTAGTCTCAAACTTGCCTCAAGAGGGGATAATGCAACAACCAGACCAGCATCGGTCATGGCCCGATTTTCCGACGACATCCCAACTGTTTCGAAGACAGATACAACGGTGAACGTCCAACAGAAGCATTCTGATGACTCTGGTGCGTCGAAAACAAGCGCTAGTAAGCTGTCTCCAGATGCTCGGGAGACCAAGAGAGCACTGATCTCGCCCAATGAGCCATTCACCTTGGTTGACAACACGGCCAATCGATTGGTTCTGTCTGCCCTTCAGGACCTGCATGATGTCCTCAATCCTCGTCAGATAGAGACCTGTCAGCCGCGTCAAGCAGTCGGAGATTAAAGGCCAGAATTCCACATCCTCGAGTTGATAAATGGGTCGACTATTCAGGCCGACATGGAATGTCATATCTGCTCACCGACGGCACCATGGGTATGATCAAGAAGCAGACCGATCCAAGTGAGACTGGCGGCTGCATCGTGATTCGTGATGCCAAAAGCCACGCTGTGAAGCGTGCTAGGGGCCAGACCTCGCAGATTGTCCCACAAGGAAAACGAATTCGGCCCATTGAGTTCTACGTGCAGAGCCACGACAATATCCAGAAGCTGGAAGTGCCATCACAGACGTTCTTTCTTGATACCAAAACGTTCAGCAGCCAGAATGAGGCGGTCGCAGACGCCCAAAGGGGAATGGTTGGCAGCGAACTTGAGCGATTCAAAGAGATCAACCTGCTGGACAAGCTCGGTCGGTATATGAACAAAAGAGAAGTCGAGGATGGTACTGACCATGATCTCGTGGACGATAACACCTCGAACAAGCACAGTGAGCACTTCATCCATTTCTTCCAACGTCTTGGCAACGTAAGCGTTTGGCGCTTCGTCAATGGCGCCATGCAGTTCAACTTTCCAGATCACACGAAGCTCATCATCTACCAAGACACTGGAGTGCGGTCGACTTCCGAACATTGCATTGATATGATCTACCTGGAGCCCAAGGACGCCATCGATGTCGCTAAGTACGGCCGCCTGACTCGAGATGCACTGGAGAGAAGAGACCAGATGACGGTGAGCTTGCTGGACATCATGAGGGGCGAAGGCCTGCGATCCAACGAGGCAGAGATTGTTCGAACGAACGAGATCCAGGAAAAGCTGCAGTGGATTCGCGCGGTGCTCTCCATCTGGATCCGAGAGGGCGGCGTTGGCTTCATGGGCGAGGAGAAGCTGGGCTGGACAGGGCTGCAGGAGAGGAGAGATGATAAGAAGAATGTGATGCAGTGGGTTACGGTTGGGAAGCTGGGCGGTGATGCGTGATGATGCGAGCAACAGAATGACTTTGAATGAGGTGCTGGCGTGTGGAAGGAGTATGTGCACCTCCGAAGGCCTGGGATGTGTGCACAGCATATTGTACGACTTTATGATGTATGGCTTGGCGTCTGAGTTAGGAGGCCTGAGGTCCGAGTCGCGGTCGTCGAGATGAACAGCTACATGTTTCTTCCGTCAGTCGAATGTTGTTGCTTTGCCGGAAGCGTTCGTAGCGGTACAGTTTGATGACTAGACGTTCGCGTGTGAACGGCCGCGACCAAAAAGCCGCTAATCGTACAATCTTACACCCCGTATGGTGTCTTTACGCAAACGCATTGCTTTCGTACATATGCTTCGCATATCTTGCTATCGTCCAACCAATTTTGGGCGAGACGCCTGTCGCGTGGTCACGTTGATCGTGTCCTGTGAACTTGAAGCGTTAACAGCACTTGCCTTGTCCTGCTGCCAAGCCTGCCGTCGGCAAAGCGCCGCCAAGAGACATGCCAGTAGCCGTCGCTCTCGGAGGTAAGGTCGGACGATTACGAGATGACGATGACGATGCTGGTGCGGAATATGGTGTGATTCGTACATATACTTGGGCTTGCTGACATCCGTGGTTGGTACATTCAGTGAATGCGACAATCTCGTTTTGAAGGGAACCTGTGCAGCAATACCGGACCAGACTCAGAACCTGTAATCGAGCCTCCCATCTCAAAAGTAAGGAATTGGCATTTCGACCAGCGCCGTCTGTCAACGGTCCAGTGATAGCTGTATCCTGCAGGCAAGGCTCTCTGGACACTTCTGGGTGGCGCTCACGTTCACTCACAGCAAAGACCATGGGAGGCGGCCCGGAAAGCCCAGAGAGGCAGAATGGCGAGCAGGAACTGGAACTGCTGGTGACGCTTCCGTTGCCTGAAATGCCGGCACAAGTCGATATCTTGAAGCGCAAGTTTCCGAGTATATCGAAGGTGACATGGGTGACGGCGAGTAAGCTGGCTGATGCGGAGGATAAGATTCGAGGTTAGTGATGAGGTCCTTTTCTTTTTTTCGGTCTGTGTTGAGTGGTGGAGTGCGGGTTGGTCAGGAACGGGTGAGCACCTGCGCGAGGTGAAAAGGTCATGCAGCTCGTGGGCGCTACGGTCTGCTTCAAGGCGGAGTGGGCAAAGGCAGGCTGTTGGAAGTGTATCGTGACGACCGTTCTGTAGCTCAGAGGATCGAGGCATATGAGCAGGCGCGACGCATGTAGACCGGGCAGAGGCCGGGGACGGGGCAGGTGTAATGGTCTCACAGCCAGCGGCATGGACGAAGAGCAAGGTAGTCGACGACTGAGTTGGGATCGCTTTCAAGAGAACAATGCTAATTTGCTGGTGTGCGTGTGCACAGAAGCATGGAAGACAGCGACCTTTGTCGTGACTCTGGGGATCGTTCCCGAGAAGAAGGAGGATGTGCCGAAGTGAGTCTCTCCTGCCTTTCTAGCAGTACTTGTTCTCGCCCGGCACGTGCTACCTAGGTTGCCAAACAACCGTCACTTCCGTCTTACGATCTTTGAGTCATGTGAACAAGAAAGTACGATCGGGATACTGACAAAGCCTCTTCACAGACTTCGCCTCCTACACATCTTCTCCGCCGGCATCGATCACCTAAACGACAAACCGCTCTTGACCTCCCCATCCCTTTCCTCCATCGCGGTCACAACGTCGTCCGGAATTCACGGCCCGCCCATCACCGAATGGGTCCTCTCATCCCTCCTGGCTCTAACCCGCGAGACCTTCACTGTGCACCACTGGCAGCGCGAGCACAAATGGGGCGACAACAAACAGATCTTTCACAAAATGAGCGATTGGGCTGGCAAGACTATAGGCATTGCGGGCTACGGAAGCATTGGAAGGCAGGTGGCTAGAGCGTTGGTGGGACTGGGGGTGAAGGTGCATGCTTATACGAGTCGGGCAAGGAAGACGAGTGAGGCGAGGAGGGATGGTGGGTGGATTGTGGGTGAGAAGCAGGGGTGGGGACTGGGGGATAGGGAGGGGACGTTGCCGGTGGCGTGGTATTCGGAGGAGGATGGACAGGGTGGAGGAGAGAAGAACAAGAAGGCCGGTCTGCATACTTTCCTGAGAAGTGGGCTGAGTGCTGTGGTGGTGAGTCTGCCGCTTACAACAGCGACAACGGGGTTGTTTGGGAAGGAGGAGTTTGAGATCCTGAGGGATGGCGTCAAGGCTGCTACTGCGGCTCAGCCGGATGTCACAAAGCCGGAGATCGATGCCGCGGGGTGCTACTTTGTGAATATTGCACGAGGGAAGATGGTCGAGCAGGATGCTCTGATCGAAGCGCTCAATACAGGCGTGTTGAAGGGCGCGGCGCTGGATGTTACGGAGCCCGAGCCGCTGGGTGAGAACAGCAAGCTGTGGGATGCAAAGAATACTATCGTGAGTCCGCACATCAGCGGGTTGGGGCGTGAGTACGCAGGCAGGAGTTTGGAGATTGTGGTAGAGAATATTGGGAGGTTGTTGGGCGGAGCGAGCGGAGGTTTGGTCAACGAGGTCACACGAGGTAGGGGGTATTGAAGCAACGCCTTAGACTAGAGACGTGTGGCGGCCAGCCTGGACAGAGCGCTAAGATAACTGGCAAGAAAGTGGGGCTGTAGATACACATGGTCGATTGCACATCTGGCGATGAATATATTCTCGAATAGCAATCAGCGATGGCGCGTTCCACGTCTGCATTCGTTGAGGACGTCTTGCTTGCCTGAACATGTCCCAGAGTCTTCGATCATTTCATCTAAAGAACTTGCTGCAGTGTGTCTGTTCATGGTGGCCATGCCTCGCGTTCCGTAGCTTTTATCCTGGTACCGTTGTTCATACGTAGTAGTGGCGAGCAACCAGAGGTATTGTCAACCGGCGTGCTCTGCGGCCTTTTCAATCGCACAAGCTTGGTCGTCAGTTCCATCCGTGACGGCCAAATTGCATTTGGGAGTGGCAAGAGCCATCAGCGTCGACCGGACTGCAATGAGACCATCCTTCCTTCACTTGCCGGTCATCCGGTCTGGAGTGAGCCGCCCCTTGCCATTCTTGTCATCCGGTCTGGTACAATACCACCCAGGATCAGACATCGCAGCCAGTGGTGTGAAGTCCCTTTACTTCTACCGCGACAGTGTCGTGGTCAGAGGGGGAACTACCGAGCTGCAATTGCCGCTGCTAGCCCAGATCGCCGTTCCCTTCCACGGTCTGCCTCAGAAGCATGTGCTGTAACTATTCCACCCCAGGATCCCAACACAGTACGGCTTCGGATTCGCGCCAGTGTTACGACACTCGCAATACCGATCGCACTCCTTGTCTGTCTTTCCACCGTCTAAGATATCCGGGTTGGCATTCGCGTCGCAGCTGTACCGGTAGGGGCGGCTGGTGCAGCGGCGGGCGAGGGGGACGTCGTCGATTTTAGGGGATTTGGGGTCAGTACGATCGGACGGGGAGAAACACATTAGGGTGTAGTCGTGGCGTTTGTGGAAGTGGGCGTGGTGATGAGTGTGTTGCGGTGTGTGATGGTGGTGAGGTTTGAGAGAGGCGTCGGTGGCGTTGACTGTTGCTTCGACTGGGGCGAGGAGAGCTGATATGGCGGGAACGTTATGGCGTCCTTCGAGGTGCGAGACTACTGGAGAGACTGACAGGACTTGGGTCGGGACTGGCAGGGCGTGGCTCAACTGAGCGAAGAGGAACAGGGAAGATGAGATGGCCAAGGCGATGGCTCTGCTCAGGAGGAAACGCATTTCTGAGGATGAGACGTGTATGCGTGGTGATTCCTTACTGTCGTTGCAATTCGGAACTGCGAGGATGCCTCTGCTTGTTGTGATCTGATGCGATGGTTGTGTCTGGCGCCCTCTAGTGTGGTTTAAAGTATCGGGAGTTGATGTTGTGGTCTATGTTGGTGTTCATGGGTTTTGTATTCAAACAGATGCCTGCTGGCCGCTGCCTGTATGCCTAATGCGAAATTGCCAGGCGGCCTGTGAAGCTATCGCCTGATCATGTCACTTGGTGAAGCACGAATTCATTCGGCGACGCTTGTGAGTGAAGGGGTCGGAGAACGACACTCACTTGTAGCCTATCGTCAGAATTGCATGATCATCACGGCACCAGACTCTTCTAGTCCTCTGACGAACCGAGATCTTTGACTGACAGTCTGAGCCGTCAGTGCGATGGCTGAACGTGGTGCTTCTTTCGATTGGAGCAAAGATTGCGAAATCTGCGTTCCGAGCAGTAGCACCCATTCAAAAGCCATGTCCGTCGATAGTAACGGTGCTTCGTCGTTCGCGTCGTCAATTCGGTGGCCGCTGTATGTAGGATGCCTCTGCCAAGACATGGAAGAGGTCTGTGCTCCTCTCCGGTCAAGCCCGCCTCGGGTTCACAAAGAAACGCTTGCGGTGGACTCTAGAAGGCTTACCTGACAAAGACTGCGTCGGATTTCAGCTGAACTATTGCACAGCACCTTCCGTCATAGCATGGTCATTCCACATCGATTTGGACTCATGCTGTGTCCTTTCCGAGGTTGACGGCCTGCGATCTCTATTTCTAAGTGTTAATGAAAGCCGGATGATCTGGGATGCTCGGCATATTACCAATCTTTTGGACGGCGCTATCGTTGACCGGTTTGGCCACGGCCAGCGCTCCATGGGACGGACCTTCGGTCGGAACGGCGGATGTGAATTTCGTCTGCAGCTATCATCAATTAGTCGGTAGCAAGAATGGCACAGGTCCCGAGAAGACGTGCTCGATGCTGAAACCCAAGTTCAAGGACGGGAAAGTCACAGATTCGGGCGTATTTGCTGGCGAGTACAAGACAGTCACCACTGCAGTCGATCCATCGCCATGCCAGAATATCAGTGCGGCCGCCATTCAAGACCAATCTCCGTCAGGTGACTTCGTCGTCAGCAATGGCGGTTGTTTAAAAGCGACTGGCTGGACGCATCTCAGAGTGTTTGGAGCGCCTCACTGCCCGGTGGACCCGACGGAGAAGGCACAAACTCAGCTCTATCATCTTGAGCAAGTCTTCAAGCTAGACATCACTAAGGGCCAGTACTTTTGTATCGTCCCGGGTTTCAAAGTACAGAGCTTCCTCTATCTCAAGCCCTGATCGTCGTGTTCGATCAAGGCGAACCACCTGGATCTGCTTGGGCGTCTGCTCCCAGGAGCAGGCTTCGGTATTGTCAGAGTTGGACCGTTCGATCGGCGAAATGCCTGTACTGTGGAGGTAGTGTTGCCTAGCCGCCGAAGACACCTGAGTATTGAATATGCCGCTGGGTCCGATGAATTTGACTAGAAGTCGACTCGCGCCGAGACGAGAGCCGGGCCGCCCGGGAAGCCTCCATAGAGATTGAACAATGAAGATCGAGAAACACGCGTCTTGGCTGGCATAGCCTGACAATGAAGCAATGCACATGGCTTTTTCTTTGTGCGTACCGCTTCCGCATCTGAGCGAGACTGTTCGCTTCACTGCCAGCGCTGCGCAGTCAAACTTACAGACAACCTGATCCAGACTGGGAACAACTCACACCGACATTGCCAACGGTTTGACAGCGCAAAATCATGATGCTTCCGATCCTCTTTCTGCTTATGGTGGCATCCGGCGACGCTACTTCGTGGCACGGCCCCTTACCAAGCAGCTGGTCTTCAGGGAACTGCTGCACCGTACTGCAATTGACGGGAAAACACCTCGATGGAGATCAAACCGGACCAGAGAAGACCTGCGCGTACGTCAATCCCGGAAGTTGGCCCGATGGTACAGCCAAGAATTCTAGTATCGAGCATGGAAGCAATGTGACCCCAGACGCAACATTTGGAAGGTATGGCACATGCAGCGAGCCAGCATCGGGAACAGGCGCCATAACCAGTACCTCGAAATGTACCGACATCACCGTCGACACGTTCTTGGCCCAGTCGGTTACCGGAGATATGGTGATTTTCTCGAATGAATGTGCAAATAAGATAACTGGCTGGACACATATCAGGGCCTTTGGCGCAAGAGGCTGTCCGAGCACACCAAAATCGATTATGACTCAGGACACTATTGTCAACCCTATGCCATACGGCACCGATGCGACGAAGGGCAAGTACTTCTGCATCAGTCCAGGCTTCAAGGTTGCAAGTTATCAATTTTTCAAGCCCTGAGGCAACGCAGACAGCATGATAGCTTAGCACGGACCGACAAGGGGAGTTTGCTTCGCCTCAATGTCAGTCTCAGTCTCCTGGGATGTGATAACCCCGATACCCGATGCGCTGAGTTGCAAGCCTTGTAGGGCCGCGAGCCAGGTTTCGGCACCTGATGGAGCGGTCCCTGAACAGGTGCAATGGCGGTGGGAAGGCGTTATGGGAACGAGCCAAATGCTAAAGCAGAGGCAGGGAGTAAAGTCCTCGTATCTTGGACAATTCGATAAAACAATAATTCAGTAGTAGACTCGAAATTGAGTGAATCATTTGGCAGGCGGCGGCGTTAAGCCCTTAACCCCTCATGTTGACATCCATCGTCATAGTATGGCTTCTATGTTTTCTGCGCGTGCCACTTGAGATCGCGCTACTTTATTTGACCGCGAAATCGTAACCTGCTGCCTTTCGTTGATCTGATAGCCCCAGACGCCGCGAGTGCGACGGCGAGCACGACAACGGGTCCTTGAGACAGCCTAGACATCATGAGCGGGCAGCGCGGGTCTAATTCACCATCACCTGCGCCAGAGGCGCCAGTCGCAGCAATACCGGGGCCGCGTGCGACAAAGCTGCAAGAAGTGTTCCGTCTGGGATTATCGTCCTCGCTCAAGGCAAACTCGTACGCCAATTTCTCGACCTGCTTTCCAACACCGGCCACATACTGCCCAACAGCATTGGAAGGAGTTTGGAAACAGCTCAACACGCGACTCGAGGAAGAATGCACGCGCGATTTCGAGAAGATCCTGCAAGAGCGCAATGTTGTGGAAGGACTCAACCAATGGGACGCGCTCATAGACGATGCACGGCGGAGGAAGAACAGAGCAGTCGACGGTGACGAGGCACCCAGAGCGTAAGTAGCACCGCTACAATGGACAACCCAAAATGGACCGCTGATCACAGTACAGTCTTCACACGCTCTCCGCGAGAGAGCTGTATGCGGCACATATCTCTCCCTTCCTCCAGCAGACGTCTACGGAACTCGACGAGAAGCTGAAAGTTACTCAAGAAAACAATAAACAGACGATGGCCACCATCGCTGAGCAGAGAGCTGAGATGGAGCAGCTGATAGGCGGACTCGAGAGCGTGGTCAAGGATCTCGAGGGCAGCATCGACGCTTTGAGCAGTGCGGACGGACTCAAGCAAGATGTGTGGATGATGGAGCAGGAAGTGACGGCAACGAGGTAGCGTCCTCTTGTTCGCCGCTGAGCTCTCAGCTTTTGCGATAACGAAGGCACGATGGACTGTACTTGAGCGTAGGCGTTGGCGGTGCTGTGCCAGGATCCGAGTCTCGGAGGCGCATTATTTGAAACATGACTGCATAGCAAACTGCTTTTGGCGAGATGGCCGTGATCTGTCACTGCATGATAGCCGAAAGATGCACGGGACTCGCTATGGAAGTCGCTGGGGATGAACCCTTGACGATCATCTCACAAGACTCTGTTGTCTGCGCCATGCACGGTTGACATGCATATGCGCGTGCAAAACATCGACAACCTTTGATTCTATTTGAACTCTGCTTCTCCAAGTAATTTCTTCGAAAGTGCTGTGTCGGAGGGCATCTCCAATGAGGCCTCCGCCAAGAGAACAGGGTTCAGGACGGTCTTGCCTTCGGATTCGGAACCAAGGATCAGAAGGACAAACATCTCCTGCGAGCATCCGACACATCTCACTCACAATGTTGACAGGTCTGTCATTTGTCAATTGACAACTTCAGCTTGCGCCTACGCCACCCACGAATTGCTTACACAGGCAGACATACATAGGTATCGTGGACCGAAGTGCCCTTGACTCCACCCAAAAACCAATTACAACAACCTTCAACCATTGGCACCTCACCCGACTTGCAGTGAACATCTTCAACGGTCTCGCATCTGAACGAAAAACTTGTGCGACGTTGGCTTGTATGCCCGTGAAGCCCTCCGTCGGCGTGTCGGGAACAGTTGTGATTGATGACCTCAGGATAAAGTTGTTGTCGCGTGTTGTTGGCGTGTCTTGGACCGAGATTGCATCCTCCACTATCTCGATGCCGTCTATCAAAACACCTCCACCAAACGCTCTCGAACATATATCCCGGTTCTTTCGCTTGGCTGGATGCATCCCAATTTGCCGCCTCCCGTACCCCCATGGCGTCTGCGTGGGAACATCTTTCCTGTTATGAGACGACCACAACGAAAGGCTTGCACATCCGGCTTTCGCCTCGCCTTACCCTGGACCCATGCAACCTGTGTGCCCTGGAACACCACGACCCAGACGCGCCAGTCTTCCGGATCGTCCCAAAAAGGCTACGCTTACAGGAAATGTTATGCCGTGAGGCTTGCTGCCGCAAAAACTGTGAGCCTACAGACGCGTCAAAACGCGACTTATGGCAGAAAAAGGTTCCTCCTCCAGCTCGCCTTTCGCTTTTGCTCTGCTTCGATCTGTGCTCACAACACACTGCTTCATTGTTTGCCTGTTGTCATTCGTTTTCAGCGTCGCTGCGTGTCATATTGCAAACTTGCAGCAAAGTACTGCATGTACACTGCAGCCAAATTTCCGTCATACCCCCACAGATCCCAGCTTCGACCCACTCTGATTGGACTACCTCGCAAGACGTCTCATCTACAAGGACCCATTAACATCCCGATCTGCTCTCGATCTTTTACGATTTGTAGGGCAAAGACTTGACACCGCCAGGTATATCCCAAACGTCCTGCAGTAAGCCTGCAGCAGCAACTTCAACCCACCCCAATAGTCAACAGACACGACAAAATAATCTCTCAAGCAATTCACCAGGCTTCCAGACCTCACCACCTTCTAGCATCTATATGCCACCTCTTCGCATGGTCGGCGCGTCCAGTACAAGTCTTACCTCTCATTGAGTTCTTTCTTCATAGCCTGCTCCGATGGAGCAATCCCTCGCGGTCTGGATAATAGGCGGTTTCGCAATCGCTTTCGATATTGCCAGCATTGTTGTCAACGTAATACTCGCGACATCTGTCTCGGAACCAGACCTTGGCGCGTTGAAAGCATTGTCATTTGTCGCGTTCGGTGCTAGCATTGCTGCTGTAATCGGACTTTTGTATTTCGCGATCTTTCACGTGCGGCAGTTGAGAAAGGCATCGATAGGTTTGAGACGCGCCTCGTGGTGGATTCTGTGCTCCGGAGCCGGATTTGCGGCCGCCGCGTTGTCAGTGACTGGCGGTGTCTTGGTGTGGGCGACGATACGAAAAGATGACCTCCCAAAGACTATAATCAACGATGATCCCATAATACTACTCGCCATCTGGTATGCTGCCTGGGGCATCACACTTGCTCTTCAAATCGCCTTCTATGTCCTGTTGGGTCGATGGACGAGGAAGGCGCTTCGCACACAATCAATAGGCAGACTGGACCTAGATTTCGGCATCTCACCACTACCCATGGAAAACATTCAACGCACACAGTCACGTGGGACTCACAGATCCTTCCCTTCACAAGATATCACGTTGAACTCTCCACCACGAACACCGACCTCGCAGATACCAAGCACACGTCGATCATCCGCCACAAAGATCGGCACCATGTCATCGTCCAAGATCCGCCTCGTCAAAGGCTCCGCTAAGTCCTCACTGGACATGCCTGCCTATCCTGCTGGAGAGGCAGTCTCGATTGACAGTGCCTTCGACGATTGGGACACGTCTTCTGTGCACCATGAGATGCGTGCCGCTGTCAACTCTTCACCAACAGTACGGACGAGAGGTGGCCTAGAAACAATTCCTGGCAGTCGATCTGAATCGCCTGCTAACGCATTAGACGGGCCATTCCTGCCAGGCTCACCGCATGCCGCCTCGTCTGATACAGCACAGGCCGCGGGCTGGGACAATCGCCCTTTCACTTCCTCGCCACCTTCAAGTCCGCCGCCAAACTTCTCTCGCCCGACGTCAAGACCGACGTCTTCACATGCGCATCAAAAGATTCTTGCACCTGCCTTTGAGCCCAAGCTTCCAACTCCAGACGGCACGAAACGCAGCTCAATGTTGATCCAAGACCTTATACACCCACTCTTCCGCCCTAGCTCCCCAGAGCCTCCACCACAAACCGTCGGGAACAGCACCATGGTCACTGCAGCGCCACTGGCTGGACACCCGATCACACCACGAACACTATCGCGCTTGCAGCGCTCTCGCTCAGAATCGCAGACCGGCCACTGGCGCGCAATGCCGAGCGTCGATGCTGGGAGCGGGAGGCCAAGCACTGCTGGATCGATTATGAGCAGTGTGCAAGGCTCGCCTGGCCCGTCAATTGTGGACGAAGACCACGAACGCGAAATCGATGAGCCCGTCATACTGCCTGCGTTCATCATGACGGCTGGCCAACGGTCGAGTCTGGTTGGCTACGGCAAACGGAAAAGTATGAAGAAGGAGAAGGAGAAGCGGCAGAGTACGCTTTCGGTTGGCAGTCGGTTGAGTCAGAGTTTCACACAGTGGGACTAGGGTGATCCGGGGTAGATTTCACGCAGCGGCTTCTGGTACCGTGTGCATGTGCTGCAAAGCGTTTCTGTTTGACCGCATAGGTCTTGGTGGTAATCCGTGCTTTTGCTGTTCTTCGAGCGAGGGAGTTGGGTGGACCATTTGAAAGCATCGGCTGTTTGTGGCAGCTTCATAGCAAAGATTGCCGGCCGTTCGCGACCTTCGTCATGCGTGGTCACATTCACTGCAGCTGACAGCATGTGGTCATACAGTGCGCCAGAATAATATCCATGATTCTCCAGACAATGTGCGTGAGCGATTTCTACGATCTTGTTATTGTTCTGACAACAGATATCTACTTGATAGAGTGAGAAGACGTGTTGATCGTGCTAGGCACCGTCCTCTCTTCGCTCTACGTCGGGCGGGCAAGTCGAGTTCTTTCGCTGCGAAGTCGTTGGTTTGGTGGACTGAATGGCCCAAGTTTAGGAACCGCTGTGCGCAAGCGTCGGGCCCATTAGCGAGCGCAATGCAGTCTATCTACGTCGATCTTCATGATTCAGGCCGTAGGGGTGACACTGCTCATCTGGCAACATAATGATAGACCAAGTTTTCAACAAATTCCAGCAGATGAACTCGAGGATGGATATGGGAATAGGGAGTATTTGATGCTTACTCATCTTGGCAAGAGCACTCCGTCTTCTTCGGGCCGGCGCATATGCTAGTCTCGATTGAGTATGGGAGGCGGCGAAGTGAGCATTGCCCAGAAAATGAGACCTGATGCCATCTTCTATTTTGCAAACGGGCGATGCTATTGTCAACTTCATTGCAGCTATTCATCCTCGAAACTCCCAGCCACTCACTATGGCGGAGCTCTATTTGCAAGGCCAGCGCTTTGCTGGCCACAATAGAGCTCCCCGTTTGCTTGCGAACACCTATTCATCCCGGTCGCGAGACAATAGCAGTGCCCCTACCTCCATTGCATTAATCAAAAAGCAGAGAGTGCTCAGTGACGAGCTCGCTTCCTTCATCTCTTTGCAACACCTCTCCATCACCGATCCAAACATTCTACAAGATTTCTATTTGCAAATCGCTGAAGCGTTGATCGCACAGCCATCTCTACCAACCAAACTCCTCGCCAAGAAACGTCCAAGTAAAGCATTCTACCACAAGCGTTCAGTGCCATATTCCGCCGGTCGGAACTCGCACCACGCAGTTCATCAAGCTTCTAGTCGATCGACACACCCTAACAAAATCAGTTCCGGAAGCAAAATGTCATCTGTCAACGACTTTCGCAAGATGGCATGATTTTATCCCAGGCTGGCCCTGGCGAAGAGTCTGGATCATCTTCACCCTTGTCCTCAGCTCAATCCTTCGTCTCCGCAGAGTCTACCTTTAGAGAGCTCATCGAAACGCCTCTCGACAAGGCGATCGATGTGTTTCACCCTGCATATCAATTTCCAACATCAGATCTCCGAGAGACCGGTCGTACGACTCTTGAGGATGTTCTCAATAGTCATGACGGCTATCGACCACTTCAGGAGCGCATCAATCGAAGACTGGATAGGTCGTTGACCGCAGGACGCAAGCGAAGCATACAGGATCTTTACCCGTGGCCTCCTCCAAAGCGGCAGAAGCTCAAGGAGAAGCCTCGAAAACTCACTCTGGACGAATACGCAAAGCGGCCAGCCGCCAATGATGATCCAGATGCAATGTACGAGGGCTACATCGAGCCACTCTCGCCTGAAGACTACGTCCAGCTCGTGGAGCACGAGTACCAAACAGGCAAACCCGATTATCCTCCTCAGTATACTTTTCTGTACAAGGACTTGAGGCATTGGCCCGATACGCACCAGATCAACAAAGACAGAAGCTTGAATCCCAAGATCGCCAAGTTCGAGTATCACGCTGATGGCATCACTCGGTACAAGCCGGAAGCTACTGCTCCTGGGGTTGTTGCTCCTGAGGTTGCTGCTCCTGAGGTTGCTGCTCCCGAGGATGTTGCTCCTGAGGATACCTCTCCAGAGACTGCTGCTCCCGAGGATTCAGCTCCTGTGGTCCCTGCTACTGTGAGTCGTCGCGTCACTCGGTCCGACGCTGCAGCAACTGGCTCAGTTATCGCTACAGCAACAACTACCGCTAGTAGCTCTGGGAGGGATCGAGGTAGTCGGACTCGATCCTCAGCTCCTGGCACACCAAGCTCGCCTGGTCCCTCGAATCGTCGTGGTAAAGGCAAAGGCAGAGGTAGGAGCAACCTTGGTCCACGTGGTAATGGCAAAGGCGACCGTCAGCCTGACGAAGCTCCCAACAATGAACCCGAACCTGAGAACGATCGTCCACAATCATCGGGAGATTATGTCAAGGCGCTAATGGATCGCCAAAAACAGCTGAAGAAATTCTTCAATCACGTCTACCAACAACAAGCAGATATCCTGACGGATTTGTCAACACGCGACATCAATCGGCTGCTAAGGAAACCTGATCACCACCGGGAACAGACTCAATATGACGCCATTGTCAGGAATCTCACAGCGCAACGGACTGAAAGAGAAGCTCTGTTTCACAAGGAATTCGAGGCCAAGCGACAGCTGCTAGAGAAACAGAGAGACAACGCAATCGAGGTCGATGAGATGCAATACCTGAATCACATTAAGTACAGTCGCGAAGACCACATTAGAGGCGCAGCGGGAGATCTTGTCCTTCTCAAGCAAGCCATAGCAAGGCCAGCGACGATGCACGTACAGTCGATGATGCTGACGAGGACTACTTCCCCAACTACAACCATTCCAATATCGAGCGTCCACGCGGCTACAACTCGCTGGCTATCAGTGATGAGAAGGCCTTCTACCAACACCTGCAAGCTGTCGACGAAGAAGCCCTCAAGGACGTCCTCGAAGAAGATCTATTTCAGCCTATGCGCGACTCACTAGCCAAGGAGAACGCTGAACGCAAAGCAGAAGAAGCCAGGAAGAAGACCCAGACCCTGCCCGCATTGACCCATGAAGCTATTCAAGAACTCAAGAAGATCAGAGGCTACCTGATCCCGAGACCACTCAAGAACACCAGACGAAACGATGAAGAAGGCAATGTGCACGGGGAGGATGAGAACCAGGCTTGGGCGTTATCAATCCTTGCCGACATCTCGGAATGGACAGCTGTAAGAAGCGAAGAAAAAAGGGAGCCGACGTATCGCTACATTCCTCTCGCTCCCGGCGACATGTATCCACCATATGCTCTCAACATGCACCCTACTCCTGGCGCAGATCGACGCAGACTTGAACAGAACATCAGGACTATTGCTCGCGAACGAGCTGACGGACCCTTTAAGAGAGGAACGCCTGTTCCAGCACCATACTCACGTCCGAATCCTCCACCGCCAATCGACACCAACACTGGTCGTCGACGACCTTACGCAAGACACCGCCGACCGGTCGGCGACCCTTCGGTGCAGACTACCTACCTAACTATCCGGGGCCTACAACGCCTTCTTCTGCGGCCGTACAGCCAATTGCACCTGCTCCCTCGCGTCGTCAATCGATGCAGATGCCGCCACCACCACTTCCGCCTTCTGCCACCACGCCACGCAGTGCGGTCAGCACACCTGGCGGCAGCGATCGCCGCTTCATCTTCCAGCAGCCAAAAGGCATGGCGGGCTCTCCGCTGCAACCGCAGCAGCAGCAACATCAGCAGGATCCTCCTGCTCCTGTTGGTGGACCGCGTCCACCTACCTCTGCTGGGTCTCCCGGCCTTGCTTCGCCTTTCCCTGGTCCCTTCGGTGCTCGTCCGCCCCCAGGACCGTTCGCTGGGCCGTTCGCGCCTCCTGCTTACGCGTACCAGCAGCAGCCGCAACAGCAGCAGCAGCAGCAACCGTCGCCGTTCGCTCCTCTTCCGCCTCCGGCTCCTGCTCCGGTCTCCCCTCTCGGTGGCCCGCTGCAACAGCAGCAGCAACAGCCAGCTATTGTTGGCGTCAAGAGCACCATTCCGGTGCAATTCATCAACAACACGCCGGATTCAACGCGGCAGAAGGCCGCGAAGAAGGCGGAGAAGAAGCGGGTGGAGGAGGAGGAGAGGAAGAAGAGGGAGGAGGAGAGGGATGTGAATGGGGTGATGGGTGGAGATGGGAGGGGGAATTCGGGGGGGTTGGGAAGGGTGTTGATGCCGCGTCCGGGAGGATTTTAGGGCGTGTTTAGGGGTTTTCGGGAGGGCGCTGTGGGAGTGGGAGGTTGAAGCAGGGTGTATATTTGGGGTTTGGTGGTGAGGTTGAGTTGATAGGAGAATGAGAGGCTCTGAATCCTCTGTTGAGAGACTATGAACCTCTGTGTTATGCTGAAGCGAGAGCAAGTGGCCTCAGTCGGGTCTTAGATGGGAAGTGAGCATATTGGTGCCGCTGAAGCTATTCTAGGCGCGGAGCCCGCCCGGAGGAAATTCTTGGCCTTATGCCCTTACCCCAAACAATCTCCAAATACGAGATGACCCAGGGCCGCCCTATTCAACGCCCCAACGCCCTATTTAGGCCAGATCCAGCAAGCTATCCGCAAGCAGATTTCTTAGCAATTCTTATACAAATCTGCTCACTACATTCTCTCACAATCTACACCTCATCACCACTATAGTCACTTTAACTACTACAGTAATAAGGTTAAGAATTAGTCTTAACACACACTTTTATAGTGTTTATAAGCTATTTAACTATATTTAACTTGTAGATAGTGTAGTATATCTATTTATTAATATATAAGACTATCTCTTACTATTCTAAATATACTGTAAAGCATACTATTAAAATAGCCTATTATTAAGTCTATATAATATCTTCTTATAAAGCTTATTCAAATTAGTTATAATATAGCCTTATCAGTGCTTTTTAAAAGTGATTATCTCTTATAAATCAAGTTTATCACTATATAGTAGATTCTTATAGTTTCTTACTAAATTAATAATTATAATATATTAGTAATACTTCTTAGTACTAGCTTATAAAGATATTATTAATAGTAATAGTTTAAAGTTAGTCTATAAAGGATTAAATAATTAGTCTAGTAATAGTATTATAGTAGTAACTTATTAATTTACTAGTAATAGTGATAATAATTTAGACTATATATTAATATTAGATAGAGTATTAACTACTATCTCTTCTATAGAGATATTCACTAACACTCTATTTATAGTAGTAGTAGATATAGTATTAATAGCTATCTATTTTAATAAGGTAGCTATTAATACTATATCTTTAGTATATTTTATAGTAACCTTATTATCTCTTATAACTTTCTTTACTACTTTAGTCTACTATTTTCTAGTATTATTATCTATCTCTTTATCTATAAGTTTTTATAATTTAATAGTCTTCTTTTTCTATTTATAGCTTTACTTAGACTTAATATTAGGAAGAAGGGCTAGTAGAGTATTAAAGTCTTACTAATTAGTGCTATAGTAGAGAATAGTATTAAGTGCTATATTTAGTATATTATTAAGATTTCTAATAGACTGTTTCTTAATTAGTTCTATATATAAAGTTATATACTTTTATAGCTTCTCTTCTACTATAAGTTAGCTTAGTAAGATAATAAGTGCTTTATATATAGTAAGACTCTAAGAAGACACCTATTTATAAGATATATATAGATCTTGAATATACTATTATGAATAAATTAAATCTAGTAGAATCTAATAATTCTTAATAAGATATAGTAGTAGTAGATAGTAATAAAGAAGAGTATAGTACTACTATAAATTATAGCTATAATTAATACTATTAACCTCTATTTCAGTCTTATATTAGTGATTCTTAAGATACTTCTATATCTTTAGTATCTTCATAATAACCTTAATTAATATATAGTGTTAGATATTAAGAAATAACTTCTTATCTAAGGCTATAAACTAGTAATATATTATATAGTCTTTAGACTTAATAAGCTCTAGATATCTATACTTTATTATAGTAGTGAGACTCTTTATTAATACCTTAAGACTATCCTAGTCTTCTATTATCTAGTAGACTATCTAGTAAAATAACACTTATATTTATATAGACTCTATACTAAGATTTAGATAGTAATATATATAAATAATTATAAATAGAGTCTTAATTAAAGTCTAATTCTTCTTAATATAAGCCTATTCTTTAGTAGTGATTTAGCTATAAAGAGTCATCTTTATAGCACTAATTATATCTTCTATATTAATCTAAATATATATCTATATAAGGGTCTTAATAGATAGTAGATTATCCTTATTAGGCTTCTTTTTACTATATATCTCCTTATCTATATATTAATGGTAAAGTTCTTACTCTATAGCCTATTCTATATATTAATTATATAGTTAAAACTATAACTATTATTAATAGTACTATCTATTATAGTAGTAACTATATCTGCTATCTTATTAGTTATATAAACACTAGGCTCAGGGTAGTTATTTATATTAAAGATATTAATTTAGAGCACCTTAAAAAAGACCTTAAAGCACTTCTTATATTTATTAAGAATATAGCTAAATATAATTAGAAATAGCTTACTCTTATTATTAATAGTAATAACTAATAATAGTAGTATATAGTGCTTATTTATATTAAATATTATATTAACTATAATAAGAAATATTAATATAAATTAATAGATAAATAGCACTATTATAATATACTAGAATATAATTTACTTTATCTTTTTAATATACTTACTACTAAGATTCTAATTAGGCTTATTAAATATAATACTATACTTAAATCTAGTATCTTTTAGTGTATATCATAATCTATTAATACTTTTTAAGTCTTTTACTAATAGATATAGATCTTAACTAGTGTTATAATACTCTTTTACTAATATTAGTAGGCTTGAGTTATCTAGGTTAAGTGAGTACTTTACTATTAATTAAGATAGATATATAATTTAATAGTTCTATATAGTCTAAATCATAGAATAATAATACTTAATCTTAGCCTTTAAAACAGTCTATATAAATAGGTTCTCTAGTATAATATAATCTATATAGTCTTAATAGTTCCTTATCTAATCACTAATAAGAATCTCTAGATAAAATCTTATAGTAAATAGTTAATACTATATTATATAGCTAAACTTATAGTTATAGATATCTTGTTAATACTTTAATATATATTCCCTAGTATCCTTATTAATAGAGACCTTAAACTCAAGCTTATAGTAGTTATAAGTCTATATATTATAAAGAATATAGCTAAATATAGTATTCTAAAGACTTCTGTTATTAAGATAGTAGTAATAGTGTAATAGTCTAATAAAGTAAGTACTAAATATAATACTATACTAATTAAGATACTAATATATAGTATTAATAGTGATAAAGATCTTATTATCTTCTGATATAGTATAATTAGCTGGCTTAAGAGATATAAGCTTGCTAAACTAGGTACTACACTAATATTTATAAATTACTGTGTATATTAGTAATATAGTAAGATCTTGATTCTTAGATATAGTGGGTTATGAATATTTTAAATTAGCTTAATAAAAAGATATTATATAGCTTTAACTTCTAGATATTTAGATAGTGCTATAAAAGATAGTTCTATATAGCTACTTAACAGGTTAATCAAAGTATATATTAAAAAGATATAGCTCTTATAAGTCTATACTGCTTGTTTAATTATTGTGTATCTAACACTATAAATGCTAAGACTTTGTAAGACTGGTTAATAATATTAGAGATTAGTAATAACGAGGTGGTCTGATTAGTCACGGAGGCATATCAGAGAGTAAATTTGTACCAAGATTACTAAGAAATCTGCTCGCGGTTGTACCTCCAGATCTGGCCTAGTAATAGGGCGTTGGGGCGTCGAATAGGGCGGCCCTTAGTCATCTCGTCCAAATATGATCACTTCCCTATGGACCTCAGGGCAACCGATACAACTACCTGCCCCGTACGAAACATGCTTCAATCCTTCTGTGTATAGCCCGCAGGCGACCCGGCGCATCGGCGCCTTTCCCAATAACTATGACAACCCTCTCCTCCCTCCCCAACGGCGCCGCCACCGACCCCCTCTCCTCCCCAGACTACGACCCCATTGACCACCTCAACACCATCTTCTCGCACCCCTCAAGCCTCTCCCGCGTCACACCCACCCTCTCCGCCCTGCAAACCCACGAAACCCACCTCTCCTCCCAAATCAAACACCTCACAACAACCCAATCCTGCTCCCACGCAGAATGTCTATCCGGCCTGCAAACCTCCCGCGCCGAACTAGGCTCCCTCCTCTCCCGCATCGACTCCTTACGAGCCAAAGCGCTCGCTACGCAGCAGAACATCACGTCTATGACGGCTGAGATCAAGGCTCTGGACACCACGAAGAAGAATCTGGTGCATAGCATGACGACGCTGAAGCGGCTGCAGATGCTGTCTACGGCGTTTGCGCAGCTGCGCGGGGTGGTGGTCAAGGGACGGCAGTATGGCGAGGCGGCGAGGTTATTGGGGGCGGTGGTGCAGTTGGAGGAGCATTTTAGGGGCTTTAGGAGTGTGGATCAGATCGCGTTGTTGAGTAAGGAGGTGGGGGTGTTGAGGGGGGAGGTGGAAGAGCAGGTGCGGGAGGATTTTGAGCTGGCGTGGAGTCGGGATGAGGTGGTGGCGAAGGCGGGGGTGTTGAGGGAGGGGTGTGAGGTGGTTGAGGTGTTGGGGCCGGAGGCGAGGGCGAGGTTGGTGAATTGGTATGTGAATGCGGAGTTGAGGGGGTATAGAGGGATTTTCAGGGGGGATGGGGAGGCGGGTGGGCTGGATAATGTGGATAGGAGGTATGCGTGGTGGAGGAAGATGGTGAAGGGGTGGGAGGATGTGTGGTCTGGGATCTTTCCGCAGGGGTGGAGGGTGGGTGAGAAGTTGGCGGAGAATTTTGCCGAGGGGACGAGGGAGGACTATAAGGGCGTGTTGGGGAGAATGACAAGGGGTGGTCAGGGTGTGGATGTGAATCTGCTGTTGAGTGCTTTGCAGCAGACGTTGGATTTTGAGCAGAGCCTGGAAAGGAGGTTCTCGATAGCCGAAAGCAGGACGAGCCTCGATACTACAGTCAGTGCTGACGGCGGACAAGGGGCGTTGGGGAATCATTTGATATCGGCAGTCTTCGAGCCGTACCTGGGCTTGTGGGTAGATGCACAAGAGAAGGAGTTGGCGAATCTGTTGCCACAATACAGAGCCAGGCCGGTGAGGCCTCCTGAAGAAGACTTCAGCAGTCAGATGGTGGTTCATTCGGCTTCGGAGCTGTTCAACTTCTACAGGTTGAGTCTGCAACAGTGCGCGAAGCTGTCGACAGGACAATCACTTCTGGACCTCTCGAAAGTATTTGCGCGGTTCCTCAACCTTTATGCGGAGCAGGTGCTGTTATCATGTCTGCAAGAGAAGCCAACAGGCGGAACGCCTTCACGGACACCGAGCTTGGAAGACATCATCACAGTGCTGAACACGGCGGACTACTGCTACAACACCACACAGAGTCTGTCCGACAAAATCCAGTCGAGGATAGACGAGGCATTGAAGGAGTCTGTCGACTTGTCATCTCAAGCAGATGCATTCATGGGCATCGCTTCTGCGTCCGTGCGGGCGTTGGTGAGAATCGTCGAAGTGGCTCTCGAGCCGTCATGGCGAGAAATGCGCAATACTGGTTGGGCAAGGATCGAGACTGCAGCAGACAAATCCTCCTTCATGGCGCCTTTGCAGCAAGCTATCCGGTCGAAATCAGCTTCGATCCTCGACATGATTCACAAACCGCAGTACTCACGCGCTTTTGCTGACAATCTCGTCGAGCTCCTTTCCAGCACATATCTGGCACAGATCGTACTTTGTCGACCAATCTCAGAAGGTGGCGCCGAGCAAATGCTGCTCGACCTGCACGAATTCCGGAGCACGTTATCCTCCATCCTGCCTGGCGATCCTCCGCCAGCGTCTTTCCTCAAGCGTGTCACCAACTCCTTCGGCCGGATCGAGCCTCTGCTCAAGACCCTCCAAGTCCGCCCACAACCGCCCGAAGCACTCGTCCAAGCATACCTCATCCACATCGCCGATTTGTCCGAAAGCAACTTCCGCAAAATACTGGACATGAAGGGCTTACGACGACAAGAACAGACTCAGCTGATTGAGCTGTATCAGATGCACAAGTTCAGTCCGCGGTACAAGGACAGCCTTACCGAGAAGTCGACCTTGCTCACACCACTCATTCTCGCCAGTACAAACACGACTGCCGCTTCAGCGACAACAGCTGGTGCAAATGTCGCCCTGCAGAACCTTTCTGCCCTCGGCAACAGCGCGGCTCAATCACTGAGCACAGCAAATCTGCCCGCGAACATGAAGTTCGATGCCTCCGGGCTTGGAAACGCAATCATGGATCGCTTCTCGACTCCAAGTATCGGGACGCCAATGGCTGCGCAGAGTCCACCAGGAGGTACGGCGGGCATGGGTAATCCTATGGACGGCGCTGATGGGCAGGGGAAGCTGAACGAGAATCTGAAGAATATTGGGAAGTTCTTCAAGCGGGATCTTGGGGGCTTGGGGCTGGGAGGGCGGTTCGGGCAGGGCAGTAAGGCGACGAGTCCGGCGCCGCCGGAGGATAGGCATTAATGAGACCAGCGTCGTCCTTGTCCTCACCACAATCTTAGATGGAACACCAGCTTGAGATATTGACCACCTGGAAATGCTTCTGCCTTGGCAATCAACCGCTTTAGGCATCTGGTAAATCGCAGATATGTGTAGCACGTGACAATGACGTGCCCCGCTGGGATTTTTGGTGTCGGTTGGTGACTCGACACTCGACCACGAAAATCTCTCTGATTCATAACAGGCATCTAGCCCAGTAAAAAGAACCCGCTGTGACTCAAACTCGTTGGACTGCTGCCGCAAATCCACAATCCGCCATCGTTGCTTGACAAGCCGCAATCAGTGCCTGACGCTTAAAATCAAACGATTGCCACCACCCCCCCATCTTCGCTGCAGGACTCTGACAAACGCCCGCTTCATATCTTTCGACTGGCGCAGAAAGCCCATACTCAAGAGTTTCTTCTTTCACACATCTGACGACAACCTCATCGACCACCATCCACACCGCGCAACCACGGTCTCTACTTTTCCTCACCGCGATACCCTTCCTACCCTCGCACGACCTTCCATATCAACCCGCAATCATGGCCCTTCGCGCCTCCTTCGAGGCCTCACACGAAATCGGCGTTTTCGCGACCCTCACCAACTCCTACTGCCTCCTCGCCCTCGGCACCTCAACCAACTTCCACTCCGTCTTCGAAGCCGAATTGGCCGACCTCATCCCACTTGTGCCTTGCACAATCGCTGGCACGCGCATCGTTGGGCGACTGACTGCGGGCAACAAGAATGGCTTGTTGGTTCCTACAACGACGACAGATCAAGAACTACAGCATCTGAGGAATAGCTTACCAGAAAAGGTCACCGTCAAGCGGGTCGAGGAGCGGTTGTCGGCGCTGGGCAATGTGATTGTCAGCAATGATCATGTCGCATTGGTGCACCCGGATCTGGAGAGGGAGACGGAGGAGATTATAGCGGACACATTAGGTGTGGAGGTATTCAGGCAGACGATCGCGGGCAACGTGCTTACTGGCAGCTACATGAGTCTGTCAAATCAAGGTGGGCTGGTGCATCCCAAGACGAGCATACAGGATCAAGATGAGCTGTCCAGTTTGCTACAGGTGCCGCTGGTCGCAGGAAGTGTCAATCGGGGCAGTCCAGTCGTCGGCGGCGGCATGGTTGTAAACGACTGGCTAGGTGTATGTGGAATGGACACGACGGCGACCGAACTGAGTGTTGTAGAGAGTGTGTTCAGGTTGGGCGAAGGGAATATGCCCGCGGGCGTGGGAGAAGCGGGTGCGGATCTCGAGAAGAGGATGCAAGGCAAGAAGGAGGGCATTGTCGAGAGCTTTTACTGATCCGACTGCGCTGGCCAGCGCCAGCATCGTCGTTCGATGATTTCCTCGAATTCACCAACTGGTGGCTCTGTCCCCCTTTACTCAGAGATTTCCTGCGTTCCCCCAGCACCGAAGCAATGTGGCGGCAGGACGTTTCTCAGAGCAAGCCACTTCAGGCTGTCGACGTCAAAGGATACGCGATAGGCAGTGTTACCCAAGCTGGATCTGCACGTCAAGAGGACCAGCTGGTCTTGCACTAGTCATTGAGCTCGTTGAGCACTGGACGTGCTTGAAGGACTTGATCATAGAAGCCGGAGCATATCACGTAGACGTGATAAAAAAGCCAGCTGCTCTTGGCGCACAGTACATACCAAGTGGTTATGAATCTGCGTCGAACTCATCATCTCCGTCTTGACTCACCTCTCTGAGCTGTTTGTTACACTCAAGCTAGAGCAAGGTCATTGAATACACAGATGAAGCACGACACGTAAGTACTTTCTCCTTCGGCGGTCTCTGATCTCGTGTTTTCGCCGGACTGGTTTGCCGAATCTCAACTACGGACTCCCGAAAGGTAAACCAGTAAGCCGCTCAACTGATATGGGGGAAGTAGTCCGACCATTGCACTGCCGCATACACAGATCCTGGCATCGATCGGAACGAGATAACATCTTCAATCAAGACGTACAGGCGGCTGATCAAATAGATGGCCGCAAAGAGCGTGGCCGGAATGAGTAATCGTAGAGGTACATCAAGATTCGGATCGTCCACAGCTGAATTGTTTCGCAATCTTTGCACGAGTTTCCTGACTCGGATCGTGAATGTTGTATATTCATTGCGTTGGTCGCCGCGATGGGTCGGAGGTTGGCTCACTTCGTCTCGATATCTTTGTAGAAGGTCCCTTTCATGCTGGTGAGGCAGTAAATATAACATCGCGCCTTCTATCAGAGCTCCCATCATGAACGTTGCTGCCATTGCTATTGAAGCCGCTCGCCACATCCAAAGCTCTGCATTGGTAGGCAAGTGTGAATTCCAAGCCGCAAAGTTGATTGCCAGGTAAGGAATTGTTGGGATGACTTCGAGAAAACCCCATTTCGTCTCCATATTTTGAATATCATTATCACTACGCCTTTGCTCGACACTGATGTACTTGATATTCTCATTGCCAATTGGACGTTTGACACGGGCCAGGATGTTGATCCAATACCTGAAGAGTATCGATCCGTGGTGTTCTGATCTCTCAATGAAATCCAAAGGACTCTTGTACCATTCTGTCGAGACAGGTAATCCAGCGCGACTAAAAACATCTTCCACTGACGTATCGACGTATATTGTTTGAGCGGTCATGACGTCTCGTGGCTTATGCCACCAGCAGAGATAGGTGACCAGTGTAGGTGCCAGAAAGCCAAGGACAGTCAATTCCATTGTTGTTACAACAAGACCTTGAGCATATCGTCCTACCGCATCGCAAGCAAACCATACTGTCTGTATCAAAGCAAGAACCCTGGCGCAAGAATCTGTCTTGTTACGATCCTCGATGTTTGCCGTGTCAATCATCAAAAGAGTCTCGATCTGTTGGTTGTGGAGATATCCTTCACTGACCAGATAGAACAAGGATGATGCACTGAGTGGAAAGCTTTCAGCTCCTGGTGTTTTGAGACGAAAGCCACCCATATCAGCGAGGAATGCGTGCTTGAGAGTCCATCGATTATAGCCAAGAGTCTGGAAAGCTGTGACAGATTTGCGTGCTGAGAGCCATTGTGTCGCGGAGATGTACAGCAAGAATTCTGGACCGACGATACTTATTCCTGTCAGCCACAATTTTCTCAGAAGATGTCGCCGAAAGGGCTCCTTTGGCGCTGGTATGTTGCAGCATGCACAAGACCAGCTGCACAAAAACAGAACTGTAAAGGATGCAAAGATGATATCGGTTGATCCGCGAGAATTAGGTGATGATGTCCAGCCTTGAGTGCAAGATGAAGATGTCGAACAGTTTCCATTCATTTTGCTGGTCCGCTACTTATAAGCTTGGAAGCTTTTGCAAAGACATCAAGGATGAAGATGCCTTTCTTCACATCGTGACGGTACATGAGACCAAAACGCTCATGCTGATCGTTCCAAGTTTCGAGCCACACTGCAGGACCTCAAGAGGGCTGATGGCTTCCATTAACAAGAGCAAGGCTGAACTGGCATGTCATGGTTCGCTTAAACATCATCTGTCAGTTCTGAAACACGAACAGCTTGCAAATCTTTCTGGGCATGTTTTCGCGGCGCCTTTTTTTGCCTGATCTGTAGCGACCATCTTTGCCAGCGTTGTCAACATTCGTTCCACTCACGCATTCCAGTGGGTTGAATGGCAACGGATGGTGACTAGCTCGAGCAAAGCTAAGTCAAGGTAGGTCTGAACGTGGAAGGTGAGCTGGACTGCAGCAATCTGCAAGGTGAGCCGGACGCAACTTTCTGACGTCTTATATCCTGCCAAATTGAGCGCCAAGTATTGCCTCTGTCTCCTTCACCGTCTTCTCCCGCAGAATTGGGTGACGAACAGGTTGGTCCCGTGTGGCACGACGGAACAAGCATGACTGATTCAACGGATTTAACATGTCCAGTCAATCGCAAGAACCGCGAGAACAGTGTTTTCGTGCTTGGTCTCGTGTCAGTTGGCCCTTAGCCTGCGCATCTCACCGGATTGGCCTTTGCTTCATGGATCTATCTATACCAGCGTTGCATTGAGGCGATCCTGAGATGGGACAGCAACGCAGTCGCCTGGGAACACGTGGTACTGCAATTATCATCGTCTGCCATTGTCAAGTATGGGCGCTCTCGCGACTCCATAGCGAGCGCTGAAACGTACACTGCCGACCACGCCGTCGATAGACTCTGTATACATATCCGTCGAGTGTTCTCCTACCGTGACACACTCCATGCTCCGGCTTGCTGAGCCAGCGTGTTCAAAGCAGCAGCAGACGCAATTTCAAGAGGTGTTCGAAAGTTCTACTCCTCGACGCGAGACCAGCTCTACTCGACTCGATCGAGCCTGACTGCAGCAGGAAAAGGGTCCGCAGGGAAGGGAAGGCACGGTGGAGGCAGTCACGGTGGAGGCAGGCACGATGGAGGCAGGCACGATGGAGGCAGGCACGATGGAGGCAGGCACGCTAGGGAAGGCACGGTGGAGGCAGTCCCGGTGGAGGCAAGCACGATGGAGGCAGGCACGCTAGGGAAGGCACAGTGGAGGCAGGCACGAAGGAGGATGACTTACCGAGGAAGGCACAGCCGAGAAAGCGCGGTTGGGAGAGCACAATCAGGAACACGTGTCGAGGCAAGTATGACGAGCTTCGAGTGGGGAGGACAGAGATACGTACAAACCATGCAGAAAGTCTGCGGATGAAGAATACAGAACGCAAGCTGTTTGGTGTTGTCACCGGGACCCTTTATATGGGGTGGTGTATGGTGTCAGCGAGGCAAAGGCCTGGCGTAGCTGTAGCAAAGTTGGAATATGGACTACATATGCTATGATAAGATGTCCCAATAGGCCCTTGAGGCTTGGTGAGAACCAGCCCGCAGACGACTCGTCGAAATCTACGTCTGCTTCCCCATCCAATCACCTCCTCAGCGTCCAAGCGTCAGGCTGGTCCGAGACCAGACCTTCGCCAACATCCACTTTGCATCAGCTCAATTGTACTTGCCAGGTAGCGTAATTCCCATGACCAACGTTCGCAGATCACCATTCAACCTCGTCCTCGCCATCTCCACCTTCATTTGTGCCAGCATCTTCACATCCTGCAAGCTCATATCCTTGAAGTTGCTTTCTTGGCCGTGGCCTTCGGCATCGTGGGTATGGGTGTGGCTGTTCATCTTGCCCACACCGTTCTCCACCAACGGCACTGGGATGTCGCTCGTGTTATCGTCAATGTCCATTGCGACGTCCTGGCCGTCGGCGGCCTCTACAGGGGTGAAGCCGTCGCCAGCAGCGTGAAGTGAGTTTCCATTCGGAGTGCCCTCTTCAGCCGGCATGTCGGACGGAGGAGGAGGTGGCGGCGGAGGTGGTGGTGTCACTTTAGTGTCGTTGCCAGAGGAATCGATATGCAGCTTCTTAAGCGGCGAGCGAGGCGTGTCGCGCTCTTCTTGCTTGACGTGTTCGGCCGGACTGCTGAGATCTTCCCGCTTACGCTTGAGATGCTGCGCAGAGACCTCTGATGGAGTCCCCGCCGAGGAAGGAGTGGCTTCGCCTCGTCCTCATCGTCGTCGAGTTCGTGGTCCGACATCTTGATGTCCTCATCCGCGTATTCGTCCTTCACATTGGGGGCCGGGCTTTGGGCTACGGGCGACGGATCGTCCTTGGACCGAGATGAAGAATGTTTGCTCTTGGAGGCTTTCCGGGCGGCCTTCTCTTCTTCGACTTTCTTGTGCTTGTGCGCAGCCTTGTCGAAGAACTGCTTGCAATAGTCTTTAACTTTTCGCTGTTGTTTCTCGTCACATTTGGTGGGGTCTTTGACGCGGCCGGCTTTGAAGTCGGAGGCGACAAGTTTTTTCGCTATCTCTTTTGCGAAGCGCTTGAGATCGTCTCTAGGTATCTTATGCTTGTATTTGTTCATGACATGAGAGATATGCGGGAAAAGCTATGGGTGAGTGTCAGAGTAGGCGTTCGTACGATCGAAAGGGGAGATGCTTACAGTGTTCTCATACAGCTTCATCTTCTTCTCCTCATCGAAAGATTTCCACTTCTCCTCCTTTTTCTCCTTCTTCGGCTTCTCTGTCGCCTCTGGCGTCTTGACAGGTTCGTCTTTCTTTTTGTTGATGCCTTCGAGGATGCCTTTGAGGACATCGTGCGAGGAGAGCTCTCGTGGAGGCGGAGGTGGCGCTTCGGCGGGTTTTGTGGGCCGTTGCCACGTTGTGACACCCGCATCCGAGTAGAAGTATGGCCTGCCGTTCGCGTATGCGAGCTTCCATCCGGCTGGTAGCGGTGGAGGTGGTGGGCGTTGGAAGGGGCGCGGCTGGAAGGCTGGCCGAGCCAGCTTCGGACCCGTCGGGGCAGCCATACTCGCAGGTCCCCGTGGAGGCGACTTTGAACGTGATTTCGAGCGTCGGCGTTGTGGAGCAGGCTCTCGTCGATTGTAGATCGTAGGCTCTGTTTTGACAGGCGTAGAGGCGTCCTGCGTATCTCTCCGCATTCTCGGGATCCGGTAAGCTAGCTCGAGCTTCGAATACGCGTCGGCCAGCGCAGCCGCCCGGCTAGATACCCTCTCGTCCTGGTGACTCGATAACGTGTCGAGTGTCTGATCAAGTCGGGCGTCCACAATCTTGTTGCGTGTCAACCGCGGCATCTGGTTCAAGATATCGAGGATCTGCAGTATCAAATTCTCATCATCCTTCCAGGCCAGAAGCTGCGAGTTGAATATCCTGTAGCCGTGCAACCTGACAATGCGATTTCTGACCGCTTCGTCGTCGGAACTCTGTATTCGTTCGAAAAGCTTGACAGCAATCCACTTCTCCTTGCACTGCATGAGGGCAGCCATGACTTTCGTGACGCCGTCGGCGTCCAGTGTCCTAGCCTGGGCATTGTCGACATAGTCTTCGTCGTCCTCAGCCATCTTCTTTTTCTTCGGCTTCTTGGCCACAACGGTGTCCCACTCATCATCTTCGATACCGAGAGCTTCAAGCGTAGCAGCGGCCAGTTTGGTGCCGCGCTCGGTCTGAGTCTTGCCGCCAATGAAGCCAGTGCAATTGGCCTCGCCACAGTAACAGGCTGGGGATTGGCGCCATACCGGTCAACGTTGTAATTGAAGACGAGTTCTTCACCGGCTCTGATGTAGCGCTCGGCGAAGATGCCCATACGAAGCTTGTCATTCACCACCCATTTGTCCACATAGCAATTCGGGTTGCAGGAGTGGTTGCAGAAGCGTCCAAGATTGCCCCGCTTGGTTGCGTCAACAAATTCGCCGCGGCTGAGTGACATGAAGTAGAAGTGCTTGATCCCTTCTTCGTCGTAAGCGACCATACGTTTTCGGAAAGCGCCCTCCGCGATCACCTCGCCGATGTACTCGAAAATAAAGTCATTCGGACTGAGGTCGACATTCGCCCTCAATCCGTAGCCTTTCTTTTCTGTCTGGATGACGGAGACATCGGCATATAGGCGTCGCGTGAATCTTTGGTTCTGGCATTCATCCCCGCAATTACAGTCATCAGAACATTCCATTTTGCAAGCTCGGTTGATGCAGTCGGAAGAGTCGCCACAGGCATCGTTCGTCTTGGTGTCTGGGTCTGTCGCGTCGTTAGCAATGGCATTTCAACGGGACAAATATGACTTACTCCATTCTTCTGAGCAATCGCATTCGAGAGCAGATTCCGTGATGCCCAAATACTTGTTTTGATATGTGCTCGAAGTGATAACCTGAAAAGACGACGTTGCTTCTGCGGTGACATCCGGTAGATCAGTGAACAAAGGAGCAGTCCGCGGTGGTGCTTTGGAGGCGGCTGCGCGGCCTGACTTTTTCGGCATCGCGGGCTTTGTAGGCGACACACTGCCGTTTTGCTCCTCAAGCTTCGGCTTCAGATCTGGACCGTCTGATTTAAGCTTGATCGGTGATGAGATCGATGGAGATCTACTGGTTTTGATATGTACTGCATCAAGCAAAGGAGATTTTGATTCAGAACCTTCCTTTTTGACGAGTTCGGATGTTGAGTTGTGATGATTGAAGTCGGAGCCGGAATTTTCTGGTTGTAAAGATGCAACGGCTTGGCTGTCTGCTGACGACGGCGACAAGCCGACGTTGTTTAAGTCACCCATGTTGATAAGCAAGTGACTGAGTGATGAAGTTTCAGAGAAACGCAAGGCCGTCTCGGAGGCGAGGTTCCGGAACTCGAAATCTGCAGGCTGAAAACAATGTGAACATCACCACTGACCACCTCACCCCATCAAAACCGGTGGCAGCCTCGCAAGAGCTCCGAAAGGATCGCGACCATCGATTAGTCCCCGTACAAAGAATTCATATGATGCCTAAAACCAATCCTTGATGCAGCGAGATGGATAGCTGACAGATGACCCAATACGGCGAGAAACGAGGGGTGGCCGCAACGAGGTCTCAAAGGGACGACTCGACTGACGGTGCAGATGCACTGCTGTGGCGAGGATCTCCAGCAATAACGACAATGACAAAACCGCCTTCTGGCGACAAGATAGCTGCAGACCCTGCCTGGCAAGAGCAGTTCACGAGACTGCTCTGTGACGATTCCAATTCCACAACCTTGCCACACCTCCAACTATCTTGAATTCCTCCTGGGACGAGTCACTCACAAATCACTTCTGGCCTCAAGGAAAGCTCCAAATGACTCGGAGAGTCGCTGTAATATCTGATGATTGTAGAATATATGAATGAGCAAGAAGTGAGACGATGCAAAGCAAAGTGCTCTGATGCCTTCCCTCAGGTGAAGAGCTCCAGAATCTGGTCTTGGCGAAAGCAAGCCAGTTCGGTGTCAGATTCCTTTCTCGCTTTCGACCTCACATACCATGCGCAACTCTGCATCTGGTGCTTGCTTTCCACGCAACATCTACTATGGCAGTGCAATTATGCAGCGCAGTTCGGCCCATCGTAGCGCGCAAGCGTTTTCGTGTATGGAACGAATGCGCGCTGGTAGGGCAGGATGTGCGGTCGCGTTAGAAGTGGCTGTTGCTACCGTCGAGTGTCGCGGATAAATCGTTGTTACTCCGGGCCTGGCAGACGCGGATTGGGCCTTTTAAGCCGCACCTTCAAGCTGCCCGCTCATGGGTTTTGGCGGTGTTGTCGCACACTCTAAAACGCTCTCCCGGTACTATTTGCGGGCGAAGAGCTCAAGGACCAGGTGCGTTTCTGACGTCAATTTGTCGACTCATGATCGAACTATGGAATATCGTCTTTGGACCTGCTCCTGCGGGCTTTCACATGGTCGACTAGCCCACGGAACGATTTCTGCGCTTGTCTGCCCTTGTCAACTGCCTTACCTTTCAACATAGAGCTCGTCTGTCGAAAGTGTGGAGGGGTGATGGTCGCTGGTGATGCTACCATGTCTGGAGATGTGACCTCGCCCCCAGGGAGCGGTGAATCTGTTCTGAGGGGCGTGGTTCTCTCCCTGTGATGCCTGAGGCGCTCACCCTTTGCCTTGGTAAGTAGCTCACGCCGCTCAAGTCTACGTTTCTCATACTCTTCTTTCGCTGCAGATCGAAGCGCCCTGCTCACTTCAGTGACCTTCGCACGCCGTGTAGAAAATTGAGTATAGTAGTCGATGGATGAGGCAGCTTCTTCGGCTCCGGCCATCCATCGGCCAGCCCAACCACTGATCGCCAACAGTCCTATTGCACCTGTTAGAATGCACATACATTAGGCAGACCCAGAATCGGGACACTGATGTCTCGCCCAACTCAGGTTCGACGGGATACGTACGCTCGTCTACTCGTCGCGTCAGATAGACTTGAGGTTCTTTTTCCTGCTCTTTGGCTCGGGCTAGAATCCTCTCGATTTCGTCACGATACGCCGTTTCGTAGATATCTACGTCTGCTGCTCCAGGACTTTCACTGACGACGTATATATCGTCGTCAGGAGCGAAACTGCTGTCAGGATCGTGTTCAGTAGGCTGTCCGGAAAATGTCGATGGCCCTATACGAAGGAACAGCTGATCATCCAGAGGATTTCGTGCTTGTCCTTTCTTGCCGTCTGCTGTCTGATTACGATGTGCCCGCCGGACAGATCGAAACTTAGGAAGCATCTTGATCTCCACGGGACTTGGATGATCTTCTGTTGGGACGTCTAATTCGTCATCCTCAGAATCTGTCGAGAGATCGGCAAATGTGGGCTTTGGTGGCTCACTGTTGGTGTGATGAGAACGCACCGGAATTTCGAGCATCGGCCCAAACTTTTGCATGACTTGAGGCATGGATTTGTGTTCTGCAAGCGCATAGTCGCGATGGACGCCTTCTGCTACAAGTGCGCCCTCTTGGTTGTCCCTGTCGTCCAACGTGACGCTGTGCGATTTATGTAGCTGGCCCGGCATTGCGATTTTGTCTTTGGGTATACTGCCTGGTGGCAGTGAGAATCGCGGATCATCCTGGTCACCCAATATTGAATTCATCATCGGCGGCCGTTTCTTGTTCAGCAAGGCTTTGAACCTGCCCACCGCTTTGAGAACGGTCATGACATTGCGCATGTTACCCGTAATAGCTGCATTCATTTCCGCTTCCGTTGGTGGCTCCAAAATCTCAGACGTATTCTCTTCCTGAGCCAGTAACGGATCCAGCCCGCCTTTGGTCACCCAGGGATGTGCACGCAGCTCAGCCATTTTAATCCGCTTAGGGGGATCTTTCTCCAGTATTTTCTGCATCAAATCTAGGAAGTCCTTATTCTCGTCCAGTGGGAAATCAGGCTGCTCGATTTTGATACTTTCGTATAAGTCCAGGATCTGCGACTTTTCGAACGGAATGCGACCGAATTTCAAGCAGTACAGGGTCACACCCATTGACCAGATGTCGGCTGCTTTCCCAGAAACATCGCCGTGTTTGGCAACGCACAATTCGGGTGGTAGAAAAGCTGGGCTCCCTGCAGATTTCGCAGTCACCATGGCCGACTCTTTCTGGAACATTTCGGAAACTCCGAAATCAGTGATCTTGAGCACGTCATCGTCTGTAACTAGACAATTGTCAGGCTTGATGTCACGATGTACGATGCCCTGAGCGTGTAGGTACTCGATTCCAAGGATCAGATCTCGGAACCAGTATCGGCACGCATCTTCTGGGTATGGGTCAGCACGTTGTTCCAAGTTCACACGCATGACAACGCCTTTCTTGCAGTATTCCATCACCATGTAAAGAGAGTCTTCGCTTGGATCGTCCAGGACTTCGATGAGGGACACGAGATTTGGATGATTGAGTTTCTTCATGATGGCGATCTCTTCCTTGATCAGGTCAATCGAGTTGGGAGTGACATCGTCGAGGCTGCCACCGGCAGTGCCTCGATGCAGTGGCGAGTTGAAGCCTTGTTTTCCGCCTCGCCGCGGCCCTCGTAGGATATGCGACTGGGCTCGTTTCCGAAGGCGTGACTTGGAGAATTCTTTGACGGCCTCTTTGACGTTAGGAGGTTTCCATGGTCTGATGCGATACATACATATTCTTTGCCGTATTGGTCTTTTGCGAGATGAACAGCGCCAAAGGAGCCTCGGCCGATCTCTTGCTTGATAAGATACTGGTTGATCCGATGCTCAGCGACACCGTCATCCTGACTCGTTATATACTCGGAGCGGGCGTTCAGAGATTCCTGGGACTGATCAGACACTACGCCACACGGCGGCTCTCTGCATTCACCTTGACATGTCTGGGTGCGGACGGAACTCTTCGGTGGTGTCGTAGAGGGCTGTCATACGCGGGGCTGGAGCTACAGTCTGTCAGCTTCTCGTAAGGAAACTACAGAGTGTCGGGCATCGTGCGTACACGTGTTTGAGCAGAGGCGGCTTGTTCCACTGCTCCTCATCATTATGACCGATGTCAACAGCTACAGCATCGGAAGGTGCGAGGTTGGCCCGCCTGACAGCGTTCTCGTCGATCGGCGGCGTAGACGACATAGCAGTGGGAGATGCCACCATGTCCATCTAACGGATACATTGAGAAGATGAGTCTAAGTGATGGGCTCACTGAAAGCCATACATCGATGCATGTGGCTGTAGGTAAGGTGATATGGCTGCTGTCCAGCGTTTCCGATCGATGGAATGGTGTGCTTGAAGTCGATGGAAGTGCGCTAATCGATAAGCATCACCTCCCCTCACACCCACCTTCATGACCCCATTCTGCTGATATCCGATATCCGGCATCCCTGCCGAAGACGTTCAATGATAGCAAGATCGAGATCGACTAGATAAACAGACTTTGGCATTCCAAGGACATGCGCAATCTGGCTCATTTCCATGCCTTGTATTGAGTCTTGTTGTTGTTCCTGCATATAGGCGGCGCTCCTGGCGTTCGCGATGGTGGTTTATTCCTTCTACATCTTCGACAGGCACGGTAAGATCTTTCGAGCTCGGCCAGCATCGAACCGCTGATCTTCTGCAGCCGAGTGTATCTACAAGAAGAACTGGCAACTGCCGACCGCAGCTGCTGGTCGGGCGTCACGGCCAACGTCGCAGAACCATGTCAACGGCGCCACGGGCTCTCGAGCACTTCTGACCGCTGACGATGACGCAAAGCTGATCTTCGGCGTGGTCTATTCATTGAGGAACATGGTGCGAAAGCTCGGCGGCGAGGACGACAGCTTTCTCTCATACAGAACGTCGCAATACAAACTTCACTACTACGAAACGCCAACCAACACGAAGTTTGTCATGCTCACCGACATCAAGTCGGGGTCCATGCGCATTGCATTGCAGCAGATCTACGTAAATTGCTACGTCGAATATGTTGTCAAGAATCCGCTTTCGCCCGTAGAGCACCCCGGTGGTCTTGGAGTCAACAACGAGCTTTTCGAAGCCAGTCTCGGCCAGTTTGTGGTATGAATACTTCTGCTGGCTATGTCTTGTGTGCTGACGATGGAACAGGACCGAGTGCTCAATGCAACATGAGACGTGATCGACCGCATCGAGTCGTCGACTGAATATATTGACTGGTTTTCCCTCTCGAGCTGTGGAATAGAGTGACTTTTTCGAGGGCTGCCTCAGGTGCCTGTAGTCGAAAAGCACGACGAGACCGCCATGATTCACGTCTGCGACAGATCGATGGACGCAGAGTCCGACGCGCAAACGATCCGATTGTGTGAGAAAGTGAGATCTGCGGTGCACTGTGCTCATTGATGGGTCGGCATCATGTGCGCTACTGCGCGACAAAACGTTTACAAGTGTCACTCATTCGAGCAGTGTCGCCAGTCAAGATGCGGATGTTGGGGCGTGGGGTCGAATTGTGAGGAAGCTCAATGCATCACGCTCCTGTTGCTCCTCAAATTCGACATTCGTTCAGCTCTATTAAATCGACAGTGCCGGCGACCAATATACAGCTTCATCACCATGAATATCGACTTTCACCCAGCGATTGGGTAACGCTGTTATGCGCTAATGCACCTGGGAATTTTGAGCTGCACCAATCATAAAAAACGCCCATGGTAATTCACGAAATCCTTCAACTTACATCACCTTAGCCCATCGGCACGATGCGCCTTTCGATTCTTCCGCGCGCTGTTCCCGTGAAGCCGCGTGGGAAAGACATTATAACGTTCAGTAACACATGGAAAATCCGAGGATCTGAACCCCCGGCCCATGTTCACGCCAAGACCAGCATACAGCATGCGAGGTCGCACAGACCTGCAAGAAGCCCCGGGGAGCACAGACGTGTTAGGCGACTTCGATATCGCAAAGAAGACGTGTCTCATACATGTTCTGACGTGCAGTCAAAGCAACGCCCGGTGCTGTTCAGAAAGGCGGTGTTCGATAGCGATGTTCGATGCACGAAGCACCTGCATGCTGGCCAATTACCAGGACACTGCCTGCACGTCATCATAACACAAGGTAGATCGCAAATCGGACCTGCATCGTATACTTCGTAGAGGAGCTGCGAGATCTGTCAACACTAGGTCTGCGTAGCGATATGACTCTCAAAGCAGGAGCAGGTCCTCTTCCTATGTTCTGGGGATATCGCTGGCTCCCAGTGCCTATCCCACTGGATTGCAGACAGGTAGCTGAAGAATTCAAGCCTGGCTCAGTCCACCCCGAGTTGCCAACAGCATCGGCTGACTTTGCGTACGAGTGCTTGCGGCCATGTCGGCGGTGACAGATTAACTGTTTCCATGACTGTATTGATATGCAAGAAGCGAAAACGCGACACGAAGGATAAGCTCTGTTCCACATTTGGGGAGTAAAAGTCCCTCTGGACTCTGGAGTCTGACTTACAGACAAGCCTTCACCAAACTTTGTCAACTTGACAGCCAGCCAGCCCTCGAACTTTCACGATTACATGCACGATGACGGACAGCTCTTTGCACCTGGCTGTTGAAGTTACAGGCCTTGCTAAGCCTTTAGTACCAGATTTTGGGGGTTGACGATTTTGGGAGAGCCCCTCACCACAGAAGTCTTCCCGAAAGGCCCGAGTCCCTGGACTCGAAAAGCGTTGGTCCCGGAGAAATAAACAACTGACCTTGAAAAGACTGCATCCTTCAGGCACGCGGTCGTGTCTGCAGATTTGTTGCTTGTTCGCGCGGACAGCGAGCCGCTTGTCCACGCACAGCCAGAGTCAGGCACCCAGCAAATCAAAGCGGTAAGCAGGGGAGCCTCCACAGAAAGACCCCTGCCCTTCAGTGCAACTTTAGCTCCGAGCCTTTGGCCAGGGGTCTTATTGTTCGAAGCCAAGGGAAAAGAAAAGGAAAAAGGAACCCCAGGCTTTCGGCTCCTGTGGGAAATCGGACTCTCGAGCCTCTGCTTTTTTACCCAGAGAGACGGGCGTTTTCGAATCAGAGCCAGACTCCATCTCAGCGTGATCGTTGATTGTTGCATTTTCTCAATCAAACCCCTGCCCGAAGTTGCATCGGCCTCGCACGACTTTGGCCTGTCTGGTTATCACCCAATTTCTCCCACGTCAGGCAGTTGAGGACACTCATTCGCTCGCTTTCCAGAAATCGCGCTTGCACGAGCAGATCTCTCATGCTGTGTTATTGGAAGCGTACCACAACGGTCGAATGCGATTTGACAGACCCGGCGCGTCTAGCTCATAGGATTCTTGCCACTTCTAGACGCCACTGGTCACTTCCTCGTGTTCTTGGTGTCTCAAGCGAGGCACTACTTTTGCCTTTCCCTCGAGTCATCAGCAGCTTCGACATGCCCAGACCTCTGCAGGTACCACCCCGCTGACATACGCTAGTCCCGGATCCTGGGTACGTCTGTTACAGGGATCTTCCCTTACACTTCACGTCGTGTGTTCCCTATCGCTCTTGCATGTCCTCTTTCCTCTTGTATACTCGAGTCTGCCATTCACCCACGTCCTACCACACCTTTCCCATACGCTACCATAACAGAGCATATACCTCAAATCCGACATATCGATAGTCCATCCGGGCTCGTTCATCACGTGTGTTATCAGAACGCAAAGCATGAAGCCGTAGAACACACTCCTCAGAAAGGCGCGAAGCGTCCTGTACAGCAACAATGACTGCGCGAGGTCCTCACTCAGGGTTCTGCCCGTCGCCATTTCTTCAGGAAAATACCTTTCCTGAAACTGGAGGATGTACGTACCCGTGACGGGCCACATTCACTGGAGCACGATGCTTACGCCGTCCAGTTCTTCCAGGTCGTTTCTGCCAGCCTATATCAGCACTCGGGAACCTGACGTGCTGTTTACCATGTCCGCTAACAGACTGGGCATATCCTGATGGTGCGACTCACCCTCAGTCTCGTTGTTTAGTAGGCTGATGTCACAGGCTTCGAGTCAAGGACAGAGATCGCCAATTGGGTCAACGTGGCAGCATTGGTCGCCTCAGTGTTTCTGCTGTTGTCTTTCGCCATACTGGACGTGAAGTGGACACATCGACATTACCTGAGTGTGTGTCTGACAATATCAGTGGTGTTCATTGAGGTCAGTCGCATGGCTGCTGAGCTGGTCCAGTACTAAATGTTCTCAGTTGGCTTTCCTCCTGCCGGCAGCAGGTGATCCCGACCAATGCTTCAACGAAATTACGCCAAACGACATGAAGTCCAGCGGCATGTGCGCGGCCAGTGGCGCGTTTCTGCTGTTCGGTGGATGGGGTGCTGTGATATGGGTTTTCCTGCGTGCGCTCTCACTGCACTTACAAATTTGCTGGGAGCTGGTACCAGGCAATCGGTTCTTCTTGGGATCACTGGTCTTCGGATGGCTGATACCGGTCATCGGACTCGCCATCGCACTCGCCTTGACCGGAGTATCATTTAGATTCGGCAGTGTATGCCACATCAACCACAAACTTGCTCTGCAGGACTTCTGGGGCCCACTGCTGGCCTTCGCTGCCATCGGCATGGTGTTGCAATTCATTACACTGGGATATTGCATTCATGTCTACATTAAGAGTCTGATGGACGACAAATCGACAACGACTAACACAAGCTCGAACATGCAAAGCTACACAGGCAGCGTCGCGACCAGGTCAGCACGTCAAACGTTCCGAAGAGTAAAAAGAGTCGTTGAGTTACAATGGAGGGGCGCGGCTATAGTGCTTCTGATCATCGGAGAGGTCGCCTTCTTCGCCGTTGTATTCGTCTCGATGGATAACAGCTTCCAAGTGAGCGACGAGCTTGTGCGGAAAGCGACGCCGTGGCTCACCTGCCTGGCCAACCCGACTAAGACGAAGAATGACTGCCTGCCATTGATCGGTACTATTACGCAAGCCGAAGGTGTAGTCTTGGCTGTTCTGATCTGCTTAGGGGTGAGCACTTTTCCGACTCCAACACACGATCTTTGACTGACATGTTTCTAGCTGAGCGGCTTCTGGTGTATGCTATTTTTCGGACGCTGGTCCATGGTGCTGGGATGGAAGGACCTCTTCCAGCGCAAATTGCTCAAGAAGAATGAATTCATCTCAGCTGATGTTCACAGAGCCGATAACCGTACGTACGAAATGTTGACGAGTGGGAAGACACAACCACTGAATCTCAATCCACCAGATCGAACATACCAAAGCCCGATCTCGCCAGATTCACAAGCATGGTCCCCCGAGGATGCCGACAACAAGCATTTCTATGGAGGCGTGAGGACATATGTGACGCCAGCGACGAGCTACTCGGTACCTCGACCACCGAGTTCGGGCCAGAATAAGGAGTGGGATCCTCGAATGACATGGGCGAAAAGCCATCCACCCGCACCGGCTGGGTATCCCAGAGGCAAAGATTTTGGTGGTGGCTGAGCGGTCGACACACAAGAGTTGACCTTCTTTGCATTCTAGCGTCAGGTGCGAATTTTTTGGGCGAGGCGCATTGCTACTGAACGTTCCTCGGGATTCAGAAGGAGGAACTGGCAGGAAAGCCATCGATTTTGCGACAGCATTGTACATACCAGCCAGCGCTGGAAAGGACAATCTTTTCTTTACGTGATCACGAGAAGCATGGGCTAGATGAGGGATATCCAAATGGTCTGCAACCAATGCGACCAGCTCCATACAAAGGGAGCCATAATTCGGCGGCAAGGGCTTACATTTGGCCAGCTTCACAGCACCAGATCTGAGGTCGGATGTACAAAATCATCATCATTATCACCAACACCCTCAATCAACCCCTAGCAATGATTTTCTGCGTTGTCACAAGGCTCTCTGATATTCATTTCGCAGATGCTGTCGATCGCCAACTCTACTGGCAGGAGAGCATCTGCCTTCCTACGGACACCGGTTTGGTAAGACCGACCATCCGGGTGCTCCTTCATGTTCATTCTCACGTACGACCTACAGAGAAAGCACACTGTCCATGTCAGATGCACCTTCCCCATGCTATCAGGCCATTGCATAGCACCCGCGCTTGCCACCTGATCCCGACCACACCGGTATCTTCCTTCTTATCCTATCGTAGTCGTCGATCTGAAGCAGTTGTGAGCCCAAGTACGCCATCTAGTGCCATGCTAGTACTTGCACGAACTGAAGTGGCCGGCAGAAATCTAGTGCATATTCGTGCAATCCCTTTGCTTCGCCTACTGCCATCGAAGCACTCTATTTTGCTCAAATTCATTACAGGCTCAGAGCCTGATGTCGCTAAAAAGCAACCACCCCCTGAAGTCTGACCCACGAGCACTGGCAGCTCACGCAATGCCCTGCGATGGTCTCCACCGTCGCTATACCCACCCAAACCTGTTACAGAGAAGATCAGCATGACCAAAAACCAATGCTGGCCGACAAAATACCGACTATGAGCCGCCACAGTGTTCCGCCAGGCTGAACTGGCCACAACTTGGCTGCAAATGCATGTGATGAAACGCCTTGACAAGGAAACGGAGAGACTCTCATACACAGGACGTCCGATTCCGCTGTCACAACAGTGATGCTAACGAGCGTGGCGCGTTGCTGTCAACGGAGTCGATCGGATCACGATTCGACAAACCGCGTGGTCGGTGAGCCGCAAGAATCTCGACTTGTGCGACTATGGAGCTCATCATCGTCTATGTACCCCCACCTGGGTTGGACTATAGACGGAAGCGAAACAGAACTCCCTGTACACACGACGAAAGCGATGGATCGTTTAAGACAGGTCGGTCTCAATTGAGCTTTCTCCAGGCCAGCCATCCCTACCTGGGTGACTCCCAATAACTCGAGCCAGGCTCGCTTAAGAGCCGGAGCTGTGCTGCGAGTCTGAGCTTTGTAGCCATCATGGCCGACTAGAATGCACAACAGTGAAGACGCAACGACGATGTCTGTCATGCGACTCTGATGGCGAACGTCAAGGTCGTGGGAAGGTCTGGAGCAGATGCCAACAACGTGGCTGCCCCTGTACCTGCATCATCATGCGCATCAGCCACCATTTCAGGTAAGGGCCGGGCTTCCACGTTAACTTTTGACAGCACTTTTTCTCCGGTCGCTTTCTCCTTCGTCCGTGCTGGTCGATCAGAGATCTTGCTGCTGTCGATCTGACGGCGGTACTTGTATGTGCTGTCTCGACTGTCCATCTCCACATCAGCGCATCTTCGCCATCTACGCCATAATTTTCGGAACAGGATCACCTTCTGTAGGTCCTACCAAACCCGTGATGTATGACTTCGGCAAATTTCGCTCGATTTCTTCGATCTAAGCTCTATGTAGCAACTGAAGACCGCCTCGAGTAGCGCTGACCGATGGACCCTCGGCTGTAGCACCAACCCAACAACAATACCCAGGTCACCTCCAAAGCATGCGAAACCCATGTCTCGCCAGAGTCGCCACGCTTTCGATTCTCGCTTCTGCTGCACGGGCCCTTGGCGAGGAATGTTGTGTGCATTTCGCTCCTCACAAGCATGGAGGTATGCTTGATCGGAACTGCAAAGATTGACCATGCTCAACAGTGTGCACCCGTGTACGACTGGACTTCCTATCGACGGTGCCATACGCATGTGGAGTGTTCTTCTAGAAACAGCCCAAAGACTCTCCATGACCTTAGTCAGACTCGACCGAATGTCGTGATTTAGCTCGACCCATCGATTGCAACCCCGGTGCCGGAATACTTCTTCACTTCTCCCCGTCGAGCTCATGCAGACGTTTAGCGCACACCAATCCCAGGGGCCGTTAAAGAAACGATACAACGTCGAGAATCGAGATTGTCATGCTCTCGAAATATTCTGACGTCTTTGCAGGGACCAATCGCTAGCCATGTTCTATCAAATTTCCTGTGGTCATGGTTGATGTTCATTGGATCAGATGCCGCGCCATACAGACATGCGTCTCTCTCCAGGATGCGCGACCTGCACGGCTTTTGTGAGCATATTCGACAAGGTACAGGTACGAGGGCAGATTCGATAGCCTTGTCGATCTTCCGAGTGAAATCAATGCCATCAGTCTCGTAGGCTGAACATACTTGGCGAAACAGGTGCGATGGAACGAAACACCGGCAGTCCTGGCAAAGACCTGAACTCCGTGTCGTAGGAGGAAAATCGTTCGGTCGTCGCGTTAATGGCCGACGCCGGCATATGTTCGTCTGATGCATTGGCGAAGGCCCACCGTGCTGCGGAAGCGTCAGGCTGCCATTGAGGAACAATAACGATTTGGTAAGTTGAATGTCTCGACTCGGTCGACCCTCGAGATCTGGCTGGGCTTAGAGGCGTCCAAGCATCCGCCGGGCACCGATCACGCCCGTCTACAACAATCGAGGCACTCTTATGAAGTTAATTGCAGCTCGTGGTCACGGATACTTAGCCTGTGGGCATATACGGCGCCTGTGCTCGCAGCATGAGCCGGCAGTGAGGGACACTGTTCAACCTCATGACACACACGTTCGTGTTACTACAGCCGATGGGCGACGGGGCCGTGCTTGAGTGTTCCCTACCATCTGATGAAGACCTGCTGCGGCATTTGAAGAGCGTTGCCTGGTTCAGGGAAAATATCCGAACATGCTTGTCGTACTAGTGGCATCTTTGACAAGGGAGCACCCGAAAGCTTCAAGCCATGCATTATTCCTCGAGCATGCCTTCATTAGACACAGGTACTTCGGGCCCAGGGATTCATCCTGGGAACACGTGTCACGGAAGCCTTTTGACAACCTGGGTTTTGTGATTCAAGGGACGGCACGGAGCATTTCGTCATGTCGACTTCGATGGGTCTCGAGTCGAATTCTTACGTCCAGAGCTCGTGTTTCCGTGGGCTACGACGCGCCACTGTCATTTCGCTGAACTCGCACTCGAACATCTTGGGCTCAAGCGCTGTACTGATCACTGATCCCATCTGCCGGCATGATACTATGACACATACTTCTGCGCCGTCGGATGCACGGACCAAAGGATCCGCACAAGGCTGTCGGTTCTCGTTGAAGGAACGTAAATCGCTTTTTGCGACCCGAGCAGAATTTCGAGCTCCATCAATCAACGCTTGGCGAACAGTGGGTAATCACATCCTACAAATGGCCTGAGACGAACGTTTCGTGGGTCAACGTTACATTGAGCAAAAGATCATCGGACTTGAAACGTCGAGAACGTGTGTCAGCCGAGCTATCCCTCCCCGGTACCTGACGAGTTGCCGGCGTTCACGGTAAGCGAAATGCGACGCTCGTGTCCAAGAAGCTTGGGGGGAGATCTGAAACGACTCGCTTGTTCGAGATCTTGTGCCAAGCGCAAGGGCTTGCAATGGCCCAAGATGCGGAGTTGTGTTTACTGCACATCGATGGCATGCTAGGAGCTCGAGCTATTCTGAATCGTTTGCACGAGAGCTGCTTTGCGAAGGCGCAGCATCTTGGTGCCTAGTGCTGCGACTGTACAGTGCTATCGAGGGAGATCTCGTCGGCGTTGGGAATTTATCGTCAGACGCATTGTAATTATTGGACTTTGAGATGCGAGTGAGTTCGAGTATCGCCGTTGCTCGACTCGGTGTTGCTGGTCCACATGACTTCTTGTACGATACACGGCGCCCGAAGGACGGTCCTCAGGACCTCAGATCGCAAACCTGCAAGTATTTAGACGCACACATAGGGCTTCCCACGACAAGATATACACAAAGGCAAGTTCCGAGCTTTCCAGAGGTCGGACCCCAAATGGCTGGGCGATGGTCTTTGAGATCACAACCACTCGAAATTCTGCTACATGCTCACGGCCCAATTTCTGAGTGCTGCAGCGCACACTCAGCGGTAAGGACTCCGGCACTTTGGTTTGTGGCGCGCTATTGGCTGCATTCGCAGCCGACCAAAGTCCCCCAACCTTGAACTTGGCCTGGGAGTTAAATGATGTTGCAGCCTGATCCGTTGTATGCCAGCTCATCATAGCTGTCCGCCACATCTGAGACAGAGGTGCATTTACGATAGACTACGTCAATGTCCGCTGTGGTCAGTGTCTGCTGTGCGACGGACGTTGACAGTAAGACCGGCGACACCATTCGCGGGAGTTTCCATCGCGAACCAGCGTCCGACTTATGGCTCGGGCGTTTGAAGCATCCGACTATCCTGCAATGAATCTTGCTGGAGAGCTGCGGCTTATCAAAATCGGCGATAAGCTCGAGGATGGTACCATCTCGTGCGCGATCAGATGCGCGGCTTTGGATGAACTGTACAACTGCCTGTCATACGTCTGGGCCCCGAAGACCCGGCGAGTGACAGATCAATCCTGCTCAACGGTCTGACGTTCAGTGTGAGAAACAATCTCTTCTCGTTTCTGGATCGTGCGCGGACATTGTGTCCGGGTAAGGATATCTGGTGAGTCAATCGGTGGCACAAACTAGCGTCTGAGCGTGCTGACGGGGGTGAGGATCGATGCTATCTGCATCCAGCAAGATGATATTCATGAAAAGAATCACCAGGTGCAGCAGATGGCGGACATTTACGCAAATGCCTCAGACGTTTATGCTTGGTTAGGTCCATCGGCAGAGCTCGATCTCATGTTTTCTCTGTCTCTGGATTTACTCAGAGTCCAGAAGCAGCATCGGGAAACAGCTGATCGTGGTTCAGTATATAGGCGACTTGCATCCACTGCAGATAGCTACTTGGACTTGGAACCGACCGCGATTATGAAAGGCATCGAAGCCTTCTTTCAACACGACTATCAAACACGTGCTTGGATCTGCCAAGAAGTAATAACTCCGGGCCATGCCTGTCTCCGCCTTGTTAGTCAAAGCCACGTTGTGTCTATGGATGACTTCTTTGACGCGTTTCGGGCAGCTCACTGGCCTCGGCGTGACGCTGAGGTGGGAGTGTTTACGTGTATCAGTGACGAACTCATACCGCAGTCTACGCTTGCCATGCTCGCAAGGTGGTCAAGAAGCACCATTCGGCGCGCTGGCCATGTCGACGGTGGTGTCGCCCTTTACGATTTTCTCCGCTCGATGGCTGACATGCGCTGCATCGATCATCGTGATCGAATTTACTCAAGCCTAGGATTTGTCAAACGTGGTGAGAGCTTCCGCGTCGATTATAGCGAAAGTGTCGAGGCTCTATTCTGGAGAGCGGCAGAGCACTTTGACCCGCGAGACAATGTGAAAGGGATCTGTGACCCGAGATCGGCACTGTCAGATTCGCGACGTACTTGGAGCGACCCGGAACGCATGAGGTATCACTACCTTGGCCTGCTGGCAGAGGCGTTGAAAGTAGGCTCTGAGAGTCTGGTAGAGCAGCCTTGTGAATCAAGGAGGCCTGTCGTGTACCGCATAAACACCGATGTATGGTATCGGTGGCAACGTTGCAGCACATTCACTGGTCGACAACATGGCAGAATATCATGCCCGCTGCCCCCGGACAGTGTACGAGATAGGATGTCCCGCTCACTGGTATTGTTCACTAGGACACCAAGGCGTTTGATCGCTTGTACTTCTCGAACAACTGAGCACTGCCATATCGAATTTAAGCGCAACACCCAGAACGAATATGCGATCAGCTCCATTCTATCCCATTCTGGAGAGCACTATCCTAACCAGAGGTCAGATGAGACCGTGTTGGGCATTTATTTAGTCCAGATACCGCCAGAATCGCGATGTGATCAGGCCACGTCAGACAAAGTCGTCCAGGCAGCTGACCTGCATTCTCACATCTTCAATACCGACAAATTGGCTGTGCGTTTGCCAGCCATGGCAGTTGCGTGGATTTTGCGACAGGATATGAAGATGTCACGACCAGGTACTGAGCTTGATTCACCACGGTCCGAGACAGAGAGACGTCGTGAAGAGGCCTTGCAACGAATTCGCCAGATGATCGTTGATAGACACTCGGCGAACAAGTTGGGCAATGTTTCAGACTCTGGCCAGCTGTGATATCCTCGCCGGAGAAGAACCGTTGATTCAGGGTCGTCCATCACGCAAGCCATTACGGGGCCCGGAATAAACTCTCGCCCATCGACGACACAGCAAGTCTGACGGAGAAATGATCGCAGAGTTACTGCAATAACAGCTGCATTCCACCTGCATGGATCACAGGCGAGGCTTCGAGATGCCCGGATGACGTTGCTCAATGATATGCGATTGGCCATGTCTCCGGAAAGAGATGACTCTTTTTATCTTTGACTTACCAGATGCTGCTGATATACTTGGACCCAGGACACACGGGGACTAGTTCGGATCACTTCGACGAAGACTAAAAGGAGCTGGGGGAATCTGTTAGAACGGAAGGGAAATTTGTAGCCACCCGTCCATGCACAACTAGCCCACTTGATTCGGAAAGGAAAGAGCAGCCATGTTTGGTAATTGGGTGGGACCTGGAGATCTGATATTGGCACGATGATATTATCCTTCAGCTGGTCCACCATGATGTTTGGGTGGGGGCTGTACACACTAATGCCGTTGCTCTTGTTAAGAAAACTTGGGAAATGGGCAGACAGGGTAGCTGGGCCTGGATTAAGGCGTAAAAGGATGCTGGGCAGGGCAAAGACGGCAGAAAGGTGAAAGGTTGAGTGAGCCGACCGAGACAAAACAGCTGTGCTAGTAGGAAACATAGGCTAATCGGAGGCGTCGTTGGTGCTTGAGCTGTGGACCGCATCGTGATAAGGTCGTGGACTGATGGAGTGGGTGGTCCTGCATTGTGATACTGTGCATCGAGTTCGCATGCCTCATGCGGTTGTTCGCAGGAAGCCCAACATGACAGCCATCAGCGCAGACATGACACTTTCGTGGGGACAGCATGGGAGCGACACCGGATCAACGCTGCTGAACATAGAAAGTGCCGGAAGACTGGAACATGAGAATCGAAGTCATGAATTGACTGGGCCGCTGTATTTGCCTTCTGCTGCCTGTTCAGGCGACTGTCCAGTCATCCTTGACTTGAGCTGATCTTCGCGGTAAAGTCATTGGCTTCGCTTCAGCCTGCCCGTCTTGCGTGCCGGACAGAGCTCAACATAATCTGCAATTCATGCATGCAGCGAGTCGTCGAAGTGCCGCCTCGAGGTATTCATTCGTAAGTCCCGTCGCGCGAAGTTCAGATGGCCGAGATCACTTCAACTTCCACCTATGCAGCATCCCGCTTTCCCTCCTTGACCTCCTTCAGCGCCTTCATCGTACCGTGCAGCGCATGCTTGTGATTCCGTCGGAACTTGGGGTCTGTGCCCTTGAGCGAGGGGTATCTGAAGGTCTTTGGCTTTTTGATTCTGTTGGCGCAGTCTGTCAGTTCATTTGCTCTTCTCGGTGACTCGGCGGATAGCGAGCAACCAAATGTCATAGGCGCTGGATGGGCGGACGAGTTAGGGAGATTATTCATACCCATTGCGGTGCGCCTTCTTCGACTGGTTGTGCTGGGACGAGTTCTTTGATTCTGTAATGAAAAGTCGTCAGCTAATCTGGATACACGCAGACTGTGAGGTCTCTAATAAACGGCAGAGGACGTCGGACAGGCGCAGGCTGGTCGCAGGGAAATCACATTCGACGTCTGTCGTCAATGTCCAACCTGGTCCACGATGCGACCATACTTCGCCTTGACACCGCCTGAGCGTCGTTCAAGGATTGAAGGATACGTACTGGCCATAGCGACGGTGTTTGTCGGTCTGCCGATTCAGAGAATGGTCGTTATGAGCGAGATAATCTGGTGTGATTCCTGGACTGCGGTAGTCGATAGAGTCGGGGAGAAATGGCGAGGTTGTGGGTGGAGCTCAAGCACTTGGCGCCAAGGCTTTGACTCTTCTCATTATTGTTCACCTTAAATAAAGACATGTGTTTCCTCCTCCAGACCATCGTGGATTGGGTACTTGAAAAGGCGAACGCTGGACTGTGCACTGCAGAAGCAAAGTCATCACTTTCAAGACACTATCATTTTGGCATTTGTATCCAAGAGCACTCACAAGTGTGAGCTGCTATTTACCTGCGTTTTTGTCCGACCTCCAGCAGTTGAAGCCGGTGCTTTCGCCACGAGTCCTGTAATCTGGATCAATCAAATGATGCACATCTAGGCTAGCCCAGCTTGCGAGGAATTGCTTGACTTGTACTGTTTGCAGCTTTCCCCAGGCATCACGATAAGGGAAGTATTCGTCCTTGATTTGTCGTTATGACTATGGAGCTGTTCGTTGCAAACTCTCCAGCTGTCCTACCGCTTGACCTTGTCTGAATTCTCGTCATACAGCGCACATCATTCCGTGTGTCGTCCCTCCGGTTCTCTCCTTCTTATTCCTGCTGTTCTCCTTCTGCCTCATCCTGTTCTGCATCATTCTCCTCCGGTTGTGTTTCAACGGGCACTGGCTCCTCCGCTTCTAGTTCTTCGGGCGCTGACTCCTCGCTTTCTGGTTCCTCTGGTTCTTCTGGCTCCTCTGGATCCTCTGGCTCCTCTGGCTCCTCGGGCTCCTCGGGCTCCTCTGGCTCCTCGGGCTGCTCTGGCTCCTCTGGCTCCTCTTGCTCCTCTGGCTCCTCTGGCTCCTCGGGCTCCTCTGGCTGCTCTGGCTGCTCTGGCTGCTCTGGCTCCTCTGGCTCCTCTGGCTCGGGCTCTTCGGGCGCTGGTTCAACAGGCTCGGGTTCCTCTGGCTCCGGTTGCTGGCTTTGACCATCCAGGGGCAGCAATGGCGGCTCTTCGCGACTGTCGGGATCACCAGCGCACAAATGCCAATCTACCCACGTGTCCGCGGAACACGTCCTCATGCCTCGAGCATCGTCATGAACCTCGTAGATATCTTTACAGTCGTAATCACCTGCTCCGCAGATCGCGTCACCACACGATCCCCAGACGTCATACCCATGCATGTACATGCTTTGGCCATGGTCCGAGAAGACTTTGCCCTTCACGTTGGACAGATTGATGGACAGCTTGCCTAACGCAGGCTCGCGCGTCCATTCGATTCCTGTGACGCCTTCGTAGCCAGCGCGGCTGCACTGGATCGTGGCGCCTAGGCCGTTCAGGTATTCCGGTGTCAACGGTTGGTTGTAGCTTGTACCGGGCGCGATTGCGAAACTATACGCGGGTGCAATTTCCGGTAGGATAGGTGCCGAACAGACTGGAGCATCGAGGCAGTGGTTGTGGATTCTGAGGGACGGAAATCTGGCCAGGTCGTGGGGAATCGCAGCGACCAGGACGGGAAACGCCAGCGCGAGGCGGGATAGGTGACTGAAGGATACCATGGCGGACACGTCTATGTCCTAGCTTCCTGTCGTTGTGACGCGATGGGTATCAATTTTGAAGTCGGGATCGAAACTCCGACGATGGGAACCGGGTCGAGGTGAGACCAAAGAAGGAAGAGAAGAGGTGCGGTACTGGTATGTATTGTGAGATATTTGTGCGATCGAATTGCGTGCGGGATCAGACATGGTCAAAGTATGGTAGAGCGCAGTGTAAGTATTTGCTCAGTCGCTTCGATATGGAAGATAAGCGAAAACCTTGGGATGAACACGTATACTGAAGCACAATTCGGAAGTCAAGAAAGGTTGAGTTGGTCCTGAGAAAGCGAAGCGGAGCGGAGCGGTGAGCACGACCCAGCTCCGCGGAAACCTCGAGGTGCCTTCGTGCTCTTACTTCCTTCCGTGCTCCTGGAGTAGCTCCTTCTCCATCCTTTCAAACCCTTTCAGCGCCTTCCCATACTTTTCGAAGCACTCCTTATTATACCCGTCCGCGATCTTCTCCGCAAACTCGCTCTCGCGCCACCTCTTCCCAATCAGATCTTCGAAGGTTTCGCCCTGCTTCCTCTCGACGGCCCATACCGCCTTGTACGCCGAGCCAAGCGCACAGGCATTTTCGCCAACATCAAGCTTCCAGACACCGTCGCTCCCGCCCAGCACTTCGCCAGCAACCTTCGCAATGGCCTTGTTGCGTGACCCGCCTCCAACAACGTAAATGCGTCGAGGTTGTGGAGGCAGTCCGTCGGCGGGGCTTTGCACTAGGTCTTGTGAGCGTAAGCGGAGCGAGAGCATTTGCGACTCGACGATAATTCTTGCATCTTCTGCGGGCGCGTTTCGTACACTACCCGTCTTGCTGAGTTCATCGCTCTCCGGGTCGTACTCGTAATGCCATTCGCCTTGGGGCAGATTTGGGATGATCTCTGGTCGAGGAAAGTAGAGCCCGAGCTGTGCTGGCTTGGAGTCGCTTGCTGCCAAGGGCGGAGCTGCGAGTAGCTCTCTATCAAACATCTCCCAATGCTTTGTGCCAGCTAATATTGACGACTGGTTGTTGATAGCGTCTCGGACGTATTCTCTGGCCAAGCCGCCGTTCTTGTAACAAAGCATGAACATATAAATGCCTGCTGTGGTAGGTGAGTTGAAGAAATGTGTCGCCGGATCGGGCTTGTATTGTGGTGTGGACATGAGAAAAGTGGTCGATGTTCCGAGTGAGACAAGAGCGTCGTTCGGTCGCAGCGGAAGTGCCAGAATGGTAGATGGATTGTCACCTGTCGATGCAATAATTTCACAATCAGGCTGAAGCCGTACCGCTTGACGAAGTAATCGGAGATCCGGCCTAGGTGTTCTCCTCCGTCTTCTGGCACGTCGCCGAGCTTGCTTTTCAACTCATCGACGGGAAACTTGCCCGAAGCCAGCTCAAGCAGCTTGGGATGCCATCTGCCATTCGGGATATCCCACAGATTCATACCACATACATCGGAGATATCGAAGGGCGCCAATTTGCCACGGAAAATTGTTGCCAGCCATGACGAGACAAGCGTAATTCGATGTGTTTTTTGGTATGCTTCCGGGTGCTTGCGTGAGAACCTCAGGATTTGTGGTCCTGTGAATCGGTGATGTGCTTTGCTTCCTGTAGCATTCGCTAATTCGACCTCACTCCCAAGGATAGCATCAAACTCGTCGCACTCCTTCTGCGTACTTGCATCTTGCCAGTTGGGACTGAACGGATGGGCAAGAGCTTTGTCCACTTGCTTTTCCAGTCCTTGCGATGGATCGAGGCTTCCCAAGACCTGTTCGGCTTGCGTATTCCAGAACACGCTACCATGCTGCATGCCAGCACCACTGATGCCTTTGACTCGTAAGAAGTCTAGTCCGGCGTCCTTGAGCCTGGCCAGCACGGTGTCCACGGCTTGCAGCCACAATGTCACTGGAGCGAAGACCTCGCCTTCGGCTTCGTTGGTCATGACACCCTTGCGGATGTCATAGCCCTTGGAGTCGGCATCGAAGTCGAATTTTGCTTCGTAGACTTTCTTCAGGGTGGAATCTACCACTAGCGCTTTCAGCTGCTGTGTCGACAGATCAGTACCGATATACAGTGGTCCGGACATGCTGTACTGTTGCCGCTCAATACTCTTCTACCACTCGAGTGTTGCAGCAATTCAATTTCTCGCGTCTGCTGTGTGCGTGTCAGTGATCTGATGTTGAGAACACGACTTCTACTTCCGGAGTGAGGAGAAGCCCACACGGAGTCAAGCCCGATTGGACGGCTTTCTTGGCGGTGGGCAGAAAGGTTGTGGATATCAGGCTGATCTCGAAAAGGTCATCACCTGTCTTTCTTTTGCTCGTGTTGATGAGTATGAGCATGGCCATTACTGTGCACATGACTGTGATTATGCTCGTCTTCCGCTTCTGGTTCAGGACTGCTTCGAGGACTGATGTCTGCCGGGATGAAGTCGGTAGTCAAATTGCTGCTGGAATCTTCAGAGGAGACGAACTTGACACGAACGCGACGAGCACCGCGGACCTTGAGGCCGACTCTGTTGCGAACTGCCTCTTCGATAGCGCTGAGCTGCTGAAGCGTGAACGTATTCGGAGCAACCAGCTCGATATCGATCAGGTAATTTTGGCCAGACTTGATACCCTGCACGTCGCGAACCTCGATCTCTGAGCCGTTCTCGACGCCAGCGATCTTTGTGGTACTATTGCCTTTCAGGGCTCTGTTCGAAACTCTTTGTACCTTCTCCTTTACTTCTTCATCGATCGTGACGTCGCCTAGCTCGAGCAATGCAGACTTTGTGTTTCCCCAACCAGCTCTTATGACCATAGCAGCAATGATAATGCCACCGACAGGGTCGAGCCACGATGCATCGGATATGACGTGAGCGCCTCCGATGGTGAGTAGGGCGACGATGCTGGTCAGGGAGTCGATGCGGTGGTGTACGGCGTTCGAGGCTAGGACGGAAGACTTGCGCTCTCTGGCTATCTTGATGGCTGCAGTTGTTAGCGAAGGTTGAGGAGATCCATGGCAGTACTCACTTGCTCTGTACAGCCACTCCTTGACCACAATTGAGCCCGCAGCCAGCCAGGCCGCATTCAGACTGGGTGGACCACCTCCATGGCTGTGGTTATGTCCCAGAAAGCTGAAGAGGCCGTGTGAGTGCTCGTGGGCGTCGTGCGCATGATCGGCGAAAAGTTGCATATACAGTGTATCGATGCCATTCAAGCCCATGCCAATTCCACCAAACAGCAGCAGCCCACTGACGCCCAATGCGCCTAAGCTTTCAATCTTGCCGTAGCCAGTAGGGAAGCGTTCTGTCGGTGGACGTAGTGACCATGAAATTGTGGCCAGAGTCATGAAGTCCGAGACCAGATCAGTCAGGGCATGGAAGCCGTCGGCGATCAGCGCCTGCGAGTGAAAGACGTAGCCTCCGACGCCCTTGCCGATAGCCATACCCAGGTTGACGAAGAGACCAATCCTTGTGATTTTGACGCCGGCATCATTCTTGTTCGACGATGTGAGATATGTATTGTCGTGCCCGTGACTGTGGCCGTGACCATGAGCATGACCTGCATGCTCGCGCTTCTGTGTTTTCGCCATATTCGTACAGTGTATAAGCAGGAAGGGATGGGTGGCCGCAGGACGCTTTGGGGCTAATGATTGATTGCGACCGAACGCATTCCGTGGTGTCTTGGAGGGGCCGATCAACGTGCTCAGATGTCGGGTGCGGTCTGTGTATGCAGGAGACCGGCTTGCGAGGAGGAGTGAAGACCGCGTTTCAAACCGGGCGAGATGATGCAGGAGGGTCATTATTTGAGCCGCGCTCCAATTCGTTCGAAAGGGGAAACTCGCAAACAAAGGGGTGGTGATGGTGTAGGTGGTTGTTGCGCGTGTATGTGTCAACCCATGGTCTTATCACGAATGTTTGCAGCTCTTCTCCGAGACACGCATCGACAACAACTTGAAGATATTCTATAACTACTACAGTGATCTTCTCCAATCATTCCGTCACTTTTACAATTACACAAGGTTCCGCTGCTGATGAATTTCGTGCTCGGTCGAGCCCGAAAATTCCGAGAAATTTCCTCCACGATTCTTCTCCAACTCGACCACGCCTTCAAAGCTCCAAACCGTCCGGGCGGGACCTGGCGAGTGCAGATAGCCTTGTGGCCAGTCCTAGCGTATCGTTGTACACTCGTTGGTGAGTTGTTGGCCATAGTCTACAGTGTAGGCAATGGCATCGGGTAGTCATCGAAGCCTATTGCATGGTCATTGTCAAGATTGAAAAGATCCCAACTCTCAGCTGGGAGGTCGAACAGAGCTCCCCAGTCATCCTCGGGTCTGATCTCGAAAGGCGGACCTGGAGTCAGTGCGATAGGCAGCATGTCGTTGGAAGATCGGATCGCATGCTCGCGACTTCTTTGACCTGAAATGGTTTCTGTCAGATGTGTACATCTGATGCACTTAAGGCACTTACTGGTTGGGCTTTGAGCCTCAGGGTATGGATGCGGCTGCCCAGCAAACTCCTCCCGCCATCGCCACCACACGTCGAAGACGCTGCTCATAGTCAATCGACTGCGACAAAGCATTGAGAAGCTGTCACTCGTTCCGTCTGGCTGATTGAAAATCGTGCTACTGTTCCAGAGTTGCGTTATGATGACGGTTGATCGCGCCATCACGTCGTCTTTGTGAATGGACATCTTGCGGAAGAGATTGATGGCTGACTGATATGCTAATTGACCCCTGCCGAGATCGATATCCCTCTTCAGACGGCCTCTATACATCCGGAGAATGATGCTTGATGCTAGATAGATCATCCTGCCGGTGTAATCGGAAGCACACTGGCTGAGCTGTATTCGGTCATCGAGCTCTAAGATCTTCTCGATCACGCTGCATGCTGTACTGTATAACTTAATGAGAGCAACAGGATCCGCCTGGGCCTGGCCGATGAAGATATTGAAGCTTTGAATTTGTAAGAGGGCGCTGAGGAAATGGTAGTGACCTGAGAAAGTTAGCGATGCGACGCGCGGGCGGTCTCTGGTGCCTACCCATATCGTCGTGCTCCAATGTGGACAGCTGAGACATCTGACCGGTGTAAACAGACACCAGTGAGCGAAGATCGCTCGCACTGCTGGGGCTAGCTTGGAGAGCCATCCGACCAAGCTCGACAGTCGCGGTTGCCAAAAGCTGAGATACCTTCCTCTCGTAGAGCAGGCCATGTGGGAGATCATCGATTTGGTCATCGAATGTATCGATGATGATCGGAGGCGGCAGTCCGTAGGCACAGCTCAGCCTGCATGATCAGCCTCGCTCCTGAGGAGAACTTGATAGACTTACCTTTGTGCTGTGATCAAGCATGAGATCCAGAGTTTGGCTCGCAATACTTCAAGAGATGGTTCCGGATTCAAGGTGACGCGCGAGAAGTCCTGACCCACGCCTCGGATATGTAGACCTTTGTTCATCGAGAATTGTAACATCAGACTACTCAGTGTCGTGGAGATTTCCTTCCCGAACGTGTCGACTGGAATCGGCCAGATGCACAGTAGTAGATACGCCTGAATTGCGGATAGATCTGGGCTGAACATTGCCGACCGGACCAGTTCCAGGAGACGTGGTGCAAGAATGCTGAGCAAATTCGAGCCGCTGAGGTGCCTACGGCAGCCAATGGTAACTATTGTCCAATATAGCAGTGCAGATGAGTTGTAGCAGTCTCTCGATGTCATGCTGGGATTGATAACGCACTGTGTTAAGACGTCTTGGTCAGCTTTCTCGTGGAATGTGAGAATTGAGAGGAGAATTGAAGCGGAAGAACATGTCTTGAGACACTTCTGTGCTCTAGCTTAGAGCCAGGTGCAGATGTACGCAGATACTCACTACTTGCGGTGCGTAATGCTTCATGAAGAGAGCCCAGCAATCTTCGAGTTGCAGGCTATTGGGCTCATCGTGTCCCGGCGACCGAACCGCGCCTTCGACGAAGTCGGGGCTGACAGGCGTGACTGCTGGTGCTGAAGCATTGGGATTTGCAGCTTGCAGCGTTCTCAACCGTGCATGTAGACGGCCCACCTCAGCTCTCAGATCCGATCTGCTCCTTGGCTTCGTTGGTTCCCATGAGCGGAGGACAACACACTCCAGAGCCAGCCGTCGACATCGTGAACATGGCTTCGCGTAGTCTTTTCGAGCATCACATCTCAACTTGTGTCGTCGGCATTCTTCGCTGTCGCGTCTGTCAGAGCAGAGGTACATTTGGGAGAACCAAAACAGGGAGGCTCATGTCTCGCACAGTTCCGTTCACAGAGACACTTACCACGACTTTTTGCGTGTGCTTGCTGTGGCGGGCTCTGACATGTAGTACCATTCGTGAACGTGGTCGCATTGTCACAGTAGCCGGTGATGGTGCAGTGGCAAGGACTAAATCTCGTCAAAGGCAGTATCAACAGAGGAGGGAAGACTTCGTGCTTGCCCAGTGGTTCTCTTGGAGTCTTCGGGCTTTCGCCGGTCGCTCAATGACGTGTGTGAGCATCTTAGGATGGCACGACCATAACTTTTGCGGCGTTCATCTAGTGGTACATACTCGTTCTTGACTCACACGCCATGTCCGATGGTAACTCTCCTCGCTTTGTGGTAGCACGCTACCTCAAGGACCATGGCTACAATGAGGTGGGGCTCCCGTCTCGATTCAACAGCGAGATGTGGCTGACTGGGCAATAGACCTTACAGGCATTCCTGGGCGAGACGGACCTCCCAAATGATGCCGTTGACGCGAAGCCTGGAGACTGGAACCTGGAGCAGATACTGCAGGAGAAGACATTGTACGACCAAAACCTGAACTTCGAGAAAGGGCCTGACACTGTTGCCGCTGGCTGGACGACGCCATGTCCTACAAAGGCGGTCGATCCGGACAATTCTGTTCCAGCAAATGCTCTAGCTGTGACGGTCGACACGACTTCGAAAAGCAAGCGGCGTCATATTGCAGCGTCGTTTGTGAACAACACCCTCGACTTCTGGCACGGCTCTCGACCATACACATGGGCAGACCTACGATCACGGGGAAGGAGCAACGTCCTATCGATGACGACTATCAGCGGCTATCTGGTTACTGGAAGAATGGACGGAACCCTTGACTTCTATGACAGCGATACTACAACACATATCAAGCAAGTGCAGGCTCACTCAAGCTATGTTAATCAAGTTGTATCCACGTGGGATGCTGACCACATGGTTGTTGCGACGGCTGGCTGGGACAAGAAAATCAGCATTGTCGCGCCGAATTCAGAAGTGGTTGAACGAGATCAGGGTCAGCATGAGTCACGCAGTCAACAGCATTTGTCGCTTGGCCATCAGACCTACTCTACAACCTCGAACGTACAATCGGTGCTTTTTGCTCGCCATCCTGATACGAATGCTCTGTATGTCGTTTTTACCAGACGAGACAGCATTCATCTGCACTACCTACTGCTTGAGCCATCCACACGGCCCGACACGACCACGAGGTATACTATTACGCCCTCTGGCCGCCAGTCGCTCGCCCCGCAGCAACACTCAACCTGGACCTCATTCACCCCATCCCACATCGAAGCCTGCCCGACCGATCCGACATTGATCGCTGTTGCCACATCGCACACACCTAGCATGAAGGTCATAATAACGCGTCTGTTGTTTCCTACCGACAGCGGTAGTGGCTCGATACCTAACGGACCAACCTCGGTAGCGTATGGGACCAAAGACGAGCTCGCGATTCGCCTTGTGGTCAACTCCAATGCTCCACAGAACGACTACTCGACGCCGCGAATTACCTGGCGACCTAATGGTAGCGGCGTCTGGGTGAGTGGTGACGATGGCGTTGTACGAGGCATCGATGCTAGCACTGGCAAAGTAGTCCAGCAGCTGAAGGGCCACGAGCAGGGAACCAAGATCAGGTGCCTGTGGGCTGGCAAGCTGCCTGATGAGGATTCTATTGAGAAGGAAGTCCTCATAAGTGGTGGCTTCGACAAGAAACTCATCATCTGGGAGACCGAGTAGCTTTCAACGAAGTAAGCTGTGAAGGTCCATTGCTTAAAGGGGTTCAGAACATTCGCAGTTTGATACACTCGGCCCCAGCGATCGAAACCCCACGGAGAAGGACCGTCGCTCATTGCGCGGCAAAGCTGGCACTATGATCAGCTCTTCGATGGATGTTGGCTTTCAGTGACTGAACGATTGGAGGCAGACCCGGTCATAGAATACGGAAGCATCGTATTCACTTGTCAGAGGCTGGTTTATGATGGAAAGTCGAAGGTCTTCCAGTGTCCAGTGCCGCTGTTACGACGTCGTCACCTTGGACAACACTATCAGTGAAGCTGCTGTGCAGCAGTGAAGTCCGGCTATGTAAGACAAACGCGAACAACGATTCTATCCTCTCATATACATCTTTACGAAACGGTTCGACCTTATCTTCCCCCGAGTGTCCAGTCAGGTTCCGTTATCTACTTCTCCTGCCCTGAGACAACATGCCGTCGCCATACAGCGTTCTGGGCATCAGTCGTGATGCGTCTGAGGAGGAGATACGAAGAGCTTACAGACGACTTATCATGCAGTACCACCCTGACAAAAATCGCGGTGATGAAGCCTGGGCTGCTCAAAGATTCTCTGAAGTGCAAGACGCGTATCAGCAGCTGCAGCGTGGGGGCGATGCAGGGAGGCCTTCAGGAACGCGATATGATCCACGCGGGAGCGACGACGACTTTGCTGCTTCTGACAACAGTCGCACCGGATACCCACGGTCGCCACAGCGATCCAGACGAACCAGTCCACCCCGAACTCGATCTCCTAGACCGTACTCCACGTCCAACCTCGGCGATAACGCCCAGGTCAGGGCTCTGACTCACATCCCAATCGCTTCAACGACAGATCAAATCGACACAGATCCTCTTCTCACGCCAACAGAACATTCTTCGAATCACGTGGGGGAAACTACGAGACTCGTGATGAGTCCTCCCGCAGCTCCGACAACACTATCACAGAGCGTCAGCGACGACCCTATGGAACATCTCTGTCCCAGCCAAGCCATGCTTTACACAGAAATGCGCACTGCCAGCGCTCTTCCCCGGCGCGCTCACCCCCCTACCGAAACAACCCTGTCGATGCGTATTCCCGCCGCTCTCGATACGACGATCTTTGGAACGATCGGACCTTTCGTAACTCGGTGTATCTAGACCGGGAGAATGTGACTCATGTTGATCGCTATTGCTGTGAGGTAGGCCACTGCGACGATGTTATTTCCTCTCAGGATGAGGCAGGTTATGTGCATACAATGTGCAATCATTGCTTTGGGTCTCTCTTCGACTACGGGCGCAGTCAGAGGTATGGCCAAGGCTCTGAGCGCAGTGGGTACAATGAGTGTCACGATCACTATATTGATGTCACCATTCTGGCACGCTTGGAGCGGATGAGTCTCAACGATACGGGCTATCGACGACCTGGAGGCGAGCATTACTGGCAGCATGCGCCTGATAGAGCAGTCCGATACGGTCCGCGCCGTGGAGGCGCACAGCCTAGGTATCGGGACGACGGACGCGACATTTGGCAGCAGTCAGGCGTCTGCACGTTGATGTGAGAGTCGAAGCAACATGATCCAGTTTGCCAGCGTTAGGTATGGTCTGAGTCAGGTCGAGGCTTTTTTTGACCTCAATCGGTGGCTGAACATCCTTCCATGGCACCGTCGTGGAGCATACCGGTCAACTCTTCGTCTCACAGCCAAAAAGGCACGGTTGCATCGAACGGTAGAGATGCAGTCATGTCATCAGGCATATTCCCTCTCGAGCGAGACAGACCACGCTAGGCCAACGACACCGTTGGAATACAATATGTCCCAGTTGACTATAGTCAAGACGCAATGTGTCAAGTCAGAAGGCACTCGTGGAAACAAGTGCACCGAAGCAGCGCATCATCCGCGACGTGGAGTACGTAATAACAAAAAACATGATACCGCCCTTAACTTCCCTTCCACTCCCGCATCTCCCCTTTCCCACTATCCCACCTATACACTCCACCCTCCCCAACATTATACCGATAGTAATTCTCCGTTCCGCCCGGCACCATCGCCTTTCGGAACGTAATATTGATCCGCCCCTGACCTGCCTCACTGTTCTTGCCCGTTCGCTTGGGAATGCTATGCAACCAGTTCGATTGCGTCTCGCCCCTCATCAAGATCATATCCCCACTGTTCAACTCGAACTTCAGTGGTTTCGTCCCCGGGAAGGTCTTGCCGTCTCCCGCTGCTGCTGCTGCTGTTGCTCCCGCCGCCGCTGGAGGTGAAGGAGGTTTATGCTTCATCAAGAAATCCCGCTTGGCGCCTAAACTCAAACTCGCAATCGCCGGGTCCTTGCCGAGAAAGCGCTCGTCGTCGCTGTGGAAGCTGATGCTGTCGGCGCCGGTCGCGTAGTAATTGACTAGCACGAAATTGTAGGTTTCGTTTGTGACGGCCTCGGTTATGGATTTGAGGATGGTGAGGCTGTGCGGGATTGGGCGGGGCTGGCATCTGTATTTGCTGGGTTTGACAGGTTGCTTGGTGACGGCGTCGATGATGCGTGTGCTAGGAGTAGAGGAGGATGGGGAGGTAGGGCATTCTGGTGGGTCGAAGAGGCTTGTTTCGTCGAGGCCAAAGACTGTGGTGTATCGGGGTGTGTTGATGAGGGTTTCCTTGCCGTAGCGGGTGATGGTGTAGCGGACACGGTAGAAGGGGAGCGAGGAGCGGAGGAAGGTGAAGAGCTCGGTGGCAAGGGGACGGGGGATGAAGGGTTGGAAGTGGAGGAGGTTCAGATGGGGTTGGTCAGTTATGGACGCGCCCTCGGAGGTGGTGATGAGGGTGGTCAGGCTCTCGATGAGTGATACGGGCAGGTGAGCGATGGGGTGGGGGTAGGTTTTGTGGTGGGAGAAGATTGGTGCAGTGTCAGTATCCGGGGTGGAAGTCTGGCCGTCCTCTGTAGTATCGGTCTTGGAAGTCTCCTCCGATTTTTGTGCTGTTGAGTTGTGGTTCCTCGTCGTTGGTGGTGGCGAGATTTTAGTGCGCTTGGTTGCTAGCGTAAAGAAGCCATCGAGTGTGCGTTTAGACATCCTGGCCCGACAATCAAACGAGGCGTCAAAGGCGTGCCTGCATGGCTTCAAGTTGATCGTGGGTAGAGAGAGGCTCGAATTGGAAGGTTCTTGTTTTTGACCGACGTCATTACTTCACAGATGTCAAACACCCAGGGCTTCTCACCTTTTGGCACTACCTTACGGGTCCGTAGCCTGTCTGGATTCCCGAGACATAGCACGGGTGGCACCTCGATACCCACCTTTGATCGCGTTCATCGTACGGTGAACCGTGGCACTGGTCCAAAGCTGCGCTTGTAATGGAGTAGGCATTGATGTTCTGACGCGGAAAGAGCTGCGGTCTTCCGCCACAGACGTCGATCAACCCGACTCATCGCAGCTTCTCGTCAAGCGACGCGTCCACATCGAGTAGTAGACGCGTCTGGCTCCTGGTCAGCCACCAGACTGAGGTGAGAGGTCCAGGGCGTCGCAGAGAGATGCCTGACGGTTGCGAGTCATTCGACCACCTATCGATAGCGAACTGACTCGCATCAATCGACTACCTTGTGACTTGTTCGGACTCACTGGTGCTTGTTGATGGCGCAGCATGTCTATGACAGATGGCAGCAGGGACGGTCACGTCAATGCCCCGTCCTCGACACACCCGGCTGTCCAGTCATGGGACACCGCTATCGATGATAACGATGTACAACGACTGCGCGACTTCCACGCAAAACATTTCATCAATAAACCGATACCAGACATTCACGCCAGCGTAGCTCAGCCCGCTGAAGCAACACCGACCACTGGTTCGACCGAGGGAAGCCTGGGATACTACGCTGATGGCGTAAGACGTACCCTGACCGACGACCAGATCAAGATGTTTCGGCACTCAGAGATCCAGCGACTACTTCTTGAGCGACAGCAACGAAAAGAGGCAGAAGAAGAGGAGACCCAGCGGAGAGAACGCAAACGCGAGCGCGAGCACGCACGTCAGCGATACTTCGACGAGCCTGAGAAGGACAATGTCGGTGCGCTTGTCTACGACGATGAACAGCCGGTTGCGAGACAGGACGCAAATGCTGCTCAGGCCGAGAAGAAGTTCCTGTGGCCGCAGCTCGGTGTGTGAGGAGTGATCATGTGAGTAGATCTATGACACGAGTGTCCTCCTGTCTGTTTGTGTACTCTGATGAACACCTTGTATCATCCTTAGCCTGAAACAGGCTCGCTGGCAACAGTCTCGGCTTTGGTTGATGATCGTTCTAGCACACAGTCTGCTTGTTGAGTCAATCTTCTCTCTGATATGCGTTTGCTATCATCGACTATCATGTCCCCACGTTGTCGATCGCATGCTGATAACACGGTCTTCAACAGTAGCGTCGGCACGCAAGCTGCATTTCATACTGCTTCTAAACACCAGTGGGCAGACATGGTTGCCATTACCATCCATTGAATCGACATATCAGCAGTGAAAGTGGAGACTGACCAGGTCCTGAGTGAGCCAGTACAGTCGTTTCGCGTCCCGAAATCGAGGACACGTGTCTCGGTCCGAGTGTCGTTTTCACAGAACATTGCTTCCTCTCAATCTCGGTACGAGCACGAGATGGATTGAAGTTTGAACAGCCGAGCGGCAGTCAAACGCTCTTGCATCTGCGATGACAGGTCTTGGCCTTGTCTTGAAGTCTGGCCGCACGGTCCCCTTGCAGAACTCCCTGGACGCCGCGCGCTGGTCCGTGCCTTTGCTCTCGCGACGAGAATGTAATTCTCCTTCTCATGGTCTCTTGCGCTTTTGTACTGGTTGTACAACAAATTTGGAAGACCTGGCAGCTATGGTCGCGATCATTCCGAGCCTCGACGATCTCATACTGAATCCAAAGTAATGGAGGATACTAGTGGCAGCATCCGCGCCTGTCGTCCTGCGACCGAAGACTTCGAGGCACGAATTGAGGTGCTCGCAGAAGGGGTCATCCCTCCAGTAGCGGACGGAGGATTCTCAGCAAGCCTTTGGTCCCGAGCAACTCCTCAAGAGCGCGCGATCTTCGCACCACTTGCAGGGATGGCACTCGTCAACTTGCCCGGGTTGCTGATTTCGTGGTTCATGCTTCGGCACCCGCAATATTCATTATTCCCGGAGCCAGCACACTCACGACGGATGGTAATCCACTTCTCTTCTCAGCTAGTGGGTAACATTTTGTTCTTCTACATTGCTCGTCGCTGTTTTGCATCGGGCTCAACTTCACTCGACTTAGCACAGAGTAATGAGGGCAATGACTCAAGGCCCCCCTCTCTGGAACAGCCGACAGTTTCGCTAGCTTAAGCCTTATACCTCGGCTTATTCGCATGTGTTTGAGGCACTCAATAAGATCGACCATCTGGAACGCGGGCGGCGCAAACGACGAGAAGCCAATGGACGGAGAGGCTAACGACATCGCCGAGTCGTTCTGATTTACAGAACATGGATGTCGCGCCTCTGGTGCAAAACATCACATTGTGGAGTTGGTGGACATTAATTGCGGCGATGGTGCAGTAATGAGTTGGCATTCCGTGACCCAGTCAAGGATTGAGATGATTAGGACCACTTGAGGAATGCCAGGGTCGCAAGGCTCGAAGGATTATGTCGGTTAGGCTTGAGGGTGGCGGCGATCGGGCGACTACGGAGGGGAGCAGCAAGCAGAGGAGACTGGGTCTGATTCATGTATGGAGAAGACGTCTCGGAAGCCTTGCCAGCTTCATCAATGCGAGGTCTCGTGTCCTCCTCACTATTCGCAGAAGGGTACGACGTCGACGACTACCCATTGGGGCTCTTTGATCTTGCACGAGAAAGAGTAGAAGCTCTGTTTGAATGTATTCATGACACGACAGGCTGTTGCCGGGGCCTACGGTGTCCTCGTACTTCAACATAGGTTGACCTCGTCCTAAAGGGAACTTTTACCGACCGCCATAACATGTGCATCTGCACCACAATTGCACCTCACTACTGTCGCGCCATAACTACTGTCGAAGTCCTCCACATTCCCATCACACCCAAAGCCTACCCATTCAACACCACCATGCCGAAGCAGAAGAAAATCAAGGACAAGACTCCGCGGCCGTGCAACAAGTTGACCTGCGTGGCATACCACAAGGACATCGATGAGACACTCCAGAGTCTGAGCCAAGAAGTCGCACTGTGGCGAGCCAAGTTCCTTCATGAGGAAGCCGCACGCGCTGTCGACTGCAACACGATCGCTACCTTACGCGCCGAGCTTGCAACATTACGACCACCATTGGTAGCCGAAGGTCAGGCAGGGCCACGGGTGGTGATCGCCATGAATTTTGCCCCAGGCACGACTGCCGCCGACATTGATTCCGTTATGAGGCACACAAGCATCAACGATAACGGCCAGCAGGGTCTCATCTCCTGCCACATCATCTCCACACAGCCCGTCGTCATTGCCGAGCTTATCGTCACCGAGCGTACCATTGCCGACCGATTAGTTTCCACCTACGACAATCAACTCGCTGATGGCCGCTACCTTAAGCTATACCTTTCTCGCCAGACTGAATTACCACTCACAACTGTCGCTAGTACCATCCTGGACAGCCTTCGAGCTGGCAAACAAGACCAAGAAGTCACTCACACCAAACGCCTAGTCTCGCCGATACCCCCTGTTGTCACCTCTCGAGAGACCTTCGCACTTCCCTTGCACCCAGCTCATCGCTTTCCTGGTCCTGAAGTTGGCCCTGATGACGTCGACCTAAAGATGTCCACTCGACCATATCCACTCCACGCAGACGAGGAGGCACTGATCGAGTTCTCGGATGCAAGTGATGATGGTGGCGAAGACAACAGAGATAGGTTGAGCGTTCAGGATTTCGGGTCGGAATCAGCGTGCTTGCGTTCTTTCACAAACAATGCTGGAAGTCCTCGACGCACGAAGAGACGGGATAGTCAGGCACGGTACACGATACCTGCCAAGGTCTTCCCTATCGAAACGGGCGACACGGCGAAAAACGAGACCATCAATGACACTGTACAGCACCCGCAGATCAGCTTTGGTGCCGGCGAAGCGTCAGCACTCACATCATCAGACAACGAAGCTCCACGAGTCTCAAGTAACAAAGAATCCTCTCTGCAAGGAGGCGACAATGGAAAGGCTCTAGCAGCTCCAGTATTGAGCGAGACCGAGCTGCACGAGCTTCGCGCGCTGAACGCTCTATGCCGAATCCACCCCTCCGACACCGAGGCGGACATAGCCCGCAAGTTCAGCCTGCGTCGCCCTGGAGCTTCGACCTCGCGCTTCTACGAGTTGAGAGACAAGCAGCGGCGGTATTGGGCTGCTGCCACAGATACCGGTGGAGGGGTTCCTGGATGGCATAATGTTTTCAACTGACCAGTGGAACGCTACGGATGAGGCCCTCTGTGTACTGTGTACTGAGGAAAGCATTCACGATATTGCCGAACCAGCGGATGCAGCTTCAGCATTTAGGTCGACACATCCTGCGTTGCAGGCTTAATGTAGTGGTAGATGAAGCCAGAACAGCCTGAGCCTGAGTAGACAATCCACCCTTGTCGGCACGGCTATCGAGATACATGTAGTCATCAGCGTGACTTACGATCTGCTAATCAGTGCTGCCATTGCCACCCCTTCATCCTCCGCCATCATCTCCACTGCGCTGCGCTCCCTCCAAGTCACTCACGTATGCATACCCACCCAAATCCATCCTCCCCTCTACTTCGGTCATCGTTTGTGGCACACTCCTCGGAATCTCCCTCACACCCTCTCGCTGCCACCCCTGCGGCTGCTGCTCAAACGGACGGCGACTCGACGCGAAGTAGCTCTTCTCCGTCATTGGCGGCGCCCACGTAACCTGCTTCGTGTTGTCCTCCATTGCACTAGCACCACTTCCAACCTCCTCTAATCCTTCGAAATCATGGGCACTTGCGTACTGGTATTCTTCGACTGGCAGTGGCGTATCGAGGTCCGCCCAGTTGCCAGTCCAAGCCCGCTCGAGCACCTCGGCCGCAGCGACCCGTTGAGACGGTGTAGCAAGATAGTCCACAGGCAGGTTGATGTGCCGGATGTGAGTGTTGGGGTTGGGTATGTTCGATGGGTCGCCGGCTTTGCGGCGTTCGGCCATGCCTTTGGACCTTGTCTGGGCCGCTGTGCCGGCTGTGGCTCCATTCGTGGGTTGGAGAACGATCTCGCCATTGTCCTTGTTGTGTACCGGACAGACGCGAGAGCCTGGCATCTTGCACTGGGAGCTGATGGCGGATTCGGGTTGGCAGGCCTCGTGCAGGGCGCACTTTCGGCAGATCAAGCCGTCAGGGGTGCGCCGAGCGCCGAGGATGAAGAGGTAGTGCGTGCATGTTCCGCGGTTGCGACATTTCTGTTTGCAGGAAAATTGCTGGTACAGAATGTCTGGAAGCATGATGTCGAGGGCTTGAGAGGTCAGGGCAGGGGATCTGAGGTGAAAGAGGGTGGCTTGTGGGCTAGCGTGGAAGGGGTGGTAGACCTTCGTGCCGTTGGGGAGCTTGTGTATGGCACTTTCGAGGGCTGGGACAAGGTAGGTTGTGCCGGCTTCGTCGTCGAGTTTTCTGATGTGCGCTTTGGCGTGAAGGCTTACTGATGCGGTTGGCCGAGGGAGATCTAATTGCGAGGAACTATAGTACGTCTGCGGAGGTGCAGGCTGGGTCACGGTTGGAGGGTTTTCGTACGTCTCAAGAGGCACCCGTCCCTGTTCTTGGATCGTCTCGGCCTTCATCCTCGCTGGTGAAGACACCGAAGCATAGCTAGAAGAGCTTGTGCGGAGGGCATCTCGGAGCGTCCAGCTCGAGAGTGGGGAGGAAGGGCGTAGACGTTTGCGATCCGGCCGAGGAGTGGTGGGCGAGGAGGTTGCCATCGCGTCTGGTCGAGGTGCTGACACGATCTGATCCACAACCTTGGTTAGCTGTAGCAGCTTTATGCTTATCGAGGAGGTCTCCAAGTCGGTTTCCATCGGACCTCCACTGGAATGCTGCCAAAGGCTGCTTTGTCTGCCCTCAAGTAGTGTGTTGTGGTGATGTAGGGGCCTTGCCAGTGCGATATCACTTGCATCTTCACCAACACACTTCCAGAGTACAGACAAAGGTGATAGTAGCCCATATCTCCGCGTTGCTGTTCACAACAAGTTCAATTGAATTGACCAGTGTGATTCCAGCGTAGTTATTTTCTGACCATGCGCACTTATTCTTTGTGTTCTGCTCTTGATTAACTTTGCCGTACACCACATTCAACATGTCGAACAACGAAGACGTGAACAACGGTGAAAATAGTTCTGCGAGAGAGGAAACACCTACCGCAATCGTTAACGGCGTTGAGGGTACAAACTGCATCAAACAGTGCGGCTCGTGTGCTTCATTCCGTACAGCAACACCAGACTCGACTCTCGGCTGTCCACTTGAGCAGGCTCCAAGACCGCTTACCATCGATCCGGCACTTCGATACAGAAATTCCCAAGAAGATCCCTTCATGGTCGCCATGCAAGAGCAGCGAAAATATCACCAGAGGTTCGAAGAAGACTTCCAACGCCTAATAGACAGCCAAGAGTCTGCGAAAGCTTCACAGGAGATGGCCGCTACCGCTGAGTCGAAGCCTGAGGTGAGTAGGGACGGAATCGTGTGTCTTGCTTATTTTGCTGACCTGGAAACAGCACGCCGATGATCCTAATGAGATGTCCTGGGCACCTGTACTAGACAAGGTGCGTGCTCAGGCCAAACGTCGAAGCGGAAGTACTGACAGAGTTTGCAGACCCAACTTCAAAGCCTGCTCGAGGAACCAAAGGACTCCCGAGCTGTGTTCCTCACAAAAGTCAAGGGCATGTCTGTCAGCGAAAAGTCATCCGGCTTGATCAAAGACGTTCTCAAGGGTCTGGCTATCGGTACAGTCGTTGTGGTGATCATCATGGCCGTCGGATACCTTACGCTTGCGAAGAACTGCCAGTTCCGGCCTGGTCAGAATGAGCGCGCTGGTGATTACCTAGAGTGTGAGCATGGCTTCGCGATCGAGCGACACCTGATGGTGAAGTTCTCCAGCATACTCGGCCTCACACGCTCTACGGACGAATGAGTGCAACAAATATCGAATACTACTCATCATGGGGTTCTCGGCGGTGGGGCGGGTGCTAAGTGCCTGTCATCCTTTTAGATGAGCCTCACTCGAGTTTCAGTGCGAAAGACAGACACCTCGTGGACTTCTTGGTCAGGGGGGGCGTTGTAGGGAGAACACCCGGTACATTCAGTCACAATCTACCTAGGTAGTGGAGCAAGGTCGACGCCCGAGATCTGTTGTGATTGGATGGCGGAGTGGCGGAGTGCAACTGCGTCACGTCGGTGTCAACCTCAGGCAGCTTCCAAACGACCACAATCACCACTGCTCTTTCCACACCATATATCTCATCACTTTTGCTGCACTGAAGCGTCGATGCAACTCGACTCTCACCGCAGACGATCATCATACAGCAGGCCTGTATTCGCCCCTCTGTCGTCCCATAACCCATTGCACACCATGAAGTACCTCCCAAGGGCCCTCTTGACTCCTCCCACCGTCAACTTTGCGGCTCCTGATCCAGCTGCTCATCCAGCCATCGGTGCGCTCGACGCCTACCAGATCAACCGCCGCAAGTGGCTATATCAGCTGCGTCGACAGACTCGTTCGCTAGTCCTGCTCTTCGCTACGCTGGAGACAGTCTGGCGTGGATCTGCGAACATCGTTTCTGGCAAGAGCTACAATGCAGAGATCGATCATGGCTTCGTGTATAGCATTGGATACTTCCTCTCGTGGGTCTTTAGCTGCTTCTTCGCCGTCATCTATGCAAGTTTATTTGAGGTAACATATGACACCACACACCCCTGTGGGACTGTGGCTAACAGAGATCTAGTGGTGGCTGCCTCTGCCGTCTGCTCAACCGGCCGCTGGATTACGTGACGATGCGTCTCACTCGACTGCACAGGCCTTCGGAGAATGGCTGCAAAAGGCCGACATGATTATTCTGCCAGTTGCTATTGGAATGACCCTGGCCGTTTGGGGTGGATTGGTCGTTATGGCTCTCTTGGACGTCGGCAACACTCGCTTAAAGTACACGTCCAAGTTCCGCTCTGTCCTGATTGTTCTTACCTCAGTCGCCTGGACCTTGGGCTTCGGTTACTACAGCCTCGAGCTTCTCTCACGCTACGGCTTCAGCAACGGAGATGACATGGTTCCGCTCGCCCGTGTTCGTTGGGAGATGGATGCTTGGGTCTTGACCCCTATTGCCGTCAACATCGGCATGGCAATTGGCACCGCATTTGTCGGCAGGTTCGAGCGCAAACGCATCGCCGTCGTCGACGCACGAAACCATGTCGAGGAGCAACTCATGGGACAAGCTGTACTCGACGAAAAGGCTTAGGCGGCGGCCGCCGAGTCTGTCATCACCGACCGCCCTTGCCTCCTCTGTTCAGTCTTCATCCGGGCTGTGCCTATCACTGAGCTAGTCGTGCCTTGCGCTCAGCAAGCGAGGAGGCGTAGTCATGCAGGGCGGCCTCTGCATGATGTACGCTGACGTGCTCGTCTCCTAGTTTTCTCGCTGGACAGGGCTGAAACGAAGCAAGAGGAATGCATGACGTCTTGGGTGACGCAACGGATTATGCTTGCCAGGGCGGGCTTCATCGTCATGCTGAGACGTAGTCTTTAGAAGCATATTCATATCAGGCGACGGGTTAGTCAGAGCTATCGAATCAACCATCCATACCTCACTAAATCACATTCTTCAACTCCTGCCCAGCCCTAAACCGCCTCAAGTTCTCCGCAATCAGGCCCTCCGCTCCCTGCGGCCTTCCACCAGCAGCATGCGGACTGACAACCACGTTCTCGATCCCCCAGAACCTATGCCCCTCCGGCAGCGGCTCCTTCTCGAATACGTCCAGCGCCGCACCTCCAATCCTCCCCTGCTCAACCGCATCCGCCAGTGCATCCTCATCAATAGACGTGCCTCGCCCCACATTCACCACCCAAGCGTGCTTCGGCAGCAACTTCAACCGCTCCGCATTCAGCGCGTGCTTCGTCGCATCACTCCCCGGTAGAATCATGACCAACGCATCCGTCTTCGGCAGCAAATCCTTCAGCGCATCCTCCCCATACACCTCCACCCCATCCACGATCCTCTTGCTCCTCGCCACCCCGGTCACCTTCGCCCCCAATGCCGTCAGTAGTGGCGCCAGCGTCCGCGCAATATTCCCAAACCCCCACACCACCACATTTGCATCTCTCAAAGTGGTGAAGCTGTCCTTCGGACGATCCGGTTGCGGACCGCCCAAGTGACCCGGCCATTTGCCCTTGAGTTGGTGGTCGCGCATGGAGTGCAGCTTGCGGGCGGAGAGGAGGAGGAGGGCCATGGTGTGTTCGGCGACGGTGTGGTCGTGCAGGCCGCTGCCGGTTGTGATGGTGGTGGTGGAGGGCGAGAAGCCGGCGGAGAGGACGTCGTTGGGGCCTGCGGCGAGGGATTGGATCCATTTGAGTTGCTTTAGATTTGAGGCGGCGTGCTTGAGGTTGTCTGGAGAGTTTGTCCAGGTGACTAGGACTTCGGCGTCGGCGTGCTCGTCTGGGATTTGCTTTTTGACATCGTATGGGACGAGGTCGACGGCTGTGAGGAGGAGGTTTGGTTATTAGCATTGGATGTGTACGTAGTGGGCGGTGCATCTTGGGACGGCCATGTGCGAGCACGTCCTCGAGAATCGCCTTTCCTTACTGTCACAAAGCATCAAGATTACTTACAGAATCCCTCCAACAGTTTTGGGTCCAGCACCAGTGACGTAGGGTAGAGGAGCTTCATCTTGTGCTTTTGTCCGCTGACTGGATATAGATGCAAGAGTGTCGAGGAGAGACGTGAGTGAGCCAGTGTGTAGACAGGCGATGGCAGAGCTTTGATAATTTACAGAAATATGCTCGGCGAAAAGATTTCCCCAGAACACTTATTAAAGGGTATATGCAAGGTCGTTTCAAACGCTCAGAATGCCGACATATGCCGCGATGTCGCAACGCTTCAGTTGAAGATCGTGGGGTTGATGTGGGGTTGGAGTGAAAGCGGCTATTGACTCTGGGCAGTAATTTTTTGATAGCCGATGGTGCCGCCGGTTGAGCTCACGACGCAACAGGAACTTTCACTTGCGACCATGTCGTTCTCTTTCGGCTTCTCAGGCGACGACATAGAAGGTGGCGAGCATGAGGACGTTGACCAGGATCCGGAAACGAATAGGAATGACGTGTCGGAAAAGCAGGACGTTGTCGCTCAGCCAAGGGTACACACGCTGAAAGAACTACTAACCAGCCTCCCATCTCAGATCACCTACAACAGCCTTCGTCTTCCAGCTCTAGCCAATGGATTCCCCAACTCTCCTCCACTCAACGTCCTCCGCCGGTCCTTGGTCGACATCCGCGCACAGCTCATGGCGGAAGCATCCGAAGCCAACGACAACGACCACCTGATCGAAAATCTCAATGCAGGTGATCTGTCGAAGGTACGTACGAGGGCGGCTTCAAGACTTGGGAATGCGCGCTCGATCTTGCGTCCTACTTGCTGCTCGACCTCAATCAGCATGCGCAACTGTCGAATGAGCCCACTCATGTGATTGAACTTGGCGCGGGATCTGCAATCCCAAGTCTGACGGTGTTGAAGCTCAGGCCAAAGGCCGGCCCAAAGCTTCATCTCACGCTCGCAGACTATAACGCGGACGTGCTGAAGCTGTGTACTGCGCCAAATACTTTTCTGCACCTTTGCCCGCCGAAGGATGCTCCACAGAGGGGAGCTCTTAACCTGGGGCATGAGTATGACTATGATCTCGAAGAGGTTCAGCCACAACTTAATGGCATAGAAGATGTCTTGGCTGAGCAGCATCTGAGTGTCGACTTTGTCTCAGGCGGGTGGGGCAAGCAATTCGTCGATCTTGTGACCTCGCTCGAACCCTCGAACTCGGGTTCTGATGCCCAGCTAAAGAGGCTCATCCTCGCTACTGAAACCATATACAGCCCTGACACACTTCCAGTGTTCACTTCGACCCTTTTGTCACTCCTCCGTCAAGCTCGTAGCGGAAGCAGAGCACTGGTCGCGGCGAAGCAGATTTATTTCGGCGTCGGCGGTGGGGTGGCAGAGTTCGAGCGAGAGCTGAAGACTCAGGATGCGAACGCGCAGCTGAAATCAGTATGGCAGTGTCCATACAAGGACACGGTTGGCCGAGTGATCTTGGAGGTGACTTTACCGCAAGGACCGTGACGATCGAGCACTTCGAAGGCACAGTCGGGAATATTCAGGCAGCAGAAAGGCAACCAGCTACCCACAAATTCTTCATGATATGTACAGGACCATCGTCGATCGAGCATCGGTATTTGAGGAAGTATCTGTTCACAAGAAATGTGGCTGATGCACACTCTGAGCCCTACGCAGATTGTTCCATTAGGTTCTGATCCGTGTGAGTTTGGGAACATGGGGAGAAGAAGAAAAGCTCTTACCTTGTCAAGCCACCTCCTGCGGAGATAGGCTCGCTCATCACCGAAGGTCCTCCTGTCAAGTTGGCAACGAATTCCTGGTATCTGAAGACATCGCCGCCGTTCCGCTTCGCCGCTGGCGTACTGTTGATTCCACGGACACCGGATATGCCTGTGGTGTTGCGTCCTAGGATCCGCCGACCCGTGTATCCTTCAAGCGCGCGATCAATGTCCCTCTCCACAAGCCTCTGCTCGCCTGGATCCGGGAGCGTAGTCATGAGTGCTGTCTTGAGCTCGGCCACATCTATCTGTCCAGAGTCGTCGTCATCGAAAGCCGAAAACGCGTTGAGCAGTTCCTGTGGCGGTGATAGCGCTGCCAGAAGCGACGCAAGCTGGTTGAGATATTGTGGTAACGAAATTTGCTGAGGCTGGCCTGAAGGGAAGAATTGTGCGAGATTCGACTCTTGGATGCCGAGAGAGGACAATGTCTCCTGGATGGATGCTGGCGTGATGCTTCCGCTCGTGTTCGAGTCCAGCACGGAGAAGGACTCTCGCAGGTTGTGTAACAGGGCGGGTGGTAGCTGGATAGCGGATCTGCTTGGCCCAATGTTGACGGCGGTGGCGTGGCCCTCGCAGTGGTCCGAGTAAAGTCGTTGGATCTTGAAATTGGCCGATTCATTGATTCCGAGTGTGATGATCCAGGTTTCGGAACTTCTGGTAGACGCCTCGTGCTGGGCGATGGTGGAGGCTCCGTCTGTGCTCTCATAAACGTGGACTGACCACCATTTGACTTGGTGGGTGTGCTTATGATATCGTCCTCATCCTCTTCTTCTGACACCGTATACGACTGCTTAAGTTTCGAAGGGGACGTCATGGGGGACGCTCCTCTCTGTGACGGCGGTGTTGTTGCTCGATCTCTAGTCGATGTAGGAGATGATGGCGAGGCAGGTCTGCGGAAGGGAGAGGAACGAGGTGAATTGCGAAAAGTCGACTGTTGCTATCGTCAGCCACCATACGCTCACATCGCTGGGCGAAACCTTACCATGATTGCAATTTGCTGATCTCACGAGGTAGGTGCGAGTAGTGATCGATCGTTCCTGACGACCAACGCAAGGCGTTTGTTGCGCTAGAAGAACGTCCTGCTGAGCAGTTTGGGGAGAGCGCGGTGACGACTTCCTGCAATACACTTCCCACGCAAGTTGTGTTTCCGAACATTAGCGTGCAGCTGCAGCGTGGTTCTGATGTTTCCCTGTGTTGATGGGGCTCTTTCCGACGGTTGCTCCGACGACACGACTGCGGGAGGCCGGTTAGATCCGTCGCTGATCAGCGCTTAGACTAAAGCTTAAAATACCAGAATCAGGGGCGGGGAAAGAAGTTGGATGCAGGGGTCTGGCTCTCATGAGCCTGCGACGGCGGGCTGATCACGACGACCCAATACTCTTGCTGAACGCATCCTCTCTTCCATATACTGTCTACGACCGGGTGCCTGAGTGTGTAAGATCGAGGATCTTGTGGACCTAAGCAGAGCGCTCATTATAACTTGGTCGCAACTCTACTAGGAAGCGCTCGACTGCGGCCGCCCGTCCGCCAGACACAGCAGGAGATGTTGCGCCTTCGGTAGCGTACGACTGCGCAACGTACGACCAAGATGGCGGAAACCATGCCCTACCGTCCGACGGTGAATGCGCCCTTTGCTGAGAGGCCTTCTTCCTTGGGGTCAAATGGAGGATCGAAGTCTTCAACCTTCTCACAGCCCTCCCACCACAAAGTCTCTTCTCAGAGTTCACTGGTTCCTCCCTCACCCAGAGAATCACAAAGGACGTCTCAGCGGACTTCTGGCCGCGAGTATGTCAGGCCTGCTAAGCGGCTTAAGTCGCAGTATCCCCTAGACTCCCCCGAACCCCATGTCGAGTACATCCTAGTCGCATCCTTTGACATAGATCGTGGACCGATCATGGAACACCAGTTTCCTGGAGCCATAAGCCCAGACGAAAACATGCTGGCGGAGTTGATGCTGCCAGACCAGACACACATGCGCCAGCAAGACTGGACAATGTTCTTTCTGCACAAAGATGCTGGCGTCAGTGAAGAAGAACTGGCCGAGAGAGAGGCGACCAGGAGACGGCGCGAGAGCCGGAGAGCCGCGAGAGCAGCTGCCCGCACGAGTGGACAGGTTGTCCAAGACCAAAGTGAGGACGACGACGATAGTGACGATGACAGCATCAGCGAGACACCACCGTTGATGTATGTGCTCAATCTAGTCAACACCAAGCAGGATGCGACAGTCAAGAGAGGTGCGGTTGTAAAGGCAATGGCCATATGTACAAGGCACTCATTCTTGCACATATATAAGCCCTTGCTTCTACTGGCTCTCGAAGACTACATGAAATCGCCCAACCTGGACACTCTGGAATTGCTGTACAACGCACTCAACTCCATGGACGCGTCCCTCATGCCCAGGTTGTCGAAAGCTGAGCGCCATATTTTGCAATCTACGGACTCCAAGGAGATGTTTGTAGAAAAATTTGAGCAGATGGTTATTCAGCGGCAGGAGGAAGACGCCTCCGAGAACCACTTGCCCGAATCGCCCACAAGATCAAACGGTTACTCGGTGCCACGGGACACCCACGAACTCGAGACTAAGATCACCTTCCATGGAGTGCCCATACCTGTTAAGATCCCGACGGCTCTGTCACCAGAGACAGTAGGGGACTTCTCTCTGATCAAATTGGTCCAGACTTTTGGCACACCACATCAGACTCAGCCACAGCCCTTTGCTCTGCATCCCCATCTCACATCTTCAGGGGCGTATACACATCCAATACTGGTCCTCATCAATGCCATGCTGACGCAAAAGCGAGTAATCTTCCTCGGACACAACATGCCTTCTGGAGATGTGGCCGAAGCTGTACTCGCAGCCTGCGCGTTGGCTTCTGGAGGAGTCCTGTCGGGATTCACACGCCATGCCTTCCCATACACTGATCTGACAAAGATCGATGAATTGCTGAAGGTCCCCGGCTTCATCGCAGGAGTGACCAACCCAGCCTTCTCATATCATCCGGAGTGGTGGGATCTTCTCTGCGATCTGCCAACCGGGCGAATGAAGATCTCATCGAGCATTGAGGCTGCCCCGGTCACCGAGGGATCGACCTTTTTCCATCACACCACTGCTACATTGAACTTGGGTAAAGATGCCGCAGCTGATCCGACGGGGGATACTCTATTCATGGAAGAGATCAATCGAGCGATCGTGCAAAGACACGGTGAACCCATCTTGCGTGCACGTTTCCGCGCATACATCACTAAGTTCACACGGGTTGCTGCAGCGTTTGAAGAAGTCGTCTACGGCGCCAGCGCCCTCAATGTTGTACCTGCAGAGGAGAACGAGAAATCCAGATCTTCCGCCTCGCGACCAGGCTCTTCGCGGACGACAAGCAAGAGCTTTCGCGGTCATGGCTACGTTTGGCCCAGCGAAGAAGCCAAGACTCGCGAATTAGCAGCATCAGCAGCAAGAATAGAAGGCTGGCGTAATACGCGGTCATATTACTCCTTCATCTCCGACCTCGCCAATCATCTCAAGATATCAAGTTCACCGACAACAGATGTCAGCCTCGACAAAGCCTTCACAGCTCCACCGTCAAGACCGTATCTTGACATCTATCACTCCCTGTCAAAGCTGAGAGTCCTCAGACTGACAGCAAAAGAAGCTGGAGCCATCTACCTTGCTCTTGAAGCCCACTGCACGGATTATGCGAGCATTCTCGAACTGCTGGAGCTGACACCTATGTCGGAAGCAGGTCTGTTCTACGTAGCACTTGGATTGTGGCATGAAGACGTGCGGGTACGTGAAGCTGTAGCGGTACTATTGGAGAGGGTGCGAAGTCACCCAGCAGGCAAGGTATTTTACAAGAGATTAGGTGGGTGGACTTTATCAGGCCACTCGCGGGCATTGAAAGAGATGGAGAGGAGAGCGGAGGCGGCAAGCCAGGACTCCATGGATGTGTTGGGGCCGCTGAATGGCGAGGCCGTCAGGATGAGCTGATTGCGATGGAGTAAGATCGAGTTGGGGATGAGGTGTGCCGTGAAGGACGGAGCGACCGCCGTGATGTGGACAGCAGGAACCAACACGGAGTGATCGTGCATCTGCCTGTTCCTTCGTACGTGCCTTCATTCATGAGCCAACGCCTCACTCATGTTGACAATTGGCCAGCCGCGCATGCTTTCTGTTCCCAGCCCTCCATCAGAGTGTTCGTAGCCACAACTGCCGTTAGCGATACGAGGCTTATGCTCTGCCGAACTGGAAGAACTGCGGAAGCCTTGACGAGATTTCGAAGATATCATACGATGGAACGGTTCGCATTATATCCTCAACCAGTAGTCATCTGACTATCGCTGTTGACGAACAAGCCACACCAGATAGCCCACTGCGGCGTTGTATGCATGGTCAGATAACTTTGATTAGCCAGATCGTGCAAAGCCGCACCATGAGGGCGGAAAGGTGCCAAGGCCGTTGAATCCAATTTCGATTGTGGGTGGAGATGTTTGCCTATTATTTTCTCTCATCTCCTTGTTCATGGAAAACTATCAAAGACTATCGAACCATGGCTTGATGCAGCAGGCCCCTATCTACAGTGCTTCGCAGAGCTCACGTTATCTCCAGACTCCAGAGGCCTCGATCGATAGTCATGAGCTCTATGCTGAGACATTGCACTCCGGGAGTTTGGAGCTGACACGCGAACGGCCACGTTTTTCGCATAATGTTCAGGAGACCTGGGCGTGCTCGCTAGCTACCGCTATCGTGGTCTGGAACTCGTTCGCTGCTTCAACTGTCGAGCAGCTTATGAGAAGTTGCAAGCCTCGATGTTGACTGCTGACGGGCCAAACGCAGATTCACGAGCACATAAAGAACAGTTTATCCAACGGGCAAGCCACGATGACCTAGATAACAACCACGCAATCTTGAAGTTCTTCTCCAGCGCCCTACCAAATCCTAGGTTTGGGAGAGCGCTAGGCGGCGAGGCGCCCGTGGCGTAAAGGCCGCGACGCCCGGAATGTCAAAAATGGAGAACCGAACACGCACCCGTGGCACCCCTGTCCAGGCATGGCTTGGGTTCCGAGCTCCATTCAGGTCTCTTTGGCTGGTGGATGGACCCGTGGCGCCCGCTAGTTGCCATCCATCGCGCAAAGCGGAAACTAACATTTGCCTTGCCCGTTCTATCGAGACGACAACCTAACGACTGGTAAGCGAATAGTGCAGAGATTGTTTGGCGAAATCAGATCGTATGCTTTTCGATTACTTTGTGTTGAAGGGAGTGGCCTTAGTGGTCGCTTGTTCGCAAAAAGATGTGTCTACAGTTGAAATGGTCTGTGAGTCGCTAATATAGTAGAAGGATCTGCATTCCATTCTACCCGTTGTCATCTTTTGACGTGCACGTTCGCTCGTCGTTTCAGCGGGAGATCAACAGAGAAGATCAACAGATCGTCTTGCAGGGATATTCGAGTACGAGGTACTCCGCGTGGTCTCGACCTCAAGATCAACGAACACTCAACAAAAGCATACAATGTGTTAGCAGTCAGACCTGCTCACAAAGACTCTCACCCAAGTCACTCGTTTAACAACAATCACACTCGTTACAAAGGGAGCACCAGTGCAAGAGCTCAGGCCTTTCGAAAACAGCCATTCGTTTGCCGGATTTGTGCTCGAGATATACGACACTCCAGACTGCGGGAACAGTCGCAGCCCTCACTCATTCAACCACCATGCATATTCAGAGACCACCACCAGGCCGGAGGCGCCTCCTCACCTCTATAATACTGTCGATATCAGCATTAATGCTGCTCGGCACTCCCACAAGAGCACAAAGGACAGAAGACCACCTTAATCAACGAGACCTGTTCAGCGAATATGCTTCCCGCGGCGAGATCCATATCGACACTGCACTCTTGCACAGACGAGCCGACTCCTCGTCCTCAGCTACCTCATTCTCAGATTCGAGAACTTCAGCTGTAGCATCGTCAACGGCCGCTGCCGCGCCTTCCTCAATACCTACAGACACTCCCGCAGCCCTTCCAGTACCCTTCGATACCTTCTCCGCCGCCAACTTCACCGCCACCTCATGTCCCGATTTCTTCAACACATTCCTCGGCAACTCAACGCTGAGGCAATGTGCTCCAGTCTCCCTTCTTCTCCAAAACAGCGCCTCCTTCATCACCGCTCAACGATCGCCCTCTACCCTCCGTTACCTACTCGACACCGCCTGCGGAGCACCCATATCCATCTGTGCAGCCACATTGACGGACATCGCCCGCCAACTCACCTCCGACGCGCACTGCGGCGCCGACTTCCGCGCCCGACAGCCCCTGGTCATTCAAGCATACAACGGCTTGGTGAGCTACGAGCCCGTCGCAACAGCAACGTGCCTCACTACGCCTTCAGACGCATACAACGAGACAAGTGCCCCCGTCAGCCCCTCCACGTCAGGTGAGGACGACACGAAGAACCAGTACTGCTTCCTCTCCGCGCTCTCCAACAAGCAGAACCCCTCAGATCCGTTTCCATACTATACTGGGATTGGGATGAACCTACCTCAGGTCGCCCGGCCGACATGCAACGGCTGTTTGAAGCAGGCGATGAGCATCTTTGCGAAGTGGGCGGTCCGATATGAGCAGCCGCTTGCGGAGACGTATCTGGACTGTGCTGGAATTGTCAATGGGGTGTGTGGGAGTGGGTTTGCGGATGCGAATGTCAAGGCAGGGAGTGTTAATGACGCGCAGGGAAGCACGCAGCTGAAGAACAGTGCGGATACGAGTGGTGCTGTGGTAGGTGTGAGAGGGTGGTCGAGGGGAATGGTCTCGCTGACTGCTGTTGTTGTTGGTGTACTTGCGGCTTTGGTGTGATGATGGTACCAGACGGCCGTGTGGCCATGTCGGAAAAATGTTACGAAGGTTACGATCATTCTGATACTACTTTTTGTACTTTATGTAGATATGCCATGGTTCTTCCACTTCCACAGACCACTCTTGGGGCCACACATGGTTCAGTGTATACGGATATGGTGATCATCTTCAAGGTCAATTTCGCAATCGCCGTGTAGCAGAGCAGAAAAAGCCGAAAGTGCTTGGGGTCGACGCGGTGCCTGCCACAATTTTACAAGTTCACTGCACGGCAAGATCTAGTCATCCGGTCTGCGATAGACCTCCGGACGTTATTTTCTCTGCACCCGTGCCCGGCCAAGTAAGCATTGTGCTGCACCACGCACCAACGCGTCTGCCTGCTCGACCTCGGGAGGTAAACTACTTTGCAGATATTGCACGCTCATAGCTGTACAGAAGCTCAAAACGGTGAGGTCTGCCTGCAATGTCGAATGTTGACGATCATTGCAAGCGAGTCACGATGACGGCTTTTCTGCCCTATGGCAGAAGCAGCGGGTTCTTTTGGGACTTTGGCCAAGTACGGCACTTTCGTTCGTAACACTTGCTAACACGAAGCCCCCCTGTCCATGAGTTGGCGGTGTACAACCGGGTCAGCGCAGGACATCTATTGAGGCGAAGAGACGCACACCGAGGCCACACGTTTCCTGGTGTTTATAATGTTGGAGCCAGCGCCGCACTCCCGAGCTTCCTCTGGGAAGTCAACTGGGGCCGACGCGGCTGTCACGGCGCGTCGCTGTGCTTCTGCAACGCCTACCATGCACAAGAGAGCGAGTGCCGTAAGGCAGGGACGCGAGATTAATGCAATGTTGTCTACAGCTGAGTAGCCGCCAGCAGAGACACCCATTCCACCTCAAACACACCTTCATCTGGCCAGCCGAATCGGAGGGAGTGTATGCAGTCGGACACCCTTGAGACCGCGACCACCCGGAGGCACGAATGGCAAACACAACAATTGTCACCCAGACTCACCATTATGCCGCATCACATGACCACGAGACTCAAGGCGAGTAAACGATTCTCACACAACGCGATTGATTTGGGCACCCAGACCGTTCGCCTATTCCGGATTCTGCAACAGACAGGCGTTGTTTCCCTGCAGTTGTGGCACCAGGAATTCGACGGGCGGCATACAGCACTGTCCTATGTCTGGGGTCCCATCGATCCGTCCCACCACATCCTAGTCAACGGCAGACCTTTTCATATTCGCCAAAACCTTTACGATTTCCTGGTCTTGATGAGAGATCAAGGACGATCAGATGCTTTCTTTGTCGATGCGATCTGCATCAACCAAGAAAGCGATTCAGAGAAAAACCATCAAGTCCGGCAGATGTGGCGCATGTATGCAGAAGCCCGACAGGTTTGTTTCTGGCTCGGCTCTGGCACCAGTATCGCAAAGCTTACAGACATGTCGTTATTGACGTGGTGGAAGCCATCTCCCGAGGAGCAGGATAAATTGGGTAGACTCGTCAAAGAAGTCCTTTACTGTGATTTCTGGTCAAGGACATGGATTGTTCAAGAAGTCCTACTCGGTCATCATCATGGCAAAATCATGTACGGCACTGAGAGTCACGATTTCGTGGAATTTGCGCCGGCCCTTGAATCGGCCAGGGAAGCTACAGAGGTCGGTCGTTCGCCAGCCTGGCAACTGCTTGGGAGCGATCTTCTCGTACCGCATAGAACTCGAGAGGGGCAGCACCCTGCAGTCGGACCGCCCCAACCACTTCGCCATCATGCGGCAGCTAGAACTGCAGGCGATAGCTGGCTGTCCAATCTTCTCTCGATACTGGACGGGATCTTCGACCGTACGGCATGCAGCGATAGGCGTGACCGCATCTTTGTACCTATGAGTCTGCTCGGAGGTGCAGCAACCTCGATGGTTGACTACAGTCTGTCTGCCTCACAGCTCTATCTCAGACTACTGAGTAGATGGGTCGAAGGAGAATTTACTGGTGCCGCTACAGCAACTATAGAGGCTTTCGTTCAGGCCGAGCGAGTTCTTCGTCGGACCTTGGGGCTTGAGAACGCGAGTCCTTCGCGCTTGTGGAAGATGGCTGACAAAGCCAATCAGGATTGGTCTGTGGCTCTACGATTCGAGGCTATCGCTAAAGTGGATTCTATATTAGAGGTTTTCCACATGCTGTGCGTATCACCGCAAACGAGCGACCGTATCAGAATGGCTCGAGCATTTGCGAGATGTCATTGCGAGATCTGTGGACCAGAGGATCAACATTGTGACAACTTAGGGAAACTGGTGCTCTTCTCCCCAGGCGATGGGAAAGGGTATGGTCCCCATCTCCTTGTCTCTGAAAATTGCCCGGGCATCCACTCAATTGCTTATGGCGCTCTGCTTCCTGTCAAATACGACGCCAATGTAGCCGACAACAGGCATCCTCTGAAAATTATCAGACTCGCCGGCCTTCGATCCATCGATACGACTGCCTTACAGGGTGCGTTCCAATTCGAAAGTGGCTCCCACAGCTCTCCTGGACATTTTGACGGTCTCTTCTTTGACCTGAAGGCCCGCCCCTCTGAGATACTCAAGCTGCTGTGGTACAACCTCGGACTGCATGTTATCGAGCCTCCGGAGTCAGGGGAAATTCGCTGCGATTTGCTCACACAACCTGGCAAGAAATGTTCGACGAAAGGTCAGGCTGAGAACGACCTGGAGAATTAACGAGTCTTAGAAATCTCGTCGGCCACCGCATCATAGATGGCCATATGGCGCTCACAGCTGCTCAGAGCGCCTACAATGGTCGCTTCCGGGTTTTGCGACGTCGAGGTCAGCTAAGGAATGGTGTTCTTGGTGCGATCGGACAAAGATGGCTGCATTGGCCGCTAATGTGCGACTGTGGACGGAGATTTTATCACACTCAGGCAGAGGTCTGAGTTCTGTTCCGATACTGCCATCGCTTAGTCGAGGAGCTCGGACTGCCGCAGAGACCAAAAATACTTCTACTCTCACTTCGATCTCACCTCCAACACTATCGTATCAGTCACTGATAGCATGTGGCTCTTCACGCCCGTGACTGCTGTACGCTTCTGAACTACTTCTACAATTCTTCTTCCTGCACAGACTCAAGTTTTCGTTCCAGATATTCATCGCACAAAGTCATTCGTCCTGAGGAAGAGCTATCATCCGAAGCGAGATGTCGGTGCAGAAGTCGTCGATACTGCCTTTTCGCACAATGGGTGAGTCTGATAGCGGAACTGAGTCAAGTCGCATACCTCAAGCTTCCGACGTCAACTCCCATGCTATGTCCAATGTGAGCAACTCAGACCTCGAGCACCTACGGACAGCTCACCGGGCACTGTCGCATATGTCTGGTTCATCCTTCAAGATCATGAGTACGGACAGCGTCCACGACTCGGCCTTTGCCTTGCGATTTGCGAAGTCTCCGTCCACCTCTGAAAGCGTCTCCCAAGACACGAACACAAATGAGGTGAACGGCGAGAGAGGCAACGGCGGCAGTCACAAATTCGTCGTGAATGTCGAAGGGAACAACGAACCGATTGAAGGTTCCCGTATAAGCCTGGAAAATCAGTTCGATTTCAACGGTCCCGGCTATATCTTCAGTGGATTTCATGGCGCTACGTTCCCACGAGTCACAAAGATTGAGCTGTGGCTACATCAAGGCGAAGTGAGTAATATCAGTGCTCTTGTCATCAGACCGCGAGGCTTTCCCGAGCCCTTAGCTATCCACACTGGCTTCGGCAGCACTGCCAACCACTCATGCGTCGTCGAAGTGGCGCGTCCGCTCTGCGGTGACAATATGGCTGAAGTGCTCCTCGAGCCGCGAAGGGGAAACGTCGAGAGCATACAAAGCAAGCGTGCTACTGGACGATGCGTTGCGAGACTGCTGATCTTCGATGATAGCCTTGACCTGTAAGTGATCTGTACTATACCAGATTCGCAGCCTCCACTGACTTCTAATAGCAAAGGACCTAGCGATATCAGAATCTGCGTCAAAAAGGAAGCTCCATTGCAGAGCGTCATATCACAGGTCTACGTCAGAGACTTGGTTGGTGTCCGGCCCACCTGCGAAGATGGCTCAGATGTCAGTCTCATGCTTGGCACAAACAACAAATGGCACAAAATCCAATTGCGTGCTCCGTCTGGTAAAGACACAACAGCTATGCCTCTGTCGGACTCCGGAGGACCCCGGGCCTGTGGCATCGTCACCGAGCACGAAACCGAGACATCCATAGCATGCCACCATTGCGAGAGAATCTCATGGGATCCAGTGATTGAATGGGATCATAAGCTCGCTGTTGGACCGATATGTCCTCACGCAGACAATGGTAGCAGTGGCGGCGGTGGGCGTGATGGTGATGATCTTCACGGAGACGGTGACCACGACGACAGTCGCTGCAAGGGCAAGACTTTCATCGATGCAGGAGATGCTAAAGACAACGACTATAGGCCGATGCCCGGCTCCCAGATCTACCTCGACGGGCGCATGATGAATCGGGCCAGGTCTACGATGCCAGTCGTGCCTTAGAGAGCAATCAGTCGCAAGCTCTTGGCAAGCGGAAGCGGACATCTCCTCAGTCGCTCGCCTCGGCCGATGGGCACGCAAGCGTAAGTGAGGAGGATGCGCGCAGCAGATATGGTGCATTCAAGTACAGACGCATCAACGAGTACCAGATGAGGGAGTTGATCGCAGGCGCACCACTTCCTCGCATGAGATGATGCTCACGCACTGTCTTGCCGGGTGGCGGATCTGCCACATGGAATTCAATAGAGGCCTCCGAGTGCTACTGCTTAGGACAGCAGCGAGTTCCTACGTCGACTGCTTTCAACTCTGACCCGTTACAGCCAACATAGCGAGGGCGAGTATGAATGTCGCACGAGAAACCAGAGGTGTGGTTTGAGGTACAGCGGAAAAAGAATCCGACCCAGAGACTGCCAATGCCAAGCCCAATGAGCCAGCTCCGGGCCGAAATTAGAAACTTGCTCTCATGAGCACATTTAATCTCAGACTTCTAGACCCCAGCCTCATGGCCTCATTGAACATAGCCACCTGAGACGTGCCTGAAGTCCGCTCAAACGTGCTCAGTGATTTCCTTGCTGGTATTTTGGCATGTCTGGAGGCAGGAAGATCGTGATGACGGAGTGGCAGGTAGGTTGGCCGTGGCTGCTTCGTCGTACTTATATTCCGTGCCTGCCGTTGTAGAATGAGGACCTTCAAGTTCGAGGACAGTACGCGCACAAATTTGCTGGCTCGCAGATCAAACATCGAGCAAACATCCATCCATCTGTATACATTGACTACATCAAAGGTCAATTGCACTTTCAGAGCACCTGTACAACAGGAACCACGAAGAGTAACGGCCCTGGCCAACAGCCCGACTTGCATCACTCCCGCGAGTCTGCTGTCCTTTGTTCTCGAGCCTCAACCCAAACGGCACCAGACTCAATAACAACATTTAACCATCCAATCGGACAGAGTCTTCCAAAGTGTAACGACAGTTATTCGTTGAATCCGCCAACGCAACCTGCAATAACCTCAAAACCACGTGCCCGCCATGTGCGGACAAGGCTGCGTCTCCCGTACCCGCACGGTCGACTCCGGCTCGCTGATGGCTATCATCCACCCCGCAGGACATGGAACCGAGGATCAGCGATTCTCCGGTGCCACGCTGCGGCTACACAATCCGCTCCTTATCTCATCGCCGACAGTCTCGACACTTTCTTTTTCGGGCTCGAGTGGACGAAACAGCCGAGCAGCCTCGCCATGTGGAAGCGAGATATCGTCACTGAGCTCGTCTTCTTCCTCCGTGGCCAGCACGCTGCACGTCCGGATCCACCAGAGCACGACTGCTTCGCCGGTCCTACATGCTTTCAGTGTGAACTCAACGGACGGCGCAGACGAAGTCACCAGTTGTACGCTGCCTCAACGGCTGGAGCTGTCTGTCGGCGGAAATGGAGTTGTAGGGCGGGCAGTCAGTGTGCTTCACGGCGGGGACGGGCAGATTTTGGGGCAGGGTGTTGTTGGGTATGGGTCTTGAATGTTCAAAGATGGTGTCCTTTGTGTTCTGAAGCGTTGGCGTTTTGGCTAGTGTTGCTCATCATATCTTTAGCATCAGTCGTTCTCGGGTAGCACAGACCGAGAAGAGAAATCCTCATGTCATTATTCCGATCAAAACTCAGAGCGATCCTCACCACGACATGGTCAACAGTGCAGAAAATTGTAGATCTGCAATGCCCAGACGTTCCCATACACCTTTGCCTCCATAATTCTGGTCAGCTGCCTCTATTATTTCCGCCTGGGCCTGTAAGTACAAATATTTACACCTCCGAAAAATTGTCAGTCAATCCACCTTCACATGTCACTACATTTTCAGCAGCATAGTGTCAACGGCAAACACATCATGCGAGACCTGGGCTGTGGTTCATCTCACGGCCTGAGCTGATGTTCCTCGTACGGAGATCCCAGTTCAAATCTGGGTGCTGTTGCATCTTTTCCCTTTCTTTTCGCATTGACCCGAGTCTAGAGCAGCGGAACAAGACAGGCATGAGTGGCCGCGGCCTTAAGAAGTTAAGCTCAAACTGCAGGTGAAGTGATACCGTTGAGTTGAGTGCATATATACATTATCGCCCCCATCAGATCAAATACCCCATCCACCCCCTCTCACCCATGAACTCATCAAAGACCTCCATCTCGCCCCGCCCAAACTGCAACTCGCTCCAATCAATGTTATAATTCTGCGCGTTGTACGCTGCGTTGAGATCGCTTGACATCCCCTGCTGCTGCGGGTTCAGGGTTTGTGTGAGTTGTTGCGGGGTGGGCAGCATTTGGGATTGATGCTGTGAGAAGGCGGAGGACCAGGCGCTGGAGGGGAATCCGCCGCCAAGAATGCCGCCGCTGGCGCCGTTGTTGGAGACATTGTTGTTGGTGGGGTCGAGTTGAGAGGCGGGCATGCTGGAGGTGCCAATTAGCGGTTGAGATTGTTGTGTTTGTTGTTGCTGCTGCCGTTGTTGTTGGGAGAGGCTATTTTGGCGAGAGGTCGACGGGCCACTGAAGCTTTGAGCGCCGACCATGGCGATGTTGGGGCCGTTGAGAGAGCCGCTGTTGTCTCTACCATCGTTGTTGTCGACCAAGTCGATCACCCGATCAGGCAGACCCTCGGGCGGAAGACTGTAGCCTTGTTGAATGTCTTTCATTATGTTATTGGCGTCTTTCTTCTGAGCTTCATTGGCGGTTGGGTGAATGACGCCCCACACGTCGTTCTCCTCTGGGTCCACGTTAGGTGCATGCTTATGTTGGAACCAGTGCCGCAGCTTGTGCATGACATATACGAATGCTTCGGCTGGTGGGCAGCGCCCATCGGCAGAGACTTCCTGAAGGCGGTGGATGAAGGAATCGAGATACCACTCGACTTTCAGGTTCGGCGTGAAGATCGAGCCGAATTTGCTGTCGGGTGCGTGAAGGACGCCATGCAACTTGATGAGCGCGACGGCTGCGTAAGTGTTCCAGACGATGCCGAGATTGGAGATGCTGCGGGCGACCTGGATCGGGAGCGCAAGGTAGTTGTCGAGAACTTGGTGGCATGCGTCGAGGCACTTCGAGAGGGCATCGATGTGGCGCGTGGTGACAAATGAGCCGCTGTCGAACTTGTGTGCACCTCGTGTGATAGGATCGAGGTCCATGCTCTTGTCCATACCATCGGGGTCGGGTCGGAAATCGTCGACGTTGTGGTCGTGGTGGATGGCGATCTCGTGGAGGTAGAGGTTTAGCGAAGCGGCCATATGTTGAGAGATGTGCTTGTTGATGGTGGAGGGTACGGTTTCAGGCCACGATGCGAGCTGCTTCTCGAAAGCTTTCAGCTGGTACTGGGTAGCAGTGTCACCGAACGATATGGTGCTGCTTGGGTCGTCCATGTTGAAGACGACAGATATTTCTTCTGCCATGCGCTGAGACTGCACCATGGCGCACAACCAGCGATCTTTATCAACGGACTCAGGCGACTTGAGAAAAAAATCGCAGGACTCCTCGAGATAGGGTGTCCAGCGTACAAGGGAGGGATGCCGCAGAAGGATGGAGACGTTAGAGGCGAAGTAGTAGCAGGCAAGCCATGTCCGTCGGATCTCTGCCTCCTCAACGCTATCTCGATCGAGCTTCTTGTAGCGCTTGCCCATGCCAAGATCGAGACACATCACGATGGCGGAATGGATGAGTTGATTGAAGGTCAGATCCTTGGCATACTTCGAACGACTGTAGCAGCTGGTGTGCACGAGAATAGCTTGGACAATCTCAAGAGACTTCTCACCCAGGAAGAGAATGCGTTCGGAGAGCTGTCGTGTGAGCTCGACTGTCAAATTTTGGTGTAGCTCTGGTTTAACACTCGGAGAAGCGACCACAAGTATCGCCAGAAAAAGCATTGGTCGAGCAGTCCGGACATCTTGCGCGAAGATGGTTGGTGGAAATGCCAGGAGTGGGAAGTGTGGCAGCATGTCGGAAACATAGTAGTCAAAGATCCTCGTCGCAGATGCTATATCAAGCAGTCCGCGATCGATGATATCGACGTAGGGTTCCTCGGCATCCTTGCTGGCCAGGATTTTGTTCCATTTCGAGCAGCCCCAATCGAGGTCGCCTTGCTCGAATGTGACCTCCTTCCGGGCAACTAAATCACGATCGTACTGATTCAACCGTTCTAGATCGCGGTTTGGATCTGAAGTAGCTGATGTATTCGTGGGCGGATCCCGACTAGCAGTGGGAGAGTTGCTCTTGGGAGGTGTCGGATTCGCCTGTTGCTGACTTATCAAAGCATCGGTTAATGCGTTGATCTTCTTCTCTAGCTCGGCGACTTTGTGGACTGTCTTCTGTCGTTTGCGCGCAGGACCAGGCATTACACACTCCCGGTTGACCTTGGAGCAGCCAAGACATGCTTCCTGGCCTTCAACAGGCAGACACCGGATCTTCATGTTGCGGCAAGCAATACATGCGCGGGCACGTTTGGGCCGTTTTGCGGGCTTTCCAGGTCCTCCGGCTTCATCAGCTGAGCCATCGTCTTCTGGCTGAGAATCGTTCTCATTTTGCTGTGCATCCCTGGCTTCCTGAAGCGCGTTCCGCAATGACGAAAGAGACTCTTCGGTCGCCTGGCCAGGCGCCGGAATAGACGGTCTCGACTGTGGAGATATCACCGACATTCTGTATGAACCGCCGCGACTGCAGCGATGCAGCGTCTGTTGTTGTCGATTAAAGAAGTGCTGCTTCGATGGGACTATGCAGAGATCTGGTGATCATCGTCATGTCGCGAAGCCACTACTTCTCGCGCCGAGTGTGGTCATTGAGTCAGCATTGGAAACCCTAATGTCGCCAAGCCAGATAGAGCGGGACGCAGCAGTGATCATCGTGAAACAACCGGGGGGTTAGAGTTATATGCGATGCTTTGCCCTATCGCTTTATTGCCCGTCTGCTTTGGAATGAATGGGCAAGAGACAAATGCTGCACCTGAAGCCGAACTAAAGATATCAGAGCTACTCGCAAGGTGCGTAGCACGTGGCCTTGGTATGCGAGGACAAGATTCAATGGTGAAGAACGCGACCGTGGTTGGAAGTAGCTGGAGCCATGAATCTACAAATGTCTAAAACTATGCTCAGCAGTGATAACGTTGACAGCTCGAGACTTTTTAATTTGCTTGCTCTGGCATCAAAGTTGCGACAGAGCCGTGGCCATGCACGCAAGGGCAAATAATGCGTTTCTCTGGATGTTCTGGGAGGCCTCCGATCGGACGGAGCTGGCGCCATTGTATGCTTGCTAGACTCATGGCCTTCTCAGAACTCCCAATTCTCGTCAACACTTTTGATAGCCCATTCGAACTTTTCTCGAAGTGTCTTGGAGAAGAACTTCTCGATCGGAACGTTGAACTTCTTCACGAAGACGACCGTGAGACGAGGATCGATGTAGTTCTGTTGCAAATTAGCATCGACGTTAAAAGCATATAGGTAGAATGTGACTCACGATCTTAGACGTGCCCAGAGCAACCTCCTTGTTGCTCTCCTTGTCTTCGGCCTGCAGCTGCATGTTCTCGATGCGCTGGTCGAATTTCTTGATGTTCTCCTCAAACTTTTCCACGCTCGGGGACTTGCCCTCAGCTTCAACCTTCTTCGACTTGTTCTCCTTTTTGTATTTCTTCTCGAGTTCCTTGGCGGCATCAAGTCGTTCTTCGAGCTCCTTATGCTTCAATTCCTTCTCACCCTCGGCTTTGAGCTTCTCGTTGTCCTTTTCGAACTTCTTCGTAATCTTCGTCTTGGCTTCTTCGACAAGGTAGGCCTGGTGCTCGTGAATCCATTCCTCGTTGATGTCGCCTGGCAGCTCGAACCACTCGGCGCCTTTCTTCTTCTTCTGCTTAGGATCGACATCGAGAATCATCTGCTTCAGGCGCCATTGCTGATACCGAAGCGCTTTGATGCGATCACCGAGCTTTTCCATCTGATTCTCGTGGCTGGCTCCAACGGTTCGTTTATGGTTGCAAAGAATGGCTACCTTCCGATTTGCATCGTTGTACTGCTTGACTTTCTCAGCGTGGCTTCCCTCTGCCTTCATGTCCCTGAGAAGAGTAGACATGGTGTACGACGCATTGTATGTACGGAACACCTTGGCCGTCAGACCAGGCATGTAGTTCTTGAGGTGGTTGTTCAGTTGAGTCGTGTTCAGGCGATCGAAAATATCGTCGCCCTCCTGCTTCGGTGCTTTCTTGAAGATCCTGAGGTTTTTGAAGACCTGTTTGTCGACTTCGAACTCTTCGTGGAAGCGGATGCTGTCTTTACCCAAGAAATCGAAGATAACAGTGCTGGGCTCCTTCAAAGTGATGTGCTCGTATTTGAGGGAGCAGCAGCCGACCGTGTCGGCCTCATCATCACCTTTCTCATTCCCTGCTCTGAGAGCGAATTGATCGATGAAGTACATGGCGGTGGCTTTCTGTCGATCAGCCATCATTTCGGCCTTCAGGTTCTTGCGATAGTCCTTGCGGATCTTGTCGATGTGCTTCTTCAGCTCGCGGGCTTTTTCGAACTTCTTGTAGTCGCTCTGGCCTTTGACATCAGAACTAGCCGCAAGCATGACATACTTATAGTTGCCATTGATGTTTTCCTGCCACATCGCCAGCCAGGTGCCTTCCTTGTCGTGCTTGATCTCCTTCCACTTGTGGCCTGGCGGTGGCGGCGGTACAGTGGCTTCTTTGCCTATATTGATGGTGATCTGCTCGGGCTTGACGCGAGTCTTGACGTGGCCAGTCTTTGGATGCTCTCCTCGACCGCGAAACAAGCCAGGCGGTTCGACGCGGAAGTTGCCGACCTTCTGCTTCTTGCCATCCCAGATACAGTACATGTACTTGGCCTCGGCTTCATCCTTCTCGGCCTTAAGCTTCTTCTTTTCGGCCGCAGGCAGAGCTTTCTTGGCTTCCCTTTGTGCATCGTAGTAGTCGAAGATTGGCTTGAAATCGCACTTTGTGAAGTCTTTGATGGGCACTTTCTCGCCGTCTTTATTCTTCGCGCCGCCCGTCTTGGTGATTATTTCCTTGAAGTCATGGAAGAAATTCTTCTGGAAGGTCGGGTTTTCGACGTTGTGAGTCGAGTTCAACATGGAGCCGAAGAAGCTGGCGACTTCCTCTGCGTCAGGATGAAGGGTGATTGGGACGCCGTCGTACTTCATCTTGACATTCTGCGGCAGTGGCTGATAATCAGGAGGGAACACAACGCCACTATGCTCCAAGGTGTCCCACTTCTTTGTGCCATCGCTCTTGGTCGGGTCATCCCACCAATTGTTGCCCTCGTCTTCGTCGTCTTCTGGCTCTTCGGATTCTTCTTTCTTCACAGCCTTCTTGCCGCCAGCCTTCTTGGGTGCTGGCGACTCCTTCTTGGGTTTGGGCTTCGGCTTTGAAGAGCTCGCAGGCGCCTTGGATTTCTTGAGAGGAACATCGTCGTCGGAAGACTCTTCCTTCTTCACCTTCTTTGCTGGCTTCTCAGCCTGGCGAATCTTGACAGCTTCTTTTTCTGCGCGTTTTTCGATCTTCTGCTTCTCCTTGACTAGCTTTTTCTGGATGGGAACATCCGAGTCCGAGTCTTCTCCAATCTGGTGGTTGCTAGCTCTAGGCGCTTGTGGCCAACAGCGCCATTCGTCTTCGACTTGGATAGTGGGATGTCTGAGTCCGATTCAACAGCAGTCTCCTTGGGAGGCTCGACCTTGCGTTTCTTGATCTGTCGATGAGGTCAGAGGATGTGACTTGATGGCAAATCAGGCTTAGCACATACAATAGGCTTGTCATCGTCGTCCTCGCTATCGTCTTCAGCATAGCTGGGCCGGCTGACTTTCCGCTTGACATTGGAGGACGAGCCGTTGACGTCTTTCATTGGGACATCCTCGGTAATGGGCCCGTTGCGGATAGATACACCGGGCAAAGTCTCGCCATTGGTAGGGACCTGCTTGTCCATTTGACGGTCGACGGCGGCAGGAATGACAGCCGAAGATTTGGGCGAAGCTGGTGCTGCGTCTTGGTCAGTCTTGTTTCGTGCGTGAGTCACGTAGCCGGCAATCAAGAGCAGCATTGTTACTGGCGCAAGGGCCACTTACTGCCATTTGTACGCTTGATCTTGCTCAAAGGGACATCATCGTCAGATGAGGACGCCATTTTGACAGCCCAGACGACTTGAGGCTTGGGTGAGGGTCTTGATAGCTTCGAGAAGGCTGCAGTACGCGCGAGGGAAGGGTTTTGAGACCCTTTGAGGAGAGACTGGACTCGATAGAGAAAACGGGACGCGCTCCCGAGGTGGGCAATCGTGGAGTCTGGTTCGAGTACAATGCGCCTCGAGCCGCCACAGATTGTCTGTAGGCGTGAAGAGAGCGCAGAAAAGAGATGGTCTTGATGAAAAGGTGAACCAGATGCCGCTAAGAAAGCAAAAGAGTGTGATAAGGAGGAAGAGAAGTGAGTGGAAGTGAAGGCATAACGTGCTTCGATTCGAGGGAGTTCAAGGCTATCACGTGATACTTGCCAAGCTTTTCAATCTGCGGCATGCTCTGAAGAGCTAGCGAGGTACGGCACCTCTTCTCAGTGAGACCTCACCACCTCTCCTCTCCTTGCACTCCCTCTGTCCATCTTCGCAGGTCTGTCTACAATTACAGACCAGCCAGGATGCTCATTCAAGCGGCGAGGCCCGCTCTGCGGACTGGTAATGCGGCCTTTGCCAGGTCAGTAGAGCTCCGAAGCAGCTTCCGATGCCTGCCCCTACCACGAGCGCCAGTACTAATGTTGCAACAGAGCTGCGATTCCTCAGTCCGCCAACTATGCCACCCTCAGAGAAATCGAAGGTCCGTCATATCGAGTGCTGAAGCGCCCTACTCGAGACTAACGTATCGCAGGACGTCTCAAGTCCATCCGCAACATCGAGAAGATCACCAAGACGATGAAGATTGTCGCCTCGACAAAGCTTACACGTGCTCAAAAAGCCATGACTGACTCGCGGGTGTACGGTCAGACCTCAAACAAAGTCTTCGACTCCGCCGAAACGAAGCCCCTCGAAGACAAGAAGACGCTCCTGGTTGTCTGCTCCTCGGACAAGGGTCTTTGCGGTGGTATTCATTCAGGTCTGAGCCGTGCTACTCGCCGAATGCTTGAGGCAGATCCCAAGCTCGACATTGCCATCATTGGAGAGAAGTGCAAAGCCCAGCTCGGCCGTTCAAACGGCAAGAACGTCGTCCTGAACTTTGCTGGGGTTGGCCGAGACGTTCCTACTTTCGCCGACGCTCAAGCCATTGCCGACCAGATCTGCTTGTTGCCAGAGGAGTACGCCTCCATCAAGATCATGTACAACAAGTTCATCAACAACCAGTCGTATGAGCCCACTCCGATCGAGGCTTTCTCAGAAGAAGCTATTGCCAACTCACCCAACTTCGCTGCTTTCGAGATCGACGATTCAGTGCTCGGCAACTTGAGAGAGTACACTTTGGCCAACTCGTTGTACTGGGCCCTCGCCGAGGGTCACGCTTGCGAGCAGTCCGCACGGCGCAATGCCATGGATGTAAGTTGTAGCTTCCGCTGTGATGGTGCAATACTTACCATATCTACAGAACGCTTCCAGCAACGCAGGCGATATGATTTCGAGGTTCCAGATTCTGTACAACAGAACGCGACAGGCCGTGATTACTGGCGAATTGGTGGAGATCATCACGGGCGCCACTGCTTCGGAGGACATGTAGTCGGTCGATCTTCTCAACGCATCCTACGTTTGACAACCAGCGAGCCCTTGCGGCGTGTACATACTACGCATGGGCAAACAGCAATCGACGAGATAGCAATGAAGCGGTCTTCTTTGTTGCTACACCAATTTTATCCTACTCAAGCCCACCGTTCGTGTTGTGACAGCTGCTGATATCTTACAGTCCATTGGTCCTCTCAACCACATGGCCAGCTGCTATTCCCGTTGTCTCCATATAAGTATATTCACTTGCTTCAGTCACTGAGGGCTGCGCCATCCCCAACCCCCTTGTTCAATGTTGCTCTGCCTGTTGCAAGTTTACTGACGTGCTGCTATCTCCGGCCCACTTCGCCAAAATGCTGCTCTCCATTAATTTGTGTCTCTTTGCTGCCGTCTACCAGGAATTGCCCCCTACGTTACATACACACCTATCAGGATGGCGGGCATAAACGAGAGATCAAAGAAGGCATACAGAGCCTCTGGGGGAATATCTGGTTCCAAAACTCCATTCCATGAGCAGAAACGGCGATCAGAACATGCTCTGCAGAAGTTGCCTTCTGGTGTTGTCCGTCGCATCTCAGACTGCCTTAGCGTCACATACAACTGCGCAACGCCATTCGCGACAGCACCACAGACCTACCATTGAGGATCGACAATCATTACGGCTTGCGCATTCGAAACGAAAAGAAGCAGTTTAGTCCGCTTCGCACTCCAAAGTCGCGCCGTCAACCAGCCTCTCAGACCAAGCCGGAAGATGTTGAGGCTCCAGCCATTCAAGACTATATCCGCGAGTATGGGTATGACTATGACTATAAGTCCATCTACAACATTAGCGATGAAGAAAGCGCCAAATTGCAGAGTCGCCGCAATGCTCCGGCTCCAGAATTCGACTTCAACATGTCGCCAATTCATCCAATTGGATTGCCGCTCGATCCTCGCTTGTACTCCTGGCCAGCACTCAATGGTCAGCCACTTTCTCTTCTGATCGACCAGTCAAGCAAAGACTTTTCAAGGGTCACCAGAGTACCACGCGATCGTGCTCCCGTTAGATCTGATGAGCCCGTCAACTGGCTGATTCCGCTTCCTCCTGTCAGACCGGTCGCTGTTGACTTGTACACTGGTTCGCCAATCTATTCCGACTTCGAGGTCTACATCGATGAGGAGGATCGCGTGCCGGAAGATCTCTACGTCTCTCAAGTGGATGGGCCTTCTGACGGCTACGGGGAGGACTCTGACAAGGAGAACGAGCAAGCGGAGAGCGAGGACGCGTTCACCACCTACCACACCCCTCCGACTACAACCTATCATACCCCCAGAGAAGCTCCCACGCCAGTCACCATAGTCTACGATCCTCAGGATGGTAGCATCAGGCGGGCCCTCGAGCGATTGATTGCCACTGGCAGAGCCGAAGCGCAAATCACCAGCAGCTCTGGTTCTCGTTCCTCCTCGCCGATTCTGTTTCCCAGTCCTGGCACCTCTCCGCGCTCCCGCTCCTACCAGAATAAGATGGGCTGCACCTACCACGAAGAGATGGTAGAAGAGGAGACGCAGCAGCCCATCTACCAGCCTGCTTTCTACCACCGTCACGCCATCGCGCTCCGTGAGGCACTGGAAGGGATCTATGGCTGCGTTGAGGACATGAACGAGGGGCGTTTCGACGCGTTGTGGCGCTGGTATGGGGCAGAGGCTTCCCTGAATGGAATCGAAGTTGGCATCAGAGGTACATCTGACGGGAAAGTGAGAGCATATTGATTCGACCTTCTCGATTTGAATAGAATATCTCCGCCACAGGGCGGCCTCTGGCTAGAAAATCAAAACTCTTGAGTCCTGTCTGCCTACCTACTAAGTACGTATGTGCCATCAAGTGGTTTTAGAGGCAGTGAATAGATTCCCCACCCTCACGGACATAGTCAGCTAACACCGCCAGCCCTCTTACCCCAGATTTTATGCTCACTGCGTTGTTGACACCTGTTCACATTTGACATCACACAAGATCATGCAGGGAGGCCTTCAGACCGGGTCCCTCTACCACACACTCATTCCTTGAATCGTCTTTAGACAGTAGCTGACGGAACAACGAAATCATGGCGCTCAAAGGTGGCATACTTACGCTCCTTGCGTTCGCTGGGACCCTCGTTCATGCGGATGGCATATATTCGAAGGGCTCGCCAGTACTGCAAGTCAACGCTAAGACATATGACTCGCTGATTGCGCAGTCGAACCATACTTCCGTAGGTCCTCTGACGTGCCATTGGACCCTGCTGACGCTGTGCAGATCCTCGAGTTCTATGCCCCTTGGTGCGGTCACTGCCAGAATCTCAAGCCCGCGTACGAGAAAGCTGCCAAAAACCTCGACGGTCTGGCCAAAGTCGCTGCTATCAACTGTGACGATGACTCCAACAAACCTTTCTGTGGTCAGATGGGCGTCCAAGGGTTTCCAACCTTGAAGATCGTTAAGCCTGGGACGAAGCGTGGCAAGCCTGTGGTAGAGGACTACCAAGGTCCAAGAACTGCGAAGGGCATCGTTGATGCTGTGGTCGACAAAATCCCCAACCACGTTAGAAAACTACAGTCGTCAACATTCGACGAGTGGCTTGGCGACAAGTCTGTTACTGCGAAAGCCGTCCTATTCACAGAAAAAGGTACCACCAGTGCTCTGTTGCGGGCTGTAGCCATTGACTTCCTCGGAGCCATCAAAGTCAGTCAGGTCCGCAGCAAGGAAACCGATCTTGTGGAGAAGTATGGCGTCACCAAGTTCCCATCCCTCGTGTTGATTCCAGGTGATGAAGTCGAGCCCGTCACCTACTCGGGTGAGATGAAGAAGCAGCCGATTGTAGATTTCCTGAGTCAAGCGGCCTCTCCGAACAAGGACACCGTCTCCGAGAAGGCCAAACCAAAGCCGAGCAAATCGAAGGATCCTAAGAAGTCGGCATCTGCGAAAAGTGCATTCTCGAAAGCCTCTGAAGCCCACATGTCGGCGGATCTCGAAGACGAACTCGGAGCCAGTACTATCATCCTGGATGACAGCACTCCTACCGAGTCTCCTTTGCCTATTGTCGAGGACAGCAAGCCCGCTGTCGTCGAGGACATTCCGCCCATCGCCAGTCTTACCACCCCAGCTGAGCTTATCGAAGCTGCTCTTGGACCGAAGAAGGGCACTTGTATTCTGGTCCTGTTGCCGCCTGCCACAGAGGGTTCGCTGTCCGAAGATGCTGCATCAGCTCTGAACTTCTTCGCTCAAAGCGCTGACAAACACCAAAAGCGCCACGACAGCGTGTTCCCCTTTTACAGCGTCCCTGCTGAGAACGAGCAAGCCAAAGTACTGCGGAAAGATCTTGGTCTCAAGGAGTCTGAGCTCGAAATTGTGGCCTTGAACAACAAACGTGGCTGGTGGCGGCATTTTGAGGCCAAGTCCGCTTCGACCACAGATCTGGAGACCTTCATTGACAACATCAAGCTGGGCGAGGGTTCCAAGCTCAAGCTTCCTGCTAACTTTGGGACTGGTCCATCTGCCGAAGACCAAGGCCACAGCGAGCTGTGAGGTCGAATCTGGTACTAGGAAAACCAAAGCAAACGGCAAATTGAGCCCTAACCCTACTCAACACGTCCCTGAATTCACAGCCTGACTTGCAGCGTGAATATTGGCGTTGACTTGTGAAGGTATGTCCTCAAGCCCATACATGAAGGTGCTATGTCATGCTGCTAAATGCATGGACTCATTCATGTAGCAGCTTCGTGGCTGGTACATGAAAGCACTGCTTGAATGTTGAGGTTCACTCTGCGGCTTGACACTGCGGCTTGGACATGGCACTTCATGTTGTGGCTGTACAATTGCGGCTTGAATGTGGAATTTCATGATGCACCATGAATTTGCTGATTCATGTCAACCAGAGAACAAGGATATTGCCTCAAGCCCATTGACTCGATGTCGTCAACGGCTCGGTTATGCAGTGACTGCTTCGGTTCTAGCAGTGAAGCACAGGGGATTAGCCAGTCACTGCAAAATGAGCACGTTGCTGTTCAAACGAGTCTCAAAGAAGATTCAGAACAGCTTTCGACTCCTCTTGAATTGAGATTCAATCGAGGATCTGCTCGGGAAACTTGCCTTCTGGCTCGAGTCTGAGCACTACTTAAACCACTCTCTCGTTCCTTTCTCGATCCCTCCTTGCCACCATTCATCTCACCTACCATCCTCTCCTCCTCTCCTCTCCGCCCTCATCATGTCTTCTTCCCTTCCGACCTCTGCTGCTGGCAACATGCAGCCTCCTACCACTCCCACCAACCAGGGCATTCCACCCTTTCCCACCGATTCCTACTCTCCGCTCGACCCGCAAATGTCGCCGGGCCTCGTCAGAGTCATGCCTGTTGCCGCTGACGGTCTCGGTGCGCCTGTGTCTGGCTCGATCCCCGTTATCCGAAAGGATAACAACAATATCGGTCGCCCAGCGCCTGCGAGGGACGGACAAGATCTCAACATGCCGAAGAAGAAGGCTGCAAATGACAACTCTGCCGGCAACGTCTTCGATGACGATGATGTCGAATTCCTCTCTCAACGCTTCAAGACACCCACCAAGGTCAAGCCCAACACCAAAGTCTACGCTGACATCGCCTTGCCGTCGGTAGAATCCCACAAGAGCAGTTCCACCGCAGAAACAGCCCACGAGATGTCGCTGACGATCAATCATCGAGATCGAAACAAGTCTGCTCCGCCTAGACAGCCAGGAGTGCAATTCCACCCTGTGGTGCGCAAGATCGACTTCACGAATCGCAATAACGAGGCCGAGATCCTTCCTCCGCCGGGCACACCACTCTACAAAGAATTGATCTCATTTGTCATGCGCTGGAGTATCTGGCTCCCGCATGTGCGTGACGACCAGAAGCATGACAAGGTTTTACACCACATCTGTAAAGTCCTCCAAAAGGCGTGGGACGATGGCATCAAGAAAGGTCATATTCCTGTGCGGGTCCCCATTGGGTGCGAATCTTTCTCTCCTGAAGAGCTCGAGAAGGCCTTCGAGGTCGAGCGTGGTCGCGAAGTCCTCGAAAAGCTCAGCAAGAAGAACGATCCTGCCAAAGTCGTCGTTCTCGAGATCAAGCGCTGGCTCCAGGCCGACTATGACCGCTTCCACAAGCAGAGAGGTCCCATCCCCACCCCTCCCGACCGCTCGATCACTGCTGGAGAGCTGTCAGAAGCTGGCGTCAAATGGAGCGTCGTCCAGGCTCGAGTTGCCCGTGGTGATTTTGAGCAGGAGGGAGAGCTCATCGATCGTGCCACGGGTGGTAAGCCAATCGTGCCATCGAAACATTGGGCAGCGACCAAGCCACAGACGCCCTTCAATCCGTCAGGTCGAGACCTGAAGATGTTCTGCCTTTGGGAGGTCGGCCGGTGCGACATGATGATCGAACAACTCGAGGCATTGGTTGAGAACGTTGAGGACGCCAAACAGGAAGCACGCGCTGTCGCTCAGTCGTCCCTTGATGCGCAGCAGTTGCTCCGCAGTCAGCTCATGGCCATTGCTCTCGAGCTTGATTCGGAGACCAAGTCGTCCGTCGTGCTTGACGACGACGAGGTCGTAGAAGTCAGCATACAAGAAAAGAAGCTGGCTGTCCAAGACGCGGACAAGTTACAGAGCCGTCACAGCACTCGAGCCACTTCGTCCTCTTCCATCCAGATCATCCCTAACCAGGCGAAGCATCGCAATCAGTCGTCAGCGCCTTCCGAGTCCTACGTCGAGCAAGAGATCGGCATTCTGTCCATCCCATCCAGCAAGCCGCAGGCACATTTCGATCTACGAGACTACCTCCAGAACAACATCCGTCCAAAGGCCAACGACTTGCTCAAAGCTGAAGGACAACCTCTGTTAGAAGACCACATCAACAGCTGGGCGCCCATCATCAGATCTCTCAAATCTGCCGGCATCGCGGTAGAGAAACGTAATGAGCTTGCTGTTGAGGTCAATGCTGTCATCTTCAATCTCAACAGAGAGAAGGAAGATGATTTCAGCAGTTATCCGTCTCCGTTGGAAGTATGGCGCGCGATCCCGCCGCACGGCTTCGACAGTGACGAGCTCAAAGCCGAGTTTCCGCGTATCGAACGCTCAGATCGCGTCTGGATCAAACTTGTCAAGTCAGTTGCCAACATTAGCAGCGGTCGCTTCTATCCAAAGTTGCAGTCAGAGGCCTTCCCAGCTCCTGAGCTGCCGCCGATTGGATTTCGCGCTCGCAAAGAGGTCGTGCTCAAGTCTTTCAAGGTCTCCGCCTTCGATCCCGAAGCGTACTCATCCCGTACTATCAACAACACAAAGGGCTTCCGCTGGCGATACACGAACGAGTCGACCATTGCTCAGCGTGCCTCCATGGACGAGGTGGTCGAGCGCTACGTCGAATACATCCTCAACGTCGACGATCACAAGCACGCTCAGATGTATGGCAAGAACCACCCACTTCCTCGTCGTGGACGCTACGAACGTCTGGCCCACCCTGCTGATCGAGATGGTCCTGCTATTGTTCATGGCATCTGGGACGTTGCGAAAAACAGACTTGTGACCGATATAGAGTGGCAATGGTTTTATGACGGCGAGGAGCGCGACATCACCGTCGATTATGGCTACAAGTCAAACGAGCCACTGATCTTTACTAATGACATCGCTGCAGCTGAAGCGTGGGCGGCTCAATTTCGTGCCCAAAATTGGGCTCGTGAATTAGCTCAGCTCCAAGACGCTCAGGGTATTGCTCCTGCCACCATCGAGGCCCAACCCGCTCCTATCACTTCAAGCAAGGGCAAGGGCAAAACTAAGGCTACTCCGACACTGCTTACTGATAGCTCTTCTTCTGCTGGTAAAGCCAAGGCGAAACTTGTCCTGAAGACTCCCAACAACGCAAGCAAGAAGGACAACAAGCCCACCAGTGCTTCTGGCAGCAGTGGCAAGAAGCGTAAGATCAAGGAAGAACACCAAGACTCGCCGCGCCCCAAACGCCAGACTGCCAGTCGCACTCCGACTGGTCACTACATCGAGGCTGGAGAGTCTGACGACGACGACAACATGTCCGACTATGAAGATCTCTGAATGAGCCTGGTTCCGACCACAGCAGTCTATCGTTGGCGACGATCAGGAAGGCATTGTTGGCGCATAGGCTAGACTGGACAGGAAGGATATCACGAATGATGAATGACTGACTGCATGGAATTCATGTTGCTTTGTCAACGATGATACCCATGATGCTCAGGAGGTCTCAACGAAGACACACAGATCAGAGATGAAGTCATGCAACAAGACTAGATTCATAGATCCGACGAAATCGGGATAGCATGGTAGCTCCATAGAGAATACATTATTCCCTGACCGGTCCCTCTGATCCTTATCTGCAGGTCGCGCGTCCATACGATCGGTGAGGCCTTCCGATCAGGGCCCGAACAAACACTATCCAGTCGAGCCATGCCTTCTTTCGACGCTACTCACGAGCATGCCAGTATAGTAGAGTGGCGGTAGCGTCAATCCTATGGCGTGCCTCGGCAACGGCAGCGCTGATTGGACACACTTCTGCTGTTTTGATGCTACTCACCGTTGACCTTCCATTCATTTACGCCACATCCCAGCGCTTGCCGCAGATTTGCCTGACTTGCTAGGGCCGTGTATGGCAGGGCTGACAATTGCAGACACTCGTCAATGATGTCGGACCCCAATTCGATGGCCGACGCTACCGACGGACGCCTGAAGCGGTGGTTCGAGTTCGTGTTCCACAGCTCGGTCCCACCGCAGCACCGAACTTGTTGCGAGTTGCCATGACTCAGCCCTATACAACATTCACTGGATACTACGCTATATATATTAGTATATCAGCTCGCGCGGTCTCTGACCGGCCCCAGTCCCCGTTCCCAACTTGCTGATCATCATGGCAAAGGTACAGCTTCCAGATACTCACCCTTTCGGCACCGCTGTGCCCTTTGCCGACAGGACTACTGACCACAATGTCCTAACACACTTGCCGGAATGGGAGAACTTACTCAAATTTGTCGCTGGCGACCCTATGATCTTTCAGAGAGTCGTCAACTTCTACCCAAGAGTGCTTCCACAAGAACACGTGAAAAAGCTGAGCAAGGCTTTGGTGGACACTGTCGAGGGAAGTGAGGGCAAGACATGCATGATCTTCACGGACCCAGGCTCGCCTAAGGCTTGTATCGACTTCATCACTGCGGAAACGCGGAAGGATGCCAAGGTGTCTCCTGAGGGCTTGTCAAGCCATGCCTTCGATGTTGGTCCGCACCGGTTGTGGACAGTCTTCTACCCAATACCAACCTCTCGCAACGCTACTGGCGAGTTCTGGCAGACTCCAGGCGTTGGCATATCCACGAGACAAGCCCAGGACGCGTTGAAGTACCTCGACCAGATAAAGGAGATCCCGCTCGACTCACCCTTCCAGCCCCCCACCTCCGAAGCCGATACCATCGCCCAGCAGCTCCGCGAACGTATCATCAGCTACGTGAATCGCGCCCCATTGACCAAGACTTCCCGCCCCACCCCATCAGACGTCTATCTCTTCCCAACGGGCATGGGAGCATTTTACCGCCTCCACCACTACCTCACCGCCCACTACAACCTCCCCACAGTAGCCTACGGCTTCCCCTTCCACAACACCAAAGACCTCTTCGAGTGGTTCCCCTCTCCCTCGCCGTACCTGTTCCTCGGCAATGGCGACGCCGCCGATCTCGAGAAGCTTAGATCCCACCTCGCCGTCCTTCGCTCCCAAGGCACCAAATTACAAGCTCTCTGGACCGAATTTCCTTCCAACCCAGCCTGCGTGACCCCAGACCTTCAGTCCCTCCGCCAACTCGCCGACGAGTACAAATTCATCCTCATCGTCGACGACACCGTCGGAGGCACCGCCAACGTCGACGTCCTCGCCGCCGCCGACATCCTCATCACCTCCCTCACAAAGGCATTCTCGGGGTACGCAGACGTCATGGGCGGAAGCATTGTCCTATCACCCGCCTCCCCCTTCTATACCGAACTGGTATCCATCCTGACAAAGTCCTACCGCAACGAAATGCACTGGACCGATGCTCAACAACTCCTCACCAACAGCGAGAACTACCTCGAGCGTAGCGCAATCCACAACACCAACGGCGCCGCGCTAGCGACATACTTCGCCGAGGAAGCAGCGAAGCCCAACTCCCTCATCGCAAAAGTCTACCACCCCCTCGCCCTGCCCGACTCTTTACCGTTCTACAAGCAGTACCTCCGCCCCTCGGCCCCCGAATTTCCGAACCCAGGGTACGGCCTCCTGCTTACAATCGACTTCATCAACGAGGCAGCGCAAGCGGCGTTCTACGACGCGGTTAAGTTGCTGAAAAGCCCGCATTTGGGGTGTCATGTTACGCTGGTGCTGCCGTATGTGAAGGGTGTGTTTGGGATGTTGGGGCAGTTGGAGGAGGTGGCGGAGTGGGGGATTACGGAGACGCAGATGCGGATTGCGCCGGGTCTGGAGGATGCGGAGGGGTTGGTTGGGGAGTTTAGCAGGGCGATGGGGGTGGCGGAGGAGGTGGTTGCGAAGGCGGCAACGGAGGTGCCACTGCAGCCTGTCACTTTGGGCTAGTAAAGGGTGGCTTTGGAAGCGGCGTGGAATACAACCCTAACCCTTTATTTTGATTTAACCAAATTCAGCTTAGCGTGATTCACATCGCAACGTTTAGTGCCCATCGAGTTCGTACTTATCTCTTTCTTTACACTATCATTCTTCACACTCTACACATCGTTACTAATACGCTATAGCTATCCTTAACCCATCGCTATGCTAGGCTTCACCTTAAGGCCCGCCCGCTCGGTAGCAGGCGCGCAGCGAAGACCAGTTGAAGCCCGTTTGGGCACCTAGGAGAAGCGACTCGGTCTTTTCTTAGCGGCAGTGCAGGTTGCTGGGCTCGGCATCACAAGTTATTTTGTGTAGGGCAACAATCACAACTTCGGGCGCAGCCACAGCAACATCGCGCAGCAGGTCAACGCGACCATCACCATCGATCCTATCCAGCTCATCACAGCGGGCCTCGGCTACAAATGCAACATGTACTCCGATCTCGCGTGCGAAGCCTTGCCCCGAGACATAAGAGACACCACCAGTTGCGAAAGCATCAGTGGCAACTCAATTATCTGCTTCCGTCAGGAAAAGTTCAACAACCCACCGACCGGCGCTGAGGGCAAGTTGTTCCTCAGCAGCAACCTCGTACAGTCCAACAAAGAGGGCGGCGATATGCTCGGCCGCGCAGCACGACAGGCTTGTGGCGAGGTGGGATGCGATTCCTCCAGTCGGCTCCTTGATGTACAGAACCCTCATTTAGAGCCCACTACAATCACTGTCACCATGCGAGGCAAATACAACAACGTCGAGCAGCGAGACTACATGCTTCGTGTCCTGCAGGAGGCCTTCAACTTGGCGCAATCGGAGCGACGGAACAATCCACTGGCTTTCGTACGAGGACCCAGCTTCACTGATCTGGACGGTCCTTTCAACTGGGATATTCCGACGTTTGGTGAGGCGTTTTTGAGCGACGCTGCTGGGCGACAGTTAGCGCACATGTCTGCTCTCATCACCAGTGAGGAGCAAGAGAAGGAGGAGCGCTGTGAGAACACTGTGGGAAAGATCAGCGAGGCTGCTATTGGAGCTATACCTGGTATTGGAGGTGTTGCTGGGCTGATTTTCAAGATTACCTGCGTGGGGATGGCAAAGGCGTCGGAAGGAGCTTGAGTTGTCAGGCTACAATTACAAGTACTGGGCGTTCTCAGCACGTGGGATGGTGATCATCTTCCGGGTCACGGCGGGCGCTGAAGAGCTGATGTTGTTTCGCTCATAGATGGATGATTTTGCATCAGCCTCACTTGAGCTTCAGGTGGCAGCAAAGATTCGTCACGCATTTTCCGGCCAGGGAGGGCGCTCTTTGTTTAGAGTGACGATTTACAGAAGACGCTTGCGACTTCTTGTTACAACTTGCTTGCCTGCCAGTCCTCCTGTTTCGAGCAGATATCAATGTAGCTCTCTACGTATTGACGTAATGGCCATCTGGCTCTTCTGAACAGCATATGACATTACACACGGAGTTCGCAATATGATAGAATATCCTTGCATCCTAAGAACAATCGTTCGCCTCTCGATCCAGCCTTCCACATCTGCCCAACAGATCTGTAGCAGCATAGCGACTGCCTCCACAGTTAGAGCATGCCAATAGATTACGGAGCAACACACTGGCTGGCACAGAAACATGGCATACACGGTGGATGGAGTCCGCAACGATGCGTAGTCCCGAGTGCCGCGAGCCATGTGGTTATCCGGTCTCACGAAGAGCCTCACACATGTCAAATCATCCGGCGCTACTAATCACCAGTTCTGTCATCCGGTCTCTTTGACAGCTTTGACTGATCGAGTCAACCGGCGTCGAGGATCTCATGTCATCCGGTCTCAGGGAAAGCGCCTGGCAAATCAGTCGACCGGAGTTGCACGACAGCGTCAATGCGACTTTGACCAGAGAGTGGAGGCTGATGTGCAGATCTGTTGTCTGCGCAACACGCGCGTGCTGCATCGAATTCCCGCGCCTGATAGATAGAAATAAAAGATGTATTTGTGTCCTATCAGTTCCTGCGTTTCCAACCGTAATTACATATACCGCACGTTTCTCGTGCATGACCCAGGGTCCATCGCCTTGCGATCTCAAGCCCGGTCCAAACTCTGCGCCCTTGCCATCTCGAAGTACCTCCCCTTCAACGCCAACAACTCCTCATGCGTTCCCATCTCCACCACCTGTCCACCGCCAAACACAAAGATTACATCTGCATGTCTGATGGTGCTCAGTCGATGCGCCACAGCAACCGTCGTTCTGTTCCCCTCTGCGGACGCCTCGTCCAACGCCTTCTGCACAACTCGCTCGCTCTGCGTGTCGAGTGCCGATGTTGCTTCATCGAGCAGCAGTAACCGAGGCTTCCGAATCAGTGCTCGGGCGATCGCTATCCGTTGACGTTGACCTCCGCTGAAGGACAAACCACGTGAGCCGCAAGGTGTATCGAGGCCTTCAGGAAGAGATTGGATGAATTCAAGCGCGTTGGCTTGAAGGCATGCTGCTGTTACTTCTTCGTCGGATGGCATCGTCTCTAGACCCAACGCGATGTTCTCGCGTACGGAGCTTGGTACAGTGTAGGTTCTTGTTGGACAAGGGACATGTACGAACGGTACCGCTTGGGCGAGAACGTGGTGATGGGAGTGGAAGAGAGGTTGATGACGCCTGACGATGGGTCGTAGAAGCGCTCGAGGAGGGAGATGAGGGTTGACTTGCCGCAGCCGGATGGACCGACGCAGGCTGCGAACGAGCCTGGCTGTATAGTCATAGAGAGGTTGCGAAGGACTCGCGATGCGGAACGTTGGAGGTAGCGGAAATCGACGTCGTTGAGGACGATGGTGCCGTTAGTTGCATCAGGCTTTTCGGGATCAGTATGTGTGTCGCTCACAGAGGAGCTGGGAGAAGGCGGTGATGTATCAGGGCCCAGGTGAGCGTTCTCTTTCGTTTCGGCAATTTTGGCTTTGATTGTCCGCAGCCACAAGATATAATTGGCAGCAGGACGGGCTTTCGTGAGCGAGGTTGAGTAGCCGAAGAATTGGCCAGCAGCTTGACCTCCGAAGATGACAGCGATGTATATGATGAAGAACTGCTCCGTGGTATACTCGCCACGAGCCAGGAGCGAGAGCCGTACCAGAACCCCAGACCCATGATCAGGAACTCAATCGATTGACTGATTGCGTACCAGAACATTGTCCATACTAGGCTGCGGATCGAGCGGCGCACGATGCCGTTGAGATTCTCGTTGTACTCGTCCATGATACGGGTTTCGAGTGTCAGAGAACTCACTGTCCGAATCGATGTGACAGCTTCGGTAGCCAGTGCAGCTGATTCGGCAAAGTTCTTGCCGGTCTCGTGTTCGAGTTTCTGCTCCAGTCGAATGCGGACGAAGCCAGCGCCGACGAGGAAGGGAAGCCCACCAAACACGACCACCAGCCCAAGCTTCCAGCCGAAAGCGATTGCGAGGATTGACGAAGACAGAAGGTTGACGAGCACAATGAAAATAAGCATGACATTGGCCGATATCAGCTCCTGTAGAGATGTCGGTAAGGACGACAATTTCGACGTGAGAGCACCCGAGCTGTTCTCCGGTCTATCGAAGAAGTCGGCATCCATGCCCATGACCCTCCGCATCATCTCAAGGCGATAGCGGCGCGTGACGGTCTGGCCGATGACGTTACAACACCATCCGATGGCGAAGTAAGCAAACAGGTTTGCTAAAGCGACAATGAACATCATCAAGCTCCAGAAGTTGGCTCGGTCTTGCACTTCATCTGAAGGCAGTGTGAACACATTGATGATCTTTGAGAAGATGATCGCTTGTGCCGGGTAGGTAACACCGCCAATGATCGATCCGAAGCCTGAGATAGCGAAGAACCAGTACAGGTCTCGTTGCTCGTAGAACATGATGGCGATGCACTTGATGAGCGAGAGATTGAGGGTACCACGTGCCAAATTCTGTGCCTCCGCGTCGTTCACCACCGAGCCCGCAAATGATTGTGTTCTTGCCATAGTTAGCGATCTTTCCAGCTTCATGTCCTCGTTCTCTTTGGTGAAATCTGCTTCGCCCTTCTCTCCGCCAAGATCTTGCGCTCTGACAAGAGCCGCATACTGTCCGTCTCTGTCAATGAGTTCTTCGTGTGTGCCTTGTTCGATCACACGGCCGTAGCTCATGACCACGATGTTGTCAGCTTTCTTTACCGTAGCAAGCTTGTGTGCGATGATCAATGTCGTTTTGTCGACAGACACCTTGTCCAGTGCATCCTGGACTACCCGCTCAGCACGCGGATCGAGTGCAGAAGTCGCTTCGTCTAGGAGCAAAATTTTAGGGTTCGAGATGATGCTGCGAGCGATGGCCACCCGCTGCTTCTGGCCTCCACTCAACATGGATGCTCGTTCTCCAACTTGTGTATGATATCCCTCCGGGAGATCTGCAATAAAGTCGTGGGCATTGGCAGACTTGCAGGCCTGTTCGACCAGCTTCATCTGCTCATCTTGGGATAGATTGATTTGATCGCCGACAAAGCCTTTGGCAACGTTCTGGAACACTGTACCACGGAAAAGTACAGGCTCTTGCTGCACCAATCTGATCTTACTGCGCAGCCAGCCTGTGTTGTACTTGGTAACATCCATCCCATCCAGGAGAACTTCGCCGCTATCGGCCTTGTACCAGCGCTCGAGCAGGCCTACGAGCGTCGACTTGCCGCATCCACTTGCGCCCACGAGAGCTGTAGTCTTACCAGCAGGAATGGACAAGTTCAGAGAGTGCAAGACCTGTGAATCTGGGCGCGTTGGGTAGGAGAATGATAGATTCCGAACCTCAATTTCACCATGGCAACTTGCCGGCTGCTCGCCTTCAGGAGCAAGGGGATCAAGTTCGGACTTCTTATCGATGATAGTGAAGAGCTCCGAGGCGGCTGATGAGGCGTTCGTGATGGACTGAATCTGCGGAGCGATGAGGCTCATTGCTGTAGCCCCGAGAGTGATCGAAAGCACAACAGTAAAGACTGTACCAACCTCATCGATCTCACCACTCTGGTACATTCGGACACCTTGCCAAAACGCCAACGCCGTACCAGCCAGAACCAGGAAGTACTCCGTCGAAAATAGTACGCCATACACAGGCGACTTCTTCTTTGCGTGCTTGAATGCGTCGTTGAGGAAAACGTCATACTTAGCCACGATTTTGTCCTGTGCCCAGAAAGCGTGGACAGTCTTGACAGAGCCAATTGCTTCTTGTGCCATGACTGCAGCCCGAGAATAGATCTTTGTGATTCTGGCTTCGATGACAGCGTCGACAGCGATACAGCCACCAGTAGACACAATAATGGCAGGAACAATGCTCATAATGATCAGAGACAGCTTCCACTGGACGGCCAAGGCAATGATGAAGGCGCTGAAGAACAGACCCAATCCTTGCGCTATATACGCCAGCTTGTCCGCCAGACCTTGGTTGATGCGATTGCCATTCGTGGTGACCTGAGTGGCGGCGGAACCATTGTCGGCTTTGTCGAAATGCCACACCTCTTGTCGCAGAGTGGCCTCCAGAAATGCTCGCCGGATAGCTGCAGTGGTGCGTACTGCAGCTGTGCTGATGGCGAGATTGGCGCAATAGGCGATGACGAAGCGGCCAATGAAGAGGTATACGAACCAAAGCACGAGGTCGTCAACCGCATCTTGAAACCTGTCTCGATTGGAGTCACCGACTGAAAAGTTGCTGAACTCATTCGTGAATTGGCCGAATATCAAGGACATCAATGGAAGGGCGGCACCAGCAATGATGGCGCCAATGAGGGCGCCCGCAAACAGGAACTTCGACAGCGTGTCTGCATAGTGGAAGATTCGTATGTATGCCCCGAAGCCGGCAGAGGCTTCTCCTCTTCGGCCGGGGCTTTTGCATGGCTGCTGTCGAGGTCCTGCTTCTCAATGGAATCTGATCTCGTTTCCTTGGGTAAATCTTCTGATGTGTGTCTTGCACTGTTAGGCTCCTCCGGAATTCCAGTGTCAGTCATCGTCAGAATTGCCCAGTATTGTGCGATATCCAGCGACCGTCATCACGCTCTGTGGAAAGAACGAAACGAATAGTTCTGGAAGAATTTTATATTGATCATGCTTGGCCGACTTGAAGGCAGCAACATTGTAGTCATGACAGAATACTAGCGGAGTCATGGCGTTGAGCCACACGGAATTATAAACGTCCAGGTGTCCGAGCGCCGCCACTGGATGGCAAGGTGATCGAAGAACAGGCAAGATCAAACATGACGCCTTTCCGATCCAGGCGGTAGGTGCCCGCTTGGCTCTGGGCACGATAGGTCCACTCTCGTATACCTATCGAACCGATTCGCTGCTGTCCTGCCTAAGCGAGCATAACGCTCTCGAGACCTCGTTTCGATTGACCACTTTCGGGGGGCGCGCGGGCTCCATGTGGCATTTTGTCCAGGCTGGCCGACATCCCCAGAAACTGGTCTTCCATTTTCTCTCACAGCAGGTCGAGGCTTGGCATAGTGACCGCGACAACACCATTTTTCACGATCATTTCACGCAAGAAATCACCGAAACACCGTGCCCAAATGTAGGTAGTGTCATGAGCACGCGCTTGTTCCATCAGAAAGCATGTCTGTATCAAACCTCACTCTACAGGCGAGCCAGCGGTCCGTCCGCTCTTACAACGCCCAAGCTGGCCTTAGAGATGTCTGCGACGGTCTTGCACCCACAAAGCTGCATACAGCGCCTGAAATCGTTGTAGAGCATATTCAGCATGTGAGAAACACCCTTCTCGCCGTCGTATGCCAGACCCCAGATTGCAGGACGTCCAACCCACACCATCTCTGCTCCCAAAGCCAGCGCTTTGAATATATCGGAACCACTTCGCACTCCTCCATCTATATGGACTCGGATTTTACCGTCAGCCGCTATTGCACCTGTCAGCACGAACACGTAATGGGTGAGAACCAGACTCGAGAGCCAGACTCGAGCACCAGACTCGAGAGACTGATGTCCCAGGTTTGAGGGGACACTAACCTTTAACACACTCCGGTAGCGCATCGATCGTAGCTGGCGTCCCGTCAAGTTGCCGACCACCATGATTGCTGACAAGCACGCCGTCGCAACCATACTGCCTCGCGAGTAGCACGTCTTCGGCAGTCAATACGCCCTTGATCCAGATCTCCATCTTCGTCACACTTCTCAGCCATGGGATTTCGGCGGCCCAATTGTGGGAGTCCGAGTTGAAGTCCGTGAAACTGTTGTCATGTGTTCTCGACCTTATCAGCTCGGAGTCCCATCCTAGCATTGGGAAACCAAGACCGTCAGGAGTGCGGAAGTCATTGCGGACTTCTGTGTATCGCACTCCTAGCACAGGACTGTCGGCGGTCAGGAAGATGGCCTTGTGTCCCATAGCTTCCGCCCGCCTGATTATCTGCAATTCGGCTTCGCGGTTCTTCATGGTGTACAGCTGCATTGCATGATCGATCGGCCCGACTTTCGACCCAGCCGCGCGTATGTCTTCCACGGAATAATTTGCGAAACTTGAGACTGCCATAGCTAACCCACTCTTTGCAGCAGCGCGAACTGTTGCTAGCTCTCCATCAGGATGGACCATGGCTTGAAGACCGGCAGGCGAGATGCCCAGTGGAAACTTGATCTTCCTGCCGAACAGCTCGGTCGATGTGTCGACCTGCGAGACATCGACAAGCACTCTGGGCCGTAATCTGTACTTTAGATATGCCGAAGAATTCTCCTTGACGGTGACTTGATCAGTAGCACCAGAGTCATAGAACACTGAAGAATATCAGTCCGGGTAGATCTGATATCGCCAAAACATGATCTCAACTTACATCGTGCTTCTTCCGGCAGTCTGTCTGCAGCGGCTTGCTGCAAATCTTGCATGCTAAGAATATGATTAGCCGGAGGCAGTGGCTTAGGTAACGGAAGCCCAGCCATCTTGCTGATATGGCTCTTCAGAGCGTTTCGAGCAAAGACTTTGACTGATATTCAACAAGAGGTTGTCTCTCTGGTATGGTCAGCGCGAGGAACGAGAACTCAGTTCCGCGGACTGAAAGTTGAATGTGAGCTTAAGTGATGGGTCTGTTCAAAAGGTCAAAAGCACAAAGTTATATGGTGTGAAGTTATATATCTTTGCTACCTAAGTATTCCGGGATATCTAGAGCACTCAACGGTTTGATAAGTTATCCATACTATGCAAGCAGTACGCCTTAGGACCTCGAACTTTACGGGCATGCACTCGGGTGGGGCTCGAGTCGACTTACATGGTGCAGAGCGATCGTGCCAGTAACCTGCTGTCGCTGCCTTAGGTAAGCTGCCAAGCTGTAATGGTAGAGGCGAGTCCGGCCGCCGCGGGCCCCGAATCGTGAGTAAACTATATACACCGCCATGTATACTACGATGAAAAGCTCTCGACATATCGTAGGCGCACTTCGGCGGGCGCGGACGCGTGAGCGGAGCTATCATGGACATAGAGACAGAGTCTGACATAGTGCTAAGGGTTCCCGCAGTAAGTCACCTTGCGAGAGAGCCGGGTCAGCAAGCTGATGCGCGATAGTGCGATATCTGTAGGTCAAGGAAAGCGCGTACAGCCGATTGTCGGACAAGCTCACCATGCTGACAGGCGAGCTAGATCAAATGTGACCGGAAGACGCCATGTAATTCATGCATCGCTTCCAAGGTTGCTTGCCGGACCACCAAAAGAGCGCCAGAGAAGAAGCAACGCGTTTTACTTTCCAGCAAGTACGATGAAGGCTTGGCAAACGTCAATAAGAGGCTGGAAGACTTGCAAAACGCGCTCCAGAGTCTGCTAGAAGGCAACAAACACGGCCCGGGGAAGGACCTGGCGCCTACAGCACAGCACCATGTCTCAGACTCACCGGCACCTGGCAGCAAGCCCGACGACAGCGATGTCTTGTACGAAGGCGACTCATCATTCAATGCACACTCCAAGCACATTACTGAGACACTTGGAGCTGCATTGGCGTCAACTTCGGTCTCTGAAGGCTCGGTCTCTCCATCGATCAACCATGCCGCAATCCGGCAATTACTGAGCGATGTGGCTGCTGTTCAGAGCCCACCGCAGAACGCGATAACCACACCCAAGCGACTCGAAGACTACAGGTATACTGATTTAAACACACTGAAGAACCTGCCCCTACCATCGATGTCTCTTGTGCTGAAGCTGCTCCGTATCGCTCAGACTACCTTGCAACGATGGAGCATCGATTACCAGGTTATGGAATACAACGCTTTCAAGACGTTATGTCAGAGGGTTTATTTTCCCACTTCAGAATACTCAATCTTCGACTGGATCTTGGTGAATGGAGGCCTCTTCTTTCTCTTCCGCGATGCAGAGGGCGATCTCCACGAAAAGCTTCAGATTGAGAGGTCGGACGTCGTGGCTAATTTGAACATGTGCAAAAACAACGTCGATACTGCCATTCATGGTCTGCCACTTTGCGTTGAGCCGTCACTAGAGGCCTGCCAAGCCATCATCATAGGCGCTTCCATTGCTATGGAAGCTGCTCAAGGGGCACATGCCTGGCGATTGACCTCCGTGGCCTCACGGATGTGTCTCGATCTAGGCTTGCATCGCCTGAGGAGGGACGAGTCGCCTGAAAACCTGAGGGCTCGGCTCTGCTTTTGGACCGTCTATGCGATGGACAAAGGACTGGCGTTCAACTTCGGACAAACACCTACAGGTAAGTCATACGCTCTTCGTCATACGTGAATGATCTTGACTAACCGTCTGTGCAGTGAGTCTGACTGGAGCAAGTCTGATCTCGCCTTCGCGACCTTCGATGATGTTCCGGAGATCCGAATGTCGAGATTCTTTGGACGTAGCTGACACATCGTACAGATCCACGACTATGACCTCACCATCGATCGACTTACTCTTCCAGGCGATCTTGAGGGACCGTGGGGTCCTCTATGGCTTGCCACGCTGGACTTCGCGATCCTGCAGGGCGAAATCTACGAGCAGTTGATATCCATCAGTGCTCAGAAGGAACCGGAACACGTCCGAATTCAACGTGCCCGAGAGTTCGCTAAGAGAATAGATGGTCTTCGACAGCCTGTACTCGCGGTATGTTCTCGGGTAGCCTACGTCCCATTTAGGTTTCCAGGTTTCCCTCCACCCCTTCTTCTGCCTGTGCCTGTGCTGACGGTAGCTATTAGTTCGGAGCTGAGGCTGAGGCAAGTATGCCAAACCAAGATCTGACGGTCTACGCAGTGCTGTCAACGGATATCCTCATCGGCTGCATGAACGCCATCATCTATCGCGTCATACCGCCCCCCCAGCCAGCGCACCCTCTCCAATACTGCGAGGAGGCGGTCCAAAGCTCTAGGTCGGCTTTAGAGAACTTGCAGCAGGCATTCCAGAAAATTCAAGCGGACAGCAAGACCAGCGGCGTCGAGAACTGGGAACTCTTCCTCAATTGGACCATTCTGTTCGTGCCTTTCGTACCTTTCGTGGTACTGTTCGGCAACATCATCGCCCAGCGAAGTCTACACGACCTGGACTTGCTCCGGAAGACCGTGAAGGCCCTAGAGAGCATCGCTGACCGCTCTCCAGCAGGTCGCAAGCTGCACGGTGCTTGTGCACAATTTCTCAAGATTGCAGAAATGTTCTTGTCGCTCGACAGCGTGAAGCAGCCTGGCAGCCAGCCGAGCCCAAAGGCAGTCGTTACAGACAACGTGGAATCCCAGATGTTGCCTGAATTTCCCGTATCGCAACAGGACTGGGACGGCATGCTCAACGACTTCGACCTCGGGCTCGGGGCGGAAAGTGCCCGCGAGATGATGACTTCCTACTTTGAGCCTTTCATGAGTGGCAATTACAACAACATCAATTACTGAAAGACCCTCGCGACTACTTCGAGGGTCGGGTTAAGCCCACCGATCTCGGAGTGCTCGGTCGGGAAGGAACAACCAAGTTAACCTACTGTACTAGGGAACCGAAACTACAGCGGCAGCTGCGGACTTGTGGAAAGATCTTGCTTGACGACCCCAGATTTTATTCTAGGCTTCTCGACTTCTGGATATGATTGGATAAGCGTCTCCTGCCTGATGACCTGCGTCATTCAAGAAACTAAAAACGCGTCGAAAATCGACCCCTCGGCTTAACCTCAGCAAAGCATCCCCGCACTGAGGGGAGCGTACCGAACAGGTACAAGAAAGTCGAGATGTCCTCACGGGTAGCCATGGGAGGGCATTTTCGACTCACTTCTGGCCCGACTGCACGACACATCGTCGATACCAAACATACATACATCCACCAAGTCCTCCCGATCTACACGCGACACCATGGGTAGACTCGACGGCAAAGTAGCCATCATCACTGGCGGTGGTACGTGCCTACGTCCCAAGCAGATCGCTCTCTCCAGCACCACTGACATCTTACCTCAGGCCAGGGCTTCGGCAAAGGCATAGTCGAGAAATTCCTCGCCGAAGGCGCCAAAGTCGTGATCGTCGACTTTGTCGAAAAAGTCGGCGCGGCCGCCGCCAAAGAGCTCAAATGCGAGTTTGCGCTCTGCGACGTGACGAAATCCGCCGATTGGGAAGCCACCCTCAAGAAGACCATCGACGCCTACGGCAAGATCGACATCGTCATCAACAACGCCGGCACCACCTACCGCAACCAGTCGAATAACGATGTCACGGAGAAGGACTTTGACTTGGTTATGAATGTGAACGTGAAGAGTATTTTCCATTCGGTCAATGTTATTGTGCCGGCTATGCAGAAGGCGGGCAATGGGGGCGTGTTTGTGAATATTGCGTCCACGGCGGGCATTCGGCCGAGGCCAGGATTGATTTGGTATAATGCTTCAAAGGCGGCAGTCATCAATGCGACGAAGTGTCTGGCGGTTGAGTATGCGAAGGATAACATTCGGATGTTGAGTGTCTGCCCGGTTGTAGGGTTGGGCACTGGATTGTGAGTTGCGCTGCCCGCAACTATAAGGTGTCATTTGCTAACAAGCTTGCGTCCAGGACCGATCTCTTCCTTGGCAAGCCCGAAAACGAGAAGGTCTTCATGTCCACCGTGCCACTTGGCCGTGGCACAAAGCCCAGAGATGTTGCGAACACATGCTGCTTCTTGGCCAGCGATGAGGCAGACTTCTTGACTGGTAATGCTGTTGAAGTCGATGGTGGTCGCTGCGTGTAGGGCCTGGGAAAGACGAGGAAGTATGTAGCGTCTACTTCATGTACAGCTCTTCAACTCAATCTTTGTGCAGCTGCGACTGTCCGGTGAACACTCCATGTGTCGCTGAATGAACTCAGCATGGCCGAAGCGCATGTCCCTCCGTGGTCGCAGTGTGCTCGACTCTGTTCTAGTCTAGCCACTCGCCGTGGAGCGCTCTTACAGAACAGAGTCCTTGGTTCCTTCCATACAACTCATTGACCGTTCCAGTCACTAGGTCCGGTCTTAACCTATCTTCTCTCAACCTCGAAAACGCGAATGTTTCGAGCGCCTCAAGCCCTTCCCTCTTCTAAGCTCCTTGCCCTCGCCCCAACCATATAGCAGAAAACGCAAGCACACAACTCAACCGCGAGACTTGGCTGACACCCCGGCAGGCACGCATAATGTAGCAGAGTGACCATGCCCATCAGCCACGATAGTGGTAGGAACCGCAACCAGAACGAGCTGAGATCATCCGGTACCTCGAGTATGGCCATCTTCCAGAAGAACAACGTAATGACGCCCAACGTGAAGCATACGAGCTTGTTGCGGAGGATAAGTCGCCCCTTTCTGTCTGGGAGCTGCGATTGCAGGTAGCCGCAAGTCTCTTCGTCGGTCTCAGCAATGGACAAGCTCATGATGCGTTGCCCTAGGCACCCTTCCCAAAAGTTATGCTTCTCTTTTGACTTCTCTGAAGAATGTTATTGCTTTCCTGCGATCTGTGAAGATACGGGCAGTGTAGATGAATGGCGAACCAACAAGCGAAAGCTGCAGTGATGATCCGTTTTATATGTGAGTCCGCTGTGGCAGGATAAGGCAAAGTACCGTACTTTCGTGCTTGGATTGGAAACAAGGCGTCTTTGCCATACTAGGGCCGCCAAGAGTTGCCTGAGCTCGACTTTCAAGTCCCGAAAGATCGGGCGCCGTGTCCTTGGGCTTCATTGTTAACGTTCATGCTGCTAATCTACGTGCCGATGGCGGAGATCCAGGCCTCGACGAAGCAAGCTCCCTGGAGGATGCTGCGTGCGCTGGCTGATCGACAGGCGATCCAGGCTGTAGAGGGAGCATACGGAGTCATTGCGCTTATCCCTGTTGGCTTGCTTCCATTTGCAGCGGCAATCCTCTTTTGACTGCCTGTGCGGCTTGTCAAGTGGGGTGTGTGACGACGTTGGTTCCGACAGTAAAAGATGTCCATATCTACTGTTTAGGAGGACATCATAGTCTTCGGGCTCGTGAGCGGCAGATGCTGTCAGCATGGTTCTTATGCACATACTGCAAGGATCTAGCAGCTCATGCTGGATACCGAAATCATAAGGTCTCCAATTATTCTCATCTTGCTGCTGGTCACAAGTTGTCCGAGCAGCTTGGTCTGTCTTTTGGGATGATTGATAAGGTCCCCGACGGATCATAGGTCGCCGATTGCTACGATCCGTCCGGGCTTCTTTGTCAGTCTTCTCTTGCGCAGGTGCTTCTTTGAACTGCTCGTCGTAGTTCCGGACCCAGAGACTTGTTTGTAGGATGGTGGCAAAGCCATCCATGCCGCCTTCGACCGTGCCATCGCCCTCTCTGTAAGTGAACGAAGATCCGCCGATCCAATGTCGCAGCCAGCTTCTGGGATCTGGCAGACAAAGTTCGTGGACAAAAGCTTGCTTGAAGCTCTGCCTAGAGGGCAGAACTCGCACAGCACAATCACTGGCCCGAAAGCCGCGCGCAGTTACCCACAATGGGTCATGATCGCCACTTTCACCGTCTTGCAAGATGAAAAACGACGGTGACTTGTTGAAGGTGAGCCATTGGGATTCCTGGTGAGGAGCGCATGTCGAGTAAACCAGATCACACAGACTGAGTTCAGATGTGGCGGTAATCCAAACCTTTGGCACCCCGTGCAATTTGGTGGAATTCTTGGCTGGAACTATGTTTGTCTCATTAGCAACGGCAATGAGATATCTTTCACGATCCGCATAAGCTCTGTGGCAAGGTAATCTGAGGTGCGTGCGCCCGTATGTGTAGGATAGTCCGTCGCCGGTTCTCATGTGATGCGCCAGATCGAAGGGCTTCGGCAGCAGTCCAGACAGTGCCTGTAGTATTCTTCCGACGTTGTCCCGTGATGACAAACAAGCATATAGACCATCGAGTAGGACTTGAAGAAGTGGTTTGCGATAGTCGATCTTGATCAGATGTGTTCGTCTCACTATGGCGAGTATGCCGTATATCTTGTCTCGAGCATCATCGCATTGTGCATGCGCAAGGTGCTCAAGCAAGCCAAGCAAGCCGATGCGTCCATTCGTGTACTCTAACTTGAGACCCAGCCGACGATCCAGATTCTTCACCGAAGGCAGCACCTTCGCAATTGGAACCAAAGCTCCCGACTGTAGTTGCCGTTTGCAGCATCGAACTGCGACCAAGAAGCTCGTGCGGCTCAGTCTGCGCCGTCCGCAGATGAACCACAATCGACTGGGTAGGATCATCTCTTGTACAATCCAGACTCTATGGGTAGTAAGCATCAATGCTCCATTCCAGGAAACACACGAACCTTTTCCAATAGTGGCGATTACAGACATCGTTTATAGCATCTTGCATTCTCTGCAGACCAGCCATGTCCACGTTCCGGCGTGTTGAACGATCAAGAAGATCCTGGGTCTGTGTCCAATCATACCAGTAATCTGACTCTGGCGTACTTGGTCCAAGCCAGGCGCACACACTCACGGCAGACCTGTATATGTTTCCCATCAACGCAACCTGCGGACTCTTCTCGGTAGTGTCATCCTGGTTGATACATAAGTAGTCCGCCCATAGTCTCAATACGGGTTCGCACAGAAAGTTGGGTTCATGCGGAGGCGCGTTCCTTCGCGGGTAGTGATAGTTGATGAGCGCGTCCAAAAACAATGCGAGGTTCTCACGAACAGGGACGACATGACCGTCCACCAGAATCTGCGTGGTGATCGCGGTGGAGCCCCAGGTGTACGACAAGGCATAGAACGGTGGCGCGTGCCGGAAGCACTCTTGCACATCGTCCCACTGTGGCGCCAGAGCCACCGTCTGCAGCGAGTACTGGACTTCCGAAAGACCATCGGGCTTGAAATGTCGCTGGACCTCTAGAACTCTGATCTCGCCTCTTCCAACGTCGAGTGGTGAGTACAGCTTTCGGCGTGCGCCGTCAGCGGCCATGTCGAAGCCGCATCAGCGATGTCAGCGGCTTCAAGACGGTTGATGTGTTGCAAAAGGAAAGACATCACGAGCACTGTAGAAGGTGAGTTCAAAATCAAGGGAAGTGCTTGGCTTTGGTGGAAGATAAGAGTACAGTACTGTCGGCAGGAACTTTGGTCGTGAATACCTGGAATCGACCCGACTGGAAGGCGGGCTGAGAAGAAGTCTGCAGTACCACTGGCAACTCACCAGAAATCGTTCACCTTCATATAGATGGTTCTCAAGCTGCGCGGTAGTCTTGTCCGTCGATGGATTATACTCGCGTGCTCAGAATGGATACATGTTTGACGAGAGTCTTGACTGCGAGGACGTCTTGTTGTTACTAGGCGACGATATCCCAGGTTGAATGTAGGAAACCTCAGTGACGTCATATAGGAGCACATCTTGTGGGGTCAACCAAAGGTCCGGCCCTTTGGGCACACTAAGGTATTTCCAACGACGCAAGTCAGTTCGTCAATGAGCAGAAGTCCCGCGGGGCATCTGACATCTTATGATCTGAGCGATCGAGCTCCGTGTCCGCTACGGTAGCAGCTCATCGTGTTCTTTGTCACCCACAGGATAACTTGCGCTTCTCACTGCGCCACCTTCCACAGCCTAACCTGCCGCAGCATGTACAAGCAAACCGTCACAATCCCAATCAGAGCAACATTGAGTACCGTGACCAGCGCAAATCCAGCCGTATACCTTGGCTGCTTGACCTGCTGCCAAGCCAGCAGCGGCACCCAGATCTGAAACGCGTATGCGAACTGGTTCATCGACCCCGTGACGATCGCGCGCTCCTCGTTGTCCGCCGTGCACACCTCGTTCGCCCAGCTTCACATTCAATGTCAGCCAACAAGTCCACTTCAGAGAAGGCAAGCAAGGAAGGGAGAAACTCACGACATGATAAGGCCAGCCGTAGCAGCACCGACAGGATTGATGATATAGACAGCCCATTTCCAGCCAGTCGGAATGTTCCATGCCCAGAGACTACCGTAGCAGATGATATTGACGACTGCGCCAATGAGGATAGCTGGCCAGCGACGGCCTTTGAGGACAGTGTCCGATGTCCATGCAAAGGCCAGCGTGGACACGATCTGGACGACACCTCCTATGGTGGGGTAGACGTTGATCTCCTGGACTGTGTATTGCTTCGTGGATTTCAGATATTGCTGGAAGATGGGCTGGGCGCCGGCGGTGCCGTTGTTCCAGACGACATACTGTGGACGTGTCAGTCTTGTGCTCGAAGTACACAAGTCAACGAGTTTGATCAGGTCACATGTCAAAGACCTCGGTTGGGTTGGCTGCTTACCATGGGCACAAGAACCCACCAATGCCACCCTGTGATGAACTTCATGCTGAAGGTACATTAGCTTACGCCGCAGAAGCAACGTGCTCGAGAGCTCACATCTTAGCCTTCGTGTATGGCTGCCGTAGCGCACGACCCTCCACTACCATGCGATCCACGCAAAGCTTGCGTTCGTCTGGGCTTAGATACCAAGCGCGTGTACTTTCTGGCAGATCTGGTAGGACGAAGAACCCAGCGATCGCGATCGGCATAGTGATGATGCCGTCGACAATGAAGAGCCTGTGCGTTTTAATTGTCAGCAGGTGCTACCACTCGACACAGCAAGAGCTCAAGGCTCGACGGATGGGACTGACCATTGCCAGCCATAGAAACCACCGACGCCTTCCAGGCGGTACGTCGCAGCCATGAGGTAGCCCGAGAACATTCCGCCAATAGCATTCGTGATCTGGAAAATACACGTCCGCTTGGCTAGCTCGTCCTTTCGATACCAGGATCTAGCTGTCTGTTAGCACCTCTGGCCTGATCACATACGCCGGGATGCCCTTCAGCCCAGGTCCAGACCCAACTACTTACCCAATGATGTAAATGAAGCCCGGAAACAGCGCGCTCTCAAACAGCCCCACGAAGAATCTGACAGCACACATGGTCTGCCAGCTCTTGCAGGCCACCAGCGAGAAAGTCAAGACGCCCCACATAATCTCGATACACGGGATGAACAGACTCGGGCGGACACGTGTGAGAAGGATATTGCTGGGCACTCCGCCTAACACGTAGCCAACGCTCCAGGCTGTCTGCATGTAGTTGAGTTGGTTGCCGAGCATTCCGAGATCTTCTTTCATGCCGGAGACGAATGCATTGTTGATGTTGACTTGGTCGAGAAATTTGACCTGCAGCACAGGGTCTAGGTAAGCGCAAGCTTGAGCATCGGCATGGCCAAGTGGAAGTCTCGGTAAGGATATCGAATGGTATGGAAGACTGTTGTCCTATTGAAGACCATGCTCGTACTTACAAAATACCCCAAGCAGCCAATTGTCAGCAGAGCGCAGTCAAGCTTGAAGACCAATTTCCGTTCTTTCGGATCTTTGTCGAGAGAGTCCCAGATATACGACCGCCAGGTTCGTTTAGGTGTCTCAGCAACGATCGGGTCGGTGGCGCGTGGCAAGGCTGAGTCCTGCGAGGACTCGACATCGCCCTTGCTGTCGACCGAGTGCTCGTGTTTCGGGACTACGGTAATATCCTGGATGTGCGTCGTGATACCAGCGTCCAGAGCCTGCTTTTCCGTCGCCATGATTGCGTTGCCGAACAGCACACACAGGTGAATGCAAGGAGCGTCTCCGAATCATATACCGTGTGTTCCCTTTGCAACGCGCGGTGGGGAAGCAGCTGGATACTTGTTCCATGTCGATATCGGGTAATTGATTGGCGCTATATTGCTCTATTCATCCTGGCATGGATTCCCCAGATGTCTGGAGATTTGTCGGTGTTTGCGGAGGGCACTAATGCTAGTCGCGTTACACGACTAGTGTACCCGAATTCTGGGCATATCCAGATGAGGAAATCGTAGCGTCGTTCGCCCACCGGAGAAGCATGCCAACACGGTAGGTCGCCGGTCGTGGCTTTTGTCGTGCGCCAGCGAGTGGGAGAGAGGATTGATGCTAGTACAGAATCAGTAGTAGGCAGCTGGCGAGGTTCCCCAGAATCCTGCAGAGAGATCAGGTGGACCGAAGTTGGATCGCCAGGATAATATACAATGGACTTGGTACTCTTGCGAAGGCTACCATTCTTCGCTGGTCGGCTGCATTGGACCGAACAGTGACTGTTGACGCTGCTGAAGGGGCTGGATTCGCTTGCTTAATATGCTGTCGCTTGGTTCGATGATTGAGGCTGCCCTAGATCTTGGGATCAGACCACTGAAGAGCTTCCAACCATCCTGGAACAGGTCTGCTCTAGTGTCGTGAGTCGAAAGCCCGCTGCACAAGGTCAAGACGGATAAATTGTGACTCATTAAACGAAGCGTAAGTACGTGCACTTTTCGCAATGCATACCTCAAGCAGCACGGTTAGCAACAAGTGCTATCTTGGCAGCTCAGGTCAACAGGACACCTCCTTCATGGCTTCGGTTGTTGTGAGTTCGGAACGCCCCTGTGGAATGCCAAAGGTACGCAGCTCAACGTGCTGCCCTTTTGCTCGGGTGATCGATTTTGTTGCGAGCCGATGCCAAGGTAATGGGTATTAAATGAGGTGCGCTCTGTCGTTGCGGTAGCGAGTGAGTCGTAAAGAACGGACGTCGGCCACCCCTGGTCAAATCTGAAATAACATGATTCTACAACTCTGACTATTGACAGCGCTGGAGCTGTCCCTAACCGCTTGGAAGGCACACCATTTTCCGAGAACGACGCCTCCGCCACCTTTTTGACCGGTCCATGGTTACTTTTCGAGCTTCAACCGCTCCAGCTCCTTCAGAGCCTGCTCGAGTCTCTCAACCTCGGTCTCAGCATCCTTGAGCTTTTCTTGCTCCTTCGTCTGGGTATCTTTGCTCGCCTTCTCCCATCCTTTGCCCTGCATGATCTTCTGAGATTTGTCGACCTTGCCCTGAGCATCCGCCAAGCTCTTCTTGCTCTTCGTGATCTCCTCTCCGATGTCAATCCTCCCGGCAATCTTCAGGAACACAGCTGCATCGGCGTTGATGCTCTGTAGCGCACAGCCTGCTGGAGGGGAGTCGGACTTTGATGGAGGAAGGACTTCGACCTCGCCACAGTTCTTGCCTCCGAGAGACTTGATTGAGGTGATCTGCTCAGAGGCGGTCTTGAAAGCACGGTCGGAATAGGTCTGGACGATGAGGTCGCCTGGCTCTTTGAAGCCGTATTGTGCGAGTAGAGACCGGATGCCTGTAGCGATATCCATCACGAACTCGTATTGTGCCGCTTCCGTGGGCTTGTCGAGCTTGGAGACGAACTCTGGGAATTTGGCGATCATGATCGATTCGGTCTTGTCGCCACTGCGGCGAGGCAATTTCTGCCACAGATGCTCGGTCAAGAAGGGCATGATGGGGTGCAGCAGCAACAGGCCACCTTCGAGAGCTGTGTAGAGTGTTTGTTGTGCTGACTTGCGGTCTTCTTCGGCAGCATCAGCGGTGAGAATGTATTTCGAGTTCTCGATGAAAGTGTCGCACAGCGCGTTGAACCAGTATTGGTACAGTGTACCTGCTGCGGTTGAGAACTCGCGGGACTCGATCGCGTCGTTGACCTCCTTGGTGGCCAAGTTCAGTCGATGCAGGATCCATTTCTCAGCCAAGGACCGAGGCTCATTATCAGTGATCGATGCGTCTGGTTGAAACCCATCAGCTAGACGGCCCAAAGCGAAATTCGTTGCCTGATAAATCTTGTTGCAGAAACGACGCTTAGCTTCGATCTCTCTGATGTCGAAAGCGATGTCTCCACCGCCGGTGGTGTAGTTGATGAGTGTGAATCGAAGTGCATCTGTACCACATTCCTCGATTCCTTTCGGGAATGCAGTCTTTTGATACTTCTTTGCGCGCTCGACCTCCTCCGGGGCCAGGTTGCCGGTCATCAATGTCTTGTGGAGATCGTCCAAAGTGATGCCATGGATGATGTCAAGAGGGTCAACAACGTTGCCCAAGGACTTTGACATTTTTCGGCCTTCTGAGTCACGGATGAGCGAGTGGCAGTAGACCTCAGTGAAAGGCACATCGCCAGTTAGCTTCAAGCCGAACATGATCATACGGGCCACCCAAAAGAAGAGAATGTCCCAGCCAGTCTCAAGGACAGACGTAGGATACAGCTCGCGCATGTCCGATGTCTTGTTTGGCCAGCCGAGCGTCGAGAATGGCCACAGACCAGACGAATACCACGTATCAAGCACATCTTCGTCCCACTTGAGTGTGAACTTCTTCCCAGGGAATTTCTTCTCCGCTTTCGCTTGAGCCTCTTCTTCTGACAACGCACACACCCAGTATTTGCTGTCGGCGTTGTCGGCAGCCTCGCCTTCAAGGTCGACGAAGTAGGCAGGAGCACGATGTCCCCACCACAATTGTCGGGACAAGCACCAGTCCTGGATGTTGCCCATCCACTGATGGTATTTCTTCTGTTCAGACTCAGGCTTGATGACGATGCGACCATCTCGCACGGCATCGTCGGCAGCCTTTGCCATCTCGGTCATTCGCATCCACCATTGCGGTTTGAGGATGGGCTCAATTACGTCCTTCGACTTCTCGCAAAGTGGTAGCGTCATGGGGTTCTCTTCCTGCTTGTTGTAGAGACCGAGCTCCTTTAGGTCAGCAATAACCTTGTATCGCACGTCGAATCTCTTTTGTCCATCATATGGACCGGCGTTGCTGTTCATAGTGCCATCATCATTGAAAACATTGATGAACTCCAGATTGTGCCGTTTTCCTTTGGTGAAATCGTTTTGGTCGTGAGCAGGAGTAATTTTGACAGCGCCAGTACCAAAGTCCATTTCCACCTCTTCGTCGGCGATGATGAGCACTTTTCGATCGGGCAGGAATGGATGAATCGCATACTTGCCCACCAGGTGCTGATACCGCTTATCGTTGGGATGAACGGCTACCGCTGTGTCCCCAAGCATAGTCTCTGGACGGGTAGTGGCGACTTCGATGAACTCTTTGCCCTCATACTTGCCAGTCAGGGGACCGTTAGTCGAGTTTTTGATGGGATACCGAAAGTATGTGAGGACACCGAATTCGATCAACTTGTCGTAGCCAGGTACTTTGATCTTCGTTCGGCCGGTGAGTTCTGTGTTCTTCACCTCGAGATTTGATAGTGATGTGCTAAGTGCCGAGCACCAATTCACCAAACGATTCGCTCGGTAGATGATGCCCTCGTCATATAGTTGGACGAAACTCTGCTTCACAGCTCGCGACAGATTCTCGTCCATGGTGAATGCCTCACGACTCCAGTCCATTGAGCCACCGAGCTTCTTCAGCTGCTTCGTGATGTTAGTGTGGTACTTATCCTTCCACGTCCAGATTTTCTCGACCATAGCTTCCCGACCAAGATCATGTCTGGTCTTGCCTTCGGTCTTCCACAGCATCTTCTCCACCACGCTTTGTGTTGAGATACCAGCATGATCCATGCCCGGAATCCAGGCAGTGGTCTTGCCCTTCATTCGAGCATGTCTGATCATGGTATCTTGAAGTGCATTTGTGAGGGCATGGCCCATATGTAGTGCGCCAGTGACATTTGGCGGCGGTATTGGTATGACGAACTTGCCCTCCGGCTTGATCTTGCCATCTTTCGTGAACTCAGGCTTGAAATAGCCTCTGCTCTCCCACCAGTCATATCTGTCATCTTCAATCTTTCGCGGTTCATATACGTCCACGGGCGTGGACTTCTTGACTTTCTCTTTCTTCGCTTTGTTGCACTCAGCCGAGGCAGCGGACTGGGCTGGCTTTGCTTTTGCCTGCTTGGCCTGGAATTTGGCGAGCTTCTCGGCTTTTTGACGCTCTTTCTCGACTGCGGCGTCGTTAGCAGTCTGTCGTAGCAGATAGAGGTCATTCGGAGGACGAACTTTCTTTGGCAGTCTTCTCTTTACCAGCCTCGCCCATCACGGTCTGACCAGCATTGTTGCCTTGCTTATCTTGACCGCCGACATTTTGACCCGTTCCCTCCTTCTGAGCAGACTCCTTGACAGCAGCGGCGACGTCGCTTGATACGGAAGGCGGAGGACCGCTCACGGGACCCGTGGGTTCAGTGGCTATGGAAAGCACGTGAGCAAATGCGACCGGGCATGTACATGCAGATTTGACTTACTTGCGTTATGAGAGGCTGCATTAGTCGCCATGGTGACACTCTGAAGCCGCCTCCAAGCTGGAGGAGGACGCCAGAGCAAATGTCTAAGAAGTATTTTGGACAGCTTGCAGTAAAAGCACTGGAGGAAGATCACTCTACGGACATCAAAGGGAGTGGTGTTGTGTTGCTTGTGAGTCACAACACTGTGCGCTGCAGTTGATAAATCTATCTGAAGCGGCGCACTCACAGAAACAACTCACGAGATTTGGACTCTGCCGAAACTTAAAGAGGAAGGTGTGCCGGGCACGGTCACCTCACATCGGACAAACTGTAGAACGAGGTACAAACTTAGGTGTAGAGTGAATTTTGTTATTGTTGCTCGATTCTCTCATGCAATGGACGCTCTCATTTGTGAAGCAGGTGGTGGAACTCTGCACCTCCTCACCACCCTCAAGATGGCACAGAGGCACGCCAACCCTTCTCTGCTACTAAGGTTGAGCAGTATGTCTAGTTTGCTCTGGCCCCGGCCCTCATGAAACGTGATTCTGGGTATTCTGCGTAAGCGTCGCTCGGACTGGGTTGAAGTAGGGATGGGCCATCGCTTCTTGCGCTGTTAGGCGTTCCTGGAGGCGGTCAGTAAGCCCCCCTCGAACACTCATACGTTGACTTACCTGGTGGTCGTATCGTAATAGCTTGTCAAGGAAGTCGATGGCCTCTGCGCTTACAAACCGTTGGTTGTCCTGGTTGACGAAGCTTTGCCAGCTCTTTCTGGGAAACCTGCTAAGAATGTCGTCATATTGGGCATCGAGCTCTATATCGTACTTGTCCAGATATTCGAACAATTCATCCGTTCCCAGAACCTTGGCTATCTTTACTAGCTGATCTGAATTGCTGTTGCCGTGGAAGAATGGCTCTTTTCTGAAGATCATGGAAGCAAACATGGCTCCCAGCGACCACATATCGAGCGAGTAGTCGTATTCCTGGAAGTCGACTAGCAGTTCTGGTCCTTTGAAATACCGCGACGGAGTCAAAGTTAGTACATTTGAATCATACAGGCAAGAAAACACTCACTGCAACTCGGACGTTGTACTCGGTACCGGCATGGTAGAACTCAGCCAAACCCCAGTCGATGAGCCGCAGCTTTCTTTTCTGGTGGTCGATCATAACGTTGTGCGGCTTGACATCTCGGTGCATGATTCCCTTGCTGTGGCAGAAGTCGAGTGCCTTGAGCAACTCGAAGATGTAATATCGGACATCGTAGTCGACGAATCGAGGGTATAGCGTCCTGAAATCTGTGTTGTCGACGTTCTCGAAGATGAGGCTGGGTGTCTTGCTCTGGCTATCTCTCACCACGTCGAGAAGGGCAACAATGTTTGGGCCGCCGGACAGATTCTGTAGGATCTTGATCTCGCGCTTTATCTTCTTCTTCTTGACTGGCTTGAGGACTTTGATGACGCATTTCTGGTAGTTGACCACATTGATGCCTTCGAACACTTCACTATATTTGCCGCGACCTGCGTGACTGTCAATTGGTGAACACACCCAGAGTCGCCTGACCCACCAATCTTGCGCACGATCTCGTAGTTCTCCAGCACACCCCAGGATATGGCCACCGAGTCGTAGTCCCAGTACGACCGGGGCATATTAGCGTTGACATCGGCGTAGACACGCGCCATGGTGAGTAGTGGGGGGTGCCCTCATGCGCCCACGTTGTTGACGGGGAAAGGCACTGAGATCTTGGGGTGGTCGATGCACCGTCGACTGCCCGGCCAGCAACGAGCGACTGTCCTGAACGCGACGGACCGCGCACGACGACTATGGCTGTGAATGTATCGAAGTAGAATATGGGGAAAGATGCATGTGATGTTTGGTGGGACAAGCCTGTGACCGATGCTGCGGATCTGCATCTCCGGGCGGGCACAAGACCCGCCTAAAAAAGTCACGGCTCACCTGCATTGCAACTTCCATTTCAATGCTACTTCTCATCGCACTTGACCTCGACTCACGCACCATAGCACCTTTCAAGCGCCGGTCGAGTCCATCGTCGGATGATCACAATGCAGCTGCACGCTACATCCAGACCTGCGACGATCCAAGATGCCGTACCATGACCTGAATATCATCTACCAGGCAATGCTTCCCAACTCAATCATACCCTTGCTTTTGCAACAGAGCTAGGCTATAGGACTCTCGCAATCGCCACAGTGGTCACCAGCAATCTTTCATCCAAGCCAGATGTTGCCGACCTGTCCGTGCTACGGCAAAGGAACCCTGCTCTGACGCTCCTGTCGCGCCTCACCTTGCACATTAGCGACCACTCCCAAAACCACAGCCTGTCTCAGCAGCAGTCGACCTACGATATCATTGCCCTCAGACCTCTCAACGAGAAGTCTCTGCAACACTGCTGTAGCACACTCGACTGCGACCTCATTTCTCTCGACCTCAGTCAGCGCCTACCGTTCCTGCTGAAGTTTCCCACAGTGTCTTCCGCCATCACCCGTGGCGTACGCTTCGAGATCTGCTACTCACCCATCACAGGAAGTAGCGATGCGAAGCGGAACCTGATCGCAGGCGCGACGACATTGATTAGGCCACGAGAGGCCGAGGTATCATACTGAGTTCCGAGGCAAAGAGCGCCCTGGGGCTGCGCGGGCCGCACGATGTGATGAACTTGGCGCAGATCTGGGGCCTGGAGCAGGCGAAGGGCAAAGAAGGCTTAGTCGAAGACGCTGGCAAAGTAGTCAGGCTGGCAGACCTGAAGAGGAAGAGCTACAGAGGTGTCATCAGTGTGGTGGACGACGGCAGACCTAAGCAGAGTAGCCAGATCGTCGTGCTTGACAATGCAAAAGGTCAGACCAGCACAGTGGCAAGCGTTGCCGATCCAACCAAGATCCAGGCACACGGCGTCAAGCGCAAAGCGTCAAGCACGTCATTGACTCAATCTGCAGGACTGGAGTCGGGTACACCGAGCAGCACGAACGGCAACACTGCAAAAGAATCCACAGTAGACGATCAGGGAAAACCCCTGTCAAAGCGACAACAGAAGCGCCAAGCTAAGAAGGCGAAGTCGGAAGCTCGTGGCAGCTTTGGTGCGAATGGGCTCTCGCAGTCTGGACAAGGCCTGGCCAGCAATGGCTTCCCAATCCAGCATGAGACACTGGCGGATTCGACCAAGAAGACGGAACAGCAACAAGCAGAGTCGAAGGTAACGAATGGTCTCAAAGCCAGTGGCAAGGGCAAGGGCAATCAGAAGGGCAACGGCAATCAGAAGGGCAACGGCAAAAACAAAGGCAACGGCAAAAACAAGGGCAAAGCTCCTGCCGGCTGAACGCTGCGTAGAGAAGATCGTTCACTCCTAATCTAGTGCTCTTGGTCAGCATTGACACACACCTGCGCTTCCCACGGCCCGCGAAATCGTCCTCGTTCTTTGCGTGACCATGATTTTGGTCCCAACAACAGATCTGTTCGGCCTTTCATGCTCGACACATGCTTCCGGGTGGTCCACCCGTTGTCTACTACATAAAGCTGTTGTTGTGGTCACCGTATTTTGGACATGCTACACAAGTCTACAGGATTGTAATGTGCCGACCGAGGTTAACGACGGACGGGACAGCACTTCGGAGCAAAACATGGACTGGCTTAACTTATGATCTTTAAGAACGCAACATGCTGCGATGTTTTGACCCAAAGTTCTCTCGAAATTGGCCGCTTCACTACAAGACAAATCCCTCGTTGCGCATCTCGCAAACCAGATTCACGGCAGTACCTGCAGGACCCTGTCACCTTATCTCCGGAAACGCACACTAGAAGTTACAAGTCGTGACGCCAGTCCTGATATTGTCCATGATCAGCGCCACCCCTTTCACTGTGTCCTTGTTCGCGAGATAGTCAGCTGGACTACGGATCCCCAAGACAAGCCAGATGAGGCGTATGCCTGGGAGGTCAAAGAAGGCCGTCAAGACCAGGAGATACTTGGACTTAGGCCCATCCACCTTCTCCTCTGTGGTTGCCGTGAACACGATTTCCTTGCAAGTATGCAGCACGAAGGCATCGGGTCCGACGGGCAAGGTCTTCATCTTCCCTCCTTGGGCATCACTGGTCGTGTACTCCAGTTCCTTGGTCACGGGATCGCCGAAGGCGGAGGCGCACTCGGCCTTAACTGTGCACTGAATGGATTTAGAGCATTCCTTGCAGGCGTTGGACTTGTCTTTAGGGTTGTTGATGTACATGCGGCACTGATAGTCGAAGCTCAGCAGGTCAATAGTGTCTTTTTCGTCCTTGCGGACGATCTTGGCGACTTGTGGTTCACCGGAATTTGGCTCCTTGCTCAGTGGTGTTGATACCAGAACGACTCCGTTCTCTGCCAGCGGGGGTTTGAAGTCACTGCCCTGAACGTCGAGCCAGTTGTCATATTCGACGTTGCTGTCAGTGGGAGCATGGGAGTATCCTCCATTGCTGCAGTACGATACTGTGTCGGTGTATCCGTCGAACTGCATAACTCAGCTTTGGAGTAGACTCAAGGCGCTAACAAGACTTACTGTCTCTGTCACCGGGCCAGAACTCGTGCATGGATTGTCGTCGTCGGCAGGCGCTGGCAAGGCGTTGGAGAGCGCCAAGTGCACGGCAAGTCCGATGATGGCTAGCATGTTCGATGTCTTTGAAGATGTCCCTGATGCGCAGAATCCAAAGACTGTGGATGCAGAGCAGGCTCTCTGTGACGAAGACAACGCTTCTTCTTTTATAGCATTGCATTCGCATACAACGTCCGCGCGATCGTGGGTGAAGTTGTGCTCCCAGCTCACGAAGCACAGATCGACAGCTGCCAGTGAGTCCTACATGATACGTCTCATATCTCGGACTCACCATATGTACACCACTAAGTTCGAATCGTCGACGACTTGTGCGGAGAGTATATTCAGACGACTTTACGTAATTCCCATCTGCCATGTGCTCGATGCCGTCCAACGATCGCGAGTCTGATCCGGTTTTCAGCTGCGATGCCTGACGACAACAATGCCCGCTCGGCGCAAGACCACTTTCATCAAACACTCCGCGCATTCAGTCTGGGCAAGCTCACCTGCGTGCTGCTGCGTCTCTTTGAGAACTTCGTACGGAAACTTTCCCCCGGCGACGAGCTCACGGAATGATCTCAGCGGCGGTCTTTGTGCTTCCCTCGATGTCACGTCTCCCCTATCGACCACCCTGTTCTTGACCTTGCTCCAAAACGAGCACGCCTGGATGACTAGCTCGGCTCTTCGCTCGAGAGCTGCCATGTCCCGCTGTCTTCGGTGTCTCTGCTTTGGATGTTCTTGAGTTTCTTTGGGCGTCCCCAGCGAGGCCTGGATCTTTTGAGCTTTCTACGCAGCCCAACCTCACATCAATCGATCGGCTGTGCTGTTCTGGACGTCCCGAAATGTCGATGCAGGGAAATCCAATACACACAGACCGGGATGCGCCTTTTAGATACTCTGACTGTCCTGGAAACCGGGTCTACGCCATCAGCAACGGCATAGCGTACAAGTCGCAGTACTGACAGGCTTCAGTCTCCAATCACAGAGGAGTACACACAGCAGCACTCCCTTGCTTGCGCCAAGCACGGACCATACTGCAGTCTTCCCTGCGTATTGGCAGCACCACTATTGGTCGGCTGCCCTGTCGAAACACTCATACACTGCACAGTCCAGGGGCTTTCTGAGATCTGCCTCGCCAGGTTCAAATCGAAATCACGTTCGTCAAGATGCATGTCCGCTGCAAGGCGATGCCGATCCTTTGCTCTTACAACTCCAGCTTCAGCCTCACACTGGCACTCGACAATAGGCTCTACGTTGTTTAAGACTATCATCATCGACTTGTCACGGTCATGTTGTTGTTATCGGTGCATCCAGCATTTCCGTACCTGTATTCAGAGCTGCCAATCCAGTCCATCTTGCAGCTATTCAGCTCTTCTCGGCGGGATGTTTTCTTTTAGCTACTGTGCAACTCTTCATCAATTCCGGTGCATACTACCGACTCGTTCGCTTCGGGTGGTTCTTCTACTTCGGGCCGGCTGCTGAAACGAAAGAGTCGCAGCAACTGCAATGGAATGCCAACACGTGGTCAGACGAACAGGTATTGGCCTGGAAACAATCAAACCTGGAGCATTACACTGCCATATCTGTCGCAGTAAGTCATGAAGTTCCGCCATGGGCTACCTCGAAAAAGAACCTGCTTACCGTCTGTTCTCAGGGTTCCATGTTCACGAGCATCGGCGGTATGGCATTGCAAATACCAAATATGAAAAACGTCCACTGCTCAGCACCTGTATGCATTTACTTTAGCGTACTACTGAGCGTCTTCGCATCTATGACAGCAATGCGCCAATCCCAAACGCTGGACATGCTCAATGGTGCTTCAGAGATCAGATCGTGGCTGAACAGGGGCCGTCCTCTTCCCTATCATATCGAACGTACGGAAGAAGAAGAAGCTACTGGTGGTACTAAAGCAAACGAAAGCCAGTCAGACCGGGCTAATTCTGCCGCAATTGCGACGAGAGAGAAGTCCGCTGCCGTCAGGGTTTACTGGCAGGCACGTCTGGAAAGCTCGATCGCGGCGATAAAGTCGTCTGTCTCCTTGCCCCGATATCTACTGAACGCGGCACTCGTTGGCCTTGTCATCGGCATTGGACTGTTTGGGCTATTCCAGTGGACTGGATACCGGAGCCCATCTGATCGAAACAAGGTTATCACTCTTATGATGATCGCCATTTCCCTCGCCATATATGCTCCGGTGCATTGGCTTAACCGTGACTTATTCAGAGGCGTTGACATTAAGAAGGGAGACAACCAGACACGAACCGACAGCGTAGAACGCTACGATGACGAAAAAGGCTGGGTCAAAGTAGACAAGCTACAAGAGGAGCTTCGCGATGCTCGTGAAGGTGCGTATGAGTAATATGCGCAGCGAGATACGCCACCGCCTGTGCTTCCGCAGCGACCGCGATCACCAAACGGCCCAAGCGCATCCCCAGGCATAGAGCTGAGTATCGCAGAGGTCGACCAGACGATGGTGGGAGCCCGTGTGAGTTCCCTAGTCGTCTCAATGTGCACCCTCAGCAGTATACAACTTCCGCTACTGCCAACCAATCTCTCCTAATCTGAGCAAGGAGCGACCCAGCCAAAATCTGACGCCACGCTTCTACCTCTTTCCCTCAGGACGTTCTCCCACGCCCCTTTCCTCATCAGCAAAAGCCTTCCAGAGGAAGCTGTGTTGTGCATCCGACACTCATCTGCCGCTCATGAGACGCCCAAAACACACTGAACAGACAGAGGCTGGGATTTTATTCACAAAGGGCAGGCTCCCTTTGTATTTCTTTCGGTGATTCAGGCAACTTCACTTCACTTCCATGTCACTTGCAAACAAGCGTTGTACTGAAAGCTCACTTTCTCATTCATGTGAGCATTTCAAACTATTCTTATCTAGATACTCAAGTGTCCAGGCATCGACCTGCAGCAATATTCTTCGCAAGACCCCATGTCTCCCGTGGTATATCCCCCATTTCGAACGCTTGCTGCAATACGTTTTAGTCGACATCCCTGGTCAATTCCCTTCCATTCTCTTTTGCTCTCCTGCATCAAAAGCGGTCCTCAAACCTCAGACAGTAAAGACAGGTAGAATCTCTAATTTAATCTCGTCTAGTCGCACCATTGCAGAGGTGTTCAGTAACCTCCACTGGGCACAGCCCACCTCCTCTTCCCTTCCCCCCTCCTCCTGACCACAGCGTCTCTCTGCTTCAGCCCAACGCCCAGAACACCACTGTTCGCCATCGTCAGCGAGCTCACGTCAATGACTGTCTCTGCGGGTGCATCGACTTGCGCTGCCGGCGTGACGGCTGGAGGGGCCGCGGCATCGGTAGCTGCCTTCCCGGCTTCTACGGGTGGGAGGCCCGCTGCTGGAGTTTCTGACGCTGCAGCGGACGTTGTTGAGGACGTTGTGGTTGTCGACGACGCGGATGACGAAGCAGTCGCGGTAGCTGTGTCTGAAGCAGCGGGCTCCGTGGCAGTCGCAGTGGCGGTGTCAACAGAGACAGTGCTCTCCGCAGCCACACTTGTAGCGGTGCTTGCAGTCTCAGTCGTCATCGTCGCGGTCGCCATAGTACTGTTGCTCGCGTCAAAGAACTGGCCTGCTGTGGGCATCGGCGCAGGTGGCATCATCGGCGGCTTCGGCGCAGTGAAGGGCGGGATGATCGCAGGATCACCCTTTGGGAGTTGAGCGAGTCCCGGCATGATGTGGCCGATCATGGTGTGGACCATGCTGCCAGTGAAGACTCCAGGAGGAGCAGGCGGCATCTGATGCGCGGCCACCATTGTGGGTGCGGCAGTCGTATGCATCATGGGTGGGGCCATGCTGGTGTCGTGCATCTTGGGAGGTGGATGGGCCATCATGGTGTCCGCCCACATGGTGGGAGCAGGCGGCGGTGGTGGTGGCACGTATCCGCCTGTAACAGGTGAGACTGGCATATATCGTGGCGTAGTATGCATCATTGGTGGAGGCGTATACGCCGGAGGCGGTGGTGGCATTTCGATGCCTGCGACGGGCGTACTGCATGCTGACACAGTAATGGTGGTTGGTGACGACCATTCGGTGATGGTGATTTGGTCGACTTGCTGCTCTGTAATCGTGATGTGTTGCGGGACTGTCACTTGCATTGTTTCGGTGACGGTAAGTTGTTGGACGCTCGTGATTTGCTGAACTGCGGTCTCGGTGGCGGTGAGTTGCTGTACTTCGGTGGCAGTCAATTGTTGGACTTCGGTCGCGGTGATTTGTTGCACCTCGGTAGCAGTCAGTTGCTGGACTTCGGTTGCTGTGATTTGTTGCACTTCGGTTGCTGTCAGTTGCTGAACTTCGGTAGCTGTCGCTGTTGCGGTGAGCTGTTGAATTTCGGTCACAGTCAACTGCTGCACTTCGGTCATGGTAACGTGCATGACTTCCGTCATAGTGAGTTGTTGGACTTCAGTCATCGTCACTGGCTGAACCTCGGTCATGGTGGCCGTAAGAGTGGCCGTAAGGTTGTGAATCATAATTTCGGTCACTGTGAGTTGTTGAACCTCAGTCATGGTCACATGTTGGACCTCGGTCATGGTAACAGGCTGAACTTCCGTTAATGTCATCTAATGGTTGTCAGTAATTGCATGATGTCGGTACTGCTGCTTGCTCACATGAACGGTTTCAATCATTGGCGGAAGTGTGACTGTCAATTGCTGGACTTCGGTCACAGGGACGGCTTCGGTTACGGTGATGTGTGTAGGCTCCGTTATAGTCATATGAACAGTCTCGGTCATATGGACTGTTTCTGTGGCGGTCACGGGAGGTGGGCATTCTGACGCGGGAGGGCATTCTGCAGGAGCTACGGGGGTATATGCGGCTGGTGGCGTCCACGCTGGCGGAGGCACGTATGCGGCCGGCGGAGTCCACTCCGGTGGTGGACAGTATGCGGCTGGCGGTGTCCACGCTGGCGGTGGTACCCAAGCTGCTGGTGGCGTCCATGCAGGTGGTGGTGTCCAGTCTACAGGAGGTGTTACGGCGTCGGCGGGAGGCAATACAGCTGTCTCACTTGCTGGAGGTGGTGTGGCTTCTGCGAGAGGAGGTGCTGTTGCTGAGTCGGTAGGTGTTGTGCTCTCCGGAGGTGGCGCTTCTACGGCTGCTGGCGTTTCCTCTGGAGCGGTTCGTCTGTTGTAGGCGGGTCCGGCCCATGCTTGCGCCAGGCAAGCTGAAAGAAGGGTGACTGTTGTTAAAGAGCGAAGAGCCGGCATCGCGGATGATTAGAGAAGGTTACACAATATATTAAATCGTTAAAAGAGTGCGGAGGAAGGTGTCCTCGAAGGGAATGGCGACTCGCGCTCACGAGAGAAATGAATGAGCGACGAAGTCTTGGAAGAGTCGTGCAGAAGACAAATACAGAATAAGAACGGAAGATCCGGGACTTTTGAGGGAAGTGATTTCTAGACTTATCTCTGGTACCGCGAACCCTGGACTTACCTGCGACTGAAGGCTCTGCGATAGATTGACTAGGAGGTTCTCCTAGCTCGGCGAGCAAGACTGCCGGAGCGATGAGGTCAAGATCCTTGAACAGTTCAAACAACGTTGTGATGACATTGAGGAGCCGCAAAATGCATGTTCGTGGCCAAGACGGTCGAAAGCAGGCCAGCACCGTTGACAAGAGGTTCGGCAAATGTCTTGGTATTGCTGCCCCAAACAGGAGAGACGAGAGCCCAAACAGAAGGCGCGACGCTGTGGTCTTCAGGTTGGTAAGAGGTCAACACATGGGGAGTTCGCCAAAGTGGTATAAGGGGGTCTTATTCAGGAGGAAGTGTTCGAGGTTTCTCGGCGTGTGACGCTAGCGGTTTCATGGATGTGATGACCCGCAGCGGGCAGCATGTGCCGATCCTACGTCCGCCAAGACGACTCACCGGCGGCGACCGAAAAACAAGCACGAGCGGGCTGTTGCAAAAGGCGGTCCGCGCATCTGTGAAGCGATCCCGGCAATTGCTTGATAATCGCTAGAAGGAATCGAGGCAGCGAAAGCGACCATTTTCAGGGGATGAAGTCGCAAATGCGGCTTGGCAGGAACCGGAATGCGAGAAGCTGAGTACGGTGGCACGCAAAGGTCTCTCTTGATCAATCGGTTTGCCTCCTTTTCCAACGCCCCTTCACGGACTTCGTCGACCAATGAGGCGTCGGTTGCATACGGACTCTTCATGCAAAAATTCTAAGACAGTCGTGCTTGAGCCATCACGCTAGACTTCTTGGAGATACATACTCGCGGAAGCGCTTGATAGCCCACACCTGAGAGGTCGGCGTCGAGTTTGTTCCTGGCAAGTACCTGGTCTATCTTCCTTAGGGCTTTGTCACTGGACGCACCTGCATAGTCTACAACGGTCGATCGCGCCACAAGCTACTGATAGCAGGATATGTCCGCCAGAAAGACCCTGCCAATGTGTGCCTGCATCCAACTCTATGATCATTCCAAAAAGATTTTCACCTTCGGGAGCACAGAACGCAGTCCTGCACGAGCTTCATAGGTCCGGTATGGCAGGCATACTCGGGAAAGAATGCGATAGTCGATCATCTGCAATGCCATTGTCGACCTTAAAAAGTACATGCGGGTGAGTTCCGAATCCAATCATTCGCTGCAACGTACCCTTGAGCCCGTCAACGCGGCCCTTGAAGCCTCCCGCCTGTGCTACCCCACCAAAATAGCACTTGGATCATGACCGGATTTGGACGACGCATGGACTCTAGATGTCCTTGCGGAGGGCTAAATGTTCAGTCATGGGTGTGAGCAAGATCCTTCTTATACCGGTGGGTGGGAAAGGCAGCACTACACCAGCCACCCGACTTCTTCCACCACGACCAACCTCCTCCCATTCCTCCGTTTCCACGACAACACAACTATCTTGATGAGATCGACAGCCATGATGCTGCTACGGTGTCCGCCTGAAATCCGGGAACTCATATACAATTATGCCTTCGAAGATCAGCATATTCATGTATGCGATAGCAGGTTGAAGAGGTCGATAGGAGGGCCGTATCGACCAGCAGACCGAAGACTCCCAGGACTTGTGCATGTGAATAAGCAAATATACAAGGAAGCCTGGCCGACGCTCGCCCAACGGTCGATTCTTGTATTTAGCGACTACATCAACTTTGCCCAGCTTGTATCTGTGATACCTGTGGATTTCGCCAAACTGGTGCGACGTATATCTTTGCGCGGGGATGTTGTTCCAGGACAAAATCTAGACCGCTTTCCATCACTGGAGGGTATCAGCTATCAGGTACTCGGGAATTGCTTCTTCGTTTCATCAGACGACAAAGGCGCAGTGAAGCGAGTAACAAGCACTTCGGATGAACCTGAGATGGTGGAGGCCGTCATGGGCAGGTCGGCGGCTCTGATACTCATCCGACAAGCAACTGAGCAACGGTCCATCAAATTATTAGCAAGCGCCAACATTATGAGCCCGGAACAGCAAGCTGTAAGTTGTCCAAATCCATACACAGGTATTTCGGCACATGCTAATATTTTTCTACAGAGTGTCACAATTGACGTCAATTCTCTCCGCATAATCCACCGAGAAATAACTGCGGACTACAGCTCGATATAGTAGCAAGTTCAGGCCCAGACTGCCTGCATTGTACCCACATTCATGCATCGAAGACTTGTGTAAGCATGCACCGTGGAACGGTTTACCAGCATTCAAGGACGAGCATCTTTTTTATTTCAGCGGACGCGAGAGGTAACAGGCACAGATTCTGCCGCACGAAGCTGATGAAGAATATGTTTGACGATATAGACGATAACCATACTAGTAATTCTAGACTGTACCATCAGAGTGGGGTACTTCGTGTCTCGCAATCATGCTCTTTAATACTCGGCCACCCCGGCCATGTTTCCCATACCTTGTTCCTTCGCTTTAAAGGACTCCGAGGCCTCCGAGCGTCCGAGTGGCTTCCCTTCATTCAGACAATGGTCTGTAGTGCAACCGTCAGAACTGTTTCCAGAAGCTCAGAATTGAGCTCAGCACAGATTGGATTTGTGCTCCGATGGATGCAAGCAGCCATCCGCGTCTGTGAGTACTATGCGCGTTACGATGCTAAATCAGCCCTCGTGCTATTGTCCGGACTGACTAGGCCACGAAGTGGTCGTGGGAACGAGCATGAGTGAACCATATTCCAGAAGGATAGCTATTCCGCGAAGCGAAATCCTCATGCAGCCAGCTGCCTCCCGGGCAGGCCTTTCCGCTCTCGTTGGACCAGTGCAGCTGTCCAACGGGTGATGTGCCTTGCACGGTTCCTCCTTTTCACTCTGCGAAGTTCGTTGTGATACTCATCAACAGCTGAGTTGAAGCTTAAAGCGAAGGATCGTTGGTGCTGTGTCATTTGGAGCTTTGGCTCGGATTCGGTTTCCGCACAGCCACATTATTGCGCCACCTCATCGCACACCGCCTCAAGTGAATGAATTGTGTCTGCCTTGCGGCTGACTGCCTCGATACTTCTCACAAAAACCCCTTGTGTCCAACTGGTTGATGTGTTCGACCGTTTCCTGCCTTCGACGCGCCTTATCGTGAAATCGCAATCGCCATCGCAGTGAACTTGATCGAACGCGCTATCAATTCAGGAACGGTGTCCGAAGTGTGAGATATTAGGGGGAGACCGACCGGAACATCACAATGTCCGCCAACGACTACTACGGTGGAGGCAGCGGCAGTGGCAATCACCAGCAGGGGTATGGCCAAGACTACAACAATCACCAATCTTCAGGCCAACAACCTTTTTCTCCGCCTCCAACCACATACACGCCCAACTCGAGCGCCCAACAAAGTCCATATCCTGGGTCCGCACAACCGTACAGCCAACAGCAAGGCTACGGTGGCTATGATTCCGGTACGCAAGGCTATGGCAATACAGGGAGCGGTTCGAATTACCAAAGTTATGATGCCCAGAATCAGTCGACAGGATATTCAAACGAGTCGAGTGGCTACCATGGCTACGACAACACGACCAGTGGCGGACAATATGGCTATCAAAGCTACGACGCACAAAGACCCACTCCGATCTCGGGCTACGGTCAAGACCATGCTCAGACCTATGACAATCGTCAGTATGGTGGTCAAAGCCAAGCACAGGCTGGACAGTGGGACCAAAACTACACGCAAAAGTTTGGCGATCTCTCCTTGAACGACGACTCAACTGACCACGGAAGCAGCCAGTATCAGAACCCTCCAGCCTATGGAACCCAAGACCAGCGCCAGTTTGGCAGCCAAGCAGCAGCCTACCCGCCAGCAAGCAATTATCCTGTTGATCCTGATGATCCAGCCGCGAATCCTGGCGATAGAGGCATCCTAGGCGCCATCGGCGGAGCAGCAGTCGGCGGCTTTGCCGGCCACAAAGTCAACCACGGCTTCCTCGGCGCTGTAGGCGGTGCTATCACTGGCTCTCTGGCCGAAGACGCTCTGAAGAAGAAGCACAAAGGCGACAAGAAGGACAAGAAGCACAAGAAAGACAAGAAGTACTCCCACGGTGGCCGCCGTGACTCCTCATCATCCTCGTCATCAAGCAGCAGCTCCGATTCCGACCCTTCAAAGAAGAAACACAAGCACAAACAAAAGTACGTTGCTGCAGGGGCTGTCCTGCGCGGAAACTTCTCCGCTTCAAGCTCTAACGTATACTTAGAGCATCGCACTACGCTGGTCGCGGACTGTAGTCCGATTCAGGGCTCTGCACGCCGCAGCCAGATTGATCTGAATAGCGTGCTTACGAACAATTGTGGTACGCTGCAATGGTCGCGAGGAGGTAATTTTGGCGCGAGTGCGAGGAACACGGAGCTCAAGGACGGTGGAAGGGTGCTGGAGGCAGAGCTGGGCGACGGGAGGGGTGGGTGGTCGCGGAGCTGGATTCGATTGGATGAGAGGATAAGTAACAATGATGGGAGGCTGATCTACCTTGATTGATCGTCTAGCAAGGGTTTCATGGGCTGAGTGTGCTGCTCAGTTCCGCTACACTGGTCGGTGCTGCGAATAGCTTGGACCTCGAATTGGACCATAGCTGCGCTCCGTAGATCTCAATCCAAAAACACTCAAGCACAGGAGTCCTTTCAGTCAAGCCTGGAATCACATGTCGAAATCGTGGATTTTATCCAAGGCAAGTAAATTGGACTCGTGTTTCGCACACGTAGCCTCGCTCACAACAAATATACCCAGTCAACCGGTTGCGTCAACGCCCCTTGGTACCCAGAAAGCCTGCCCGAGCTCGAACTCCAGCTTCCGAATCTCGACACCAGTCCGCATCTTCACAATCCAGAGAGCCCTCCACACAATGCCACTCCCCACCCTCACTCCTTCCGCCTCCGAATCCCAACATCAAACCCCAATGGCTTCCTCAAAAACCCCTCCCGAGTCTCCATCTCCCCACGATGCTCATCCCTAATCTCAAAGTTTCTAAATACAGTCCCCACAATACACTTCAGCTCCATCTCCGCCACATTCCTCCCCACACACGCCCGCGGCCCATAGCTAAACGGCACAAACGCATCCCTCTGGCGTTGCGTCAATTTCCCTTCCTCCCACCGCTCGGGCCTGAACTCATCCGCATCCTGGCCCCAGATGTCCTTGCTGTGGTGAATCGTGTATGCTGGTACGCTTAGTGTGGTTCCGGGGGGAAAGTGTTTTCCTAGGATATCCACGCCCTTGGGGTCTGGGTTTTCAGGGCTGAGTCCCGGGACCAGACGAGGCAGGCCGAGGGAGGAGGTACTGTGGATGCGCATCGTCTCCTGAATCACGTTCTGGACATAAGGCAGATCCTTCACCTGATCGTAGCTGGGAACGCCCTGCTCCGGCATCGCCTCATCCAACTCCTTCTGCAGCTTTTCGATAACGCCTGGTGTGCGCACACACCAATAAAGCAACGCACAACTCGTGTTGGACGTCGTATCGCTGCCCGCGATCAACTGCGTTAGGGCTTCCGCCGTCAACTCCTCCCGCCCCAGCTTGTTTCCTTCCGCGTCCTTGCCTTCCATTAGCCGTGCGAGAAGGTCGGTGCGGCCGATGTCGGGTTGTTCGAGGCGTTGCCCGACGCGAGCGATGGCGATGCCGGCGAGGTTTTGGACTGCTTCAATGCCTTGGCTGAAGAATGGGTCAGGGAGGTATTTTGCGTAGGGTTTGAGTTGCGGGAGGCAGCCTAGTGTGCCGGAGACTTCGCCGCGGCGGTTGAGGACTTGGATTGCCGGGGCGGTTTTGATAGGAGACGTGGGTGTCATTCGAACCTCTGCGTAATCTCGGCCCTTTTCGAGCATCCCGAATGGAGCGCCGAAAGCCAAATCTCCGATGATGTCTAGAGCAAGGTCAGTGAACGTATTGCCCAAATGGCTCGGCTGCTTCCAAGGCTCAGTCGACTCACCGAAAGCCAAGTAATTAAACCAATTCAACGCATCCAAACTCGCCCACCCCTTCTTCTCACCCCCCTCAGCTTGCTCACTCAGCCCAGTCCACTTCTCAACGAACAACTCCAAATTCGCATGGATATACTTCTCAAACTGCCCGATCGATTTGGCGCTAAACGTATGGCTCACAACCTTCCGCTTCCTAGTATGCTCGGCGCGATCCCTTGTGTTGAACAATCCGCGCTTTATGCTCACAAACGCGTCATAGTACTCCGCCTTGAGAAAGCCGTTGCCATGGCCGTAGATGATGTTGATGGCGGACTCGTCGGCAACGGAGACGTGGGTTGGTTGGATGCGCACGAATTTGCCGTACTTTTTGTGGGCTTCGTCGACGGCGAGATAGCGGCGGCCGTGGCGGGCTTGGTAGAAGAGCCAGAGGCGGGTGAATTTGGCGGGGAGGGGGCCGGGAATGCTGGAGAGGGAGGTGTTGCGGAGGTAGGGGAGGAGGTAGTAGAGGATGAGGAGGATGAGAGGGGTGTACGGGGATAGGAGGAGGGCTGGGGAGAGGATCATGGTGGTGATGAGTGATCGACTTGGTGTTTGGCCCGGTCCAAGTTGGACACTGTATCCAAGCTTTTTATGGTTGTTGGAGTCGGTGGTCCAGAGGTGATGGCCTTTTTCGGCGCTGGTGACCTCAGAACTGTAATGGGTGACTGGTATAGAGCACTGCTTGACTGAGGCGCTGCTCAAGTATCGTGCTGGACGTAGCTGTTTGAGATCCTTAGTGAGGCGTCTCCGAGTGTAATGTCGTGCTCGCGGCTCACGGGGCTTTGTATCGTAGCAACGGAGACCTGGCAGCAGCCTGCTTTGGCTTTAGTTTTGCACTATAGTGCAATGCTGACTCGAGTGTAAGAATTGGCGAGATCATAGGACTCGGAGTAAGGAAGTTAGCAGAGTTATAAGACTGAAGCATTCAGAGTGTGACATAATGTTGGCCGATATACACGCATCAATGGATGAGACGGTCATACGAATCGGCCGCGGCAAAAATGACGGAAGTCGAGCACGGGAAGCACAGAAGGCGAACAGACTCGGAATTGCGTGTTGGCTGACTGTGAGCTGCTGACTGGATAATGGTAATTGTGGGCACCTATGAAGGTCGCCCATTCTGACAGCACTACAGGTATGTGCAAGCCCAGAGGAAGTCTTGATCTTTGGTGGCTGCGTCGAATTATACCCCGCGATTTCTGTGGTCGAAGCCAACAGCTCATTCCGCGATTGTAAGCCGCTCGGCTCAGCAGGAAGTGAGCTTTAAGCCCCCACTTAATTGGCTGAAGAAGCCGAAGGGAGGCATATGAGGAGAGGATCGTCGGATGCTGCACCGAGAGAACTTGGGGTCAAAACTGGTGCTTTCCCCAGATCTCGGTCCTTGGCACGACTCTTATGTCGGCTTGCTGCCATGGGCGGCAGTGGCTGTTTGGTGTTTGTGCCTGGGCAACAGTGGCCGCCGTATGACAACGCGCTCCGCATCGAACGTCAGAGCCCGCCCTGTCATGTTAAATCATAAGCTCTGTTTGCATCGCAAAAATACTCCTTGGCATCCTCAGGGCGCCCCTCATGTGTCAAATCGACAGCATTCTCTGAAATCATCCCAACCGACCATTCTACCCACAGGGCGGCCCCTGTGAGTCAAATTGCGCCGTTTGACATGCCGGATGTAGCACACAGGTTCATTGAATAGCGAGACAGAATCTTGTCCACGGAGTTCAGTGGACAGCCTGCTGAGCCAATTCCTGCCGATTGTCAGTCGGTACTGACGAAGTAGCAATAAAATTACTCACCGGATAGCTCTCACTGACGGCAGTAGCACACCGCTCGACGGCCTCTACTACGCTCTGTACTCCAGCGTCCCATCGTCGTAGCTCGCGATCTGGGCCTTGTAGGAGCATTCCAGGTACACCTTCGAACGTGATGACGCCAGCAATCTGATCTATCTGTGCCTTCAGTCGGCCTTGCTCGACCATTCTAGCAGCATAGTCCTCTGCCTTCTCGGCGGCAGTATCGTCCTTGCCGTCTTTCAGACCTAGCAGTCGAGCCAGCGATTCAGTGGATATGTTCTCGTACAGGCGGCTTGCCGCAATGAGGTTGTGCTCCAGAACAGCCTTGTCCAAGACGGTGCTACCATCCGCGGTCTTTGCTACTTGATGAGCAGCCAGATGCGAGGCGAAGGTCTCCACGTCAGCGGGCGCAAGGAGTCTGTCTAGGAACATGCTCTCTAGCATGCCGTGCTCCAGAACCTCAGCCGACCGCTCATCCTTGTATAATCTTCCTAGGGTACGACTTCGAGGCGGACCGGCGGGTGCGAGAATGGCAGTGCGAATTGCAGCGGAGAGCGCCTGTAGACGGTCGGCTTCGTCGACGGAGGATCTGTTCGAGACGGTGTAGTAGGCAGTAGAGGCATTGAGGAAGTCGCGTCTGGCGTCGAGAATGCGTGCTTGCGAGAGCTCGTAGTACAGCTGAAGATCTGGCCGTGACTGGAGGACAGGGATAGCAGCGTTTGAGTTCTTGATGCGGTTGAGGGCCGTCTCGGCGGACACAGTATCGTCGTCTTCGAGGAAGCATCTCACAATACGAATCCAGATCTGCACCTTGTCCACGTCAGGAACCTGTCGCTGTGTAGTGTCCAGGTGGATGCCTTGTAACGCTTTTGCAGCAGCAGTCCAGTCCTCCTCCTTCTCGTGTGCATCTGCCAATATATTTCTCACCGCAGCATCTTGCTCTTCGAACGATGCGATCTGAGACTGTAGGAGTTCGGTCAACGCTGTTCCAACCTGGATTTGGACTTCTGACGGTGCTTCCGATAATGAAGTGATGAGCTGGGAAAGGAGAGGCCGAGTAGCAATGATGCCGATAGCAGGAGGAGGTGTGAGCAAAGCGCTAGCGTATGCCACCAGATTCTCCGCCTTCTGCTCCGCAGGATCATCTGCTGTGACCGTCTGCTGAAGGAGTTCTTGGTACCCTTTTGGCTTGTCTGGTGCTGGAAGGCTTGCGACCTTTGCAGCCGCCGCATTGAACCCAGAGGACGCATGATGCGAGCCGCTGGCGGGTTTGACCTAGCGTGATCTCGCTGGCGAGCGTGGACAAGTGTGACCTGACTCCTGAGTGTTCGCTCAGTAGTAAGACTGACACTTTTTGGCAGTCGCGGGGTACGCGTTGGAGGCGTTCGGAGGCGTAGGCAATAGGCGCCTAACTCCGGAGGAACTTGACGACAGTGCCTGCTTCGCTTCTGACTATCACTTGCCAGTTCTTCCTCTGAACCAGCAGCCACTATGCCTTCCGACGAAAGATGGAGGTTAAGTTCAAGGAAAGGGCTGTTCTGCCAGAAAATCCTAATCCTGCCTGCTCAAACAGATAAAATCCTCCCAGTCCTGTTCTAGCCAACATGGGATTCACGAAATCATCTGCTCGCCCAAACACCTCGAGATTGGTCTTGACGACATGACTACTGATCCTACCTTCGCTGCTAAAGTACTAGTATCATGAGTGCCCAGCGGTACTAATTCGCCGTCATGCCTAAGCGTCCGTCCCAGCACCAAGTCAATGGCTTGAACGGGGTGGATTTGGGCACCACGCAACCATACAAACAGGGCGCCAGCAGTGCTAGTTGCCTGGTTGCCAAGCGAACTTTTGGTAGCTCTCTCTTAGGCGAGGCCCATCAATGACCAACACATACATGCTTCGGGTCTGGACCGCCGCTAGCGGGCCGTCTCTGGGCTGCAATATGGGATCCACGGTCTCTCTCGCCAGCCTGATAAACCCACCATGATCCCGACCATGTTGCGCAGCTCAGGCTGCGCATATATCTGGCTGCGTACTTCCCTCTCTGCGCACAGATGGCACAGTCAATCACCGCGCAGTATCTAGCAGCTGCGACATGGGCGACGAATCGCATAGACCTCGTTGCGATCGGCGATGGTGCTCAAATGTGGCACCATTCTTGGACTACTGCTGGTTGGCAGGACGGCTGGGACTCTTTAGGAGGGAGCTTCAAAGAAGTGGCACCTTCAGTCGTTTCATGGGGTCCGGATCGACTTGATGTGTTTGGCATCGACAGAGAAACGGAAAGGATGATGCACAACTCCTGGAACGGCGCACAATGGGAAAATGGATGGTCTCCGCTCAATGACCAACAATTCAGAGGTCCTCCCGTAGCCGTGTCATGGGGCGAAGGCAGACTCGATGTCTTTGGAACCGGAGCAACGGATGACAGTGTGTACAGTCCCATGTATCATCAGTCGGTGAGTGAAAATGTGACCTTGCCCTGCGGCAGTCCTGACGATCATAGTATGAGAACACTTGGCAGCCACGATGGGAAGACCATGGCGGAGGATTCGTCAGCAATCTGGCCGCCGTCCCGTGGTCTGACGAACGACTTGACATCTTCGGACTCGGTGGTGGCAACCATATGTTTCAAATCTACTGGTCTCGAAGTGGTGGATGGCAGACACAATATCAAGATATGGCTGGTGTCTTCACAAGCGATCCTGCGGTTACCTCGTCCGCCCCGGGGAGAATAGAGCTTTTTGGAGCAGGAGAGGATTATGCAATATATCACAAAGCTTACAATGGCACCTCCTGGACCCCGCCATTAGCATCGACGTGGCAAAGGCTTGGAGGCGCTTCCCTCGGTCCGCCTGCAGCCGTCTCATGGGATGAAGGCCGGGTCGATATCTTCACGATTGGTCATGATACTGGCCTATACCACCTCGTCTATGATGGTGAGTGGTCCAGTGCATGGGAGGAGCTCGGTGGGAAGTTCCAATCGCCACCAGTAGTCATATCTCGAGGAAGAGGTCTGCTCGACTTATTCTCATTGTCTAGTCAGGGGGACGAAGGTGTCATGCATAAGGCATACGATGGGATCAGTTGGTCGGACTGGGAGTCCTTGGGCTTGCCACAAAAGGCCGCGACAGGCACATCGAGCACTACCTCGACCTCTTCTGGCACATCGACGGCTAAGCCTACGACTCAACAACCAACGACAGATACAGAGCCCACGCCCGCGCCCACGCCGGGCGGAGGGGGAGGCACTCCAATTGGGACGATTGTCGGACCCACTGTCGGAGGGGTTGCGTTGATAGTAGCTATGGTCCTGTTTTGGCTCCTCCGTCGTCGAAGGCAACGCAAACGACACGCCATTGAACAAGTACAGCATCTGCAACGTCCGCAGATGAACGTCGCCAGTGTCGACTACGGCAAAGGAGAGCTCCCGAGATACACCAACAGTCCCGATCCAGCCCACGAGCTCGAGACACAGCACATCTCCGTTGCTATGTCTGGTACAATCACGACTCGGCCTCAGTATCGTCATGAGCTGTCCGGAGAATCAACCACAGGACCGAGCAAATGATCGTGGGGCGAAAGCCGTCACTTTAAAAGCTGCCCTTGTCTGACAGGAGCGTCGTTGGTGCCCACTGCTCATCAATGGACAATCGTCATCCCAGATGTTCACAGCATGGTAGACCTGGAATGATAAAGTCTTGCTCAAATCACCGATCGAGATGCGCGGTCACTGTTGAGCCGAAGCTTCCTGGTCGACGATAGAAAGCATACGGCAGGCACGCGATCTTGATTACTCAGTGCTGCCGACAGCGGGAAGAGTCCATGCGTAGTTTCGGATTGTACACGACTCGTTCGTGCCTTGTCCCGCAAATTTGGCGTGGTATAAGCTTCGCTCAAGGCGCTATCGTTGGCATCGCTTCCTGACCGGTGTAGGCGGAAATAGGCCGTAAGATCGCACCTCAGGCGCCTAGCAGAGTTGTTCTAGATGTCGCCCTCCATGACCTCTATTATTGTTCACCGATATCACCAACGCAGACGTCCACAAAGACGCTTCGCGCTGCTCAGCGCAGCATGGATTCACCAGGTCATGCACCCGAAGTAGACCGACGCCAACCGCAAGCGAGGTGGGATGAGCTCATGCCTGAGATTATTGACCTTTACTTGAACAAGAACACACTCGCTCAGGTCCGTGACACGATGGCCAGCAAGCACGACTTTCATGCCAACATTCCCACCTACAAGAGGAAACTCACAGCCCACGGTGTACGCAAGAATTTGACCGCCAAGCAGAAATTACTGCTTTTGAACCGCCATAAGTTGAGCGACTCGCACGACAGCCGGTTGAGAAGACCCATTGTTAGAAACGGGGTCCGCTTCTACCTCCATGCCTCCCCAGCCGACACACAACTCCACCACTTCTCCCACAGCCAGAAGACAACCGAGTATGTCATCACGGCAACAGAGCAGTACTACAGCCAATTCCACGGTGACGCAGGCGATTGGTGGTCGATTGGCGAGAGCTTCAACGTGTTTCGCCGAGCACTGAGCCAGACGCGGAAGAACTCGGTCAACAGCAGCCAAGTTCCTGGACTCACGATGCTGAACAAGGCATGCGAGCTGGCCCCACTGATTCTGCAAAAGCCCTTGGAAGCCATCGTGCTTTTTGCAGCTTACTTCTCCCAGGCGCAATGGATTCACATGCCTCGTGCCCGAGTCGTCGCGCTCGACTACTTCACGCGATATGCCAGGTCTGTCCGCAGCGATAGCCGTGTGTCGGAGCTGCTGCTGGCACTGAGAGATGACAGAATGTCGAATGAGATCGCATCCTTATTTCTCAGCATAGGCGTCAAGACTGCTTCGGCTACTAACACTCAATTCTCCGCAGCCTTCTTCGAGTACCTGGTCGATCTCCGCGCACTGGCGATCGAGACTGGCGGCAACCCAGGACCGGCGGTCGGACAGCTCATCGAGAGCATCTTGGCCACAGGCGACCGGTCTCTGCCAGACACCATCCGCCTCACCTACGCTCGCGCCTATATGTGCTTCTGGGAACAGGACTTCGCTGGCGCGCAAATGTGGAACACTCGGGTCCTCCACCTCACCAACGGTGACAGGTCACGCCGTGATTGGAAGCGTCAACGTGGCGCGCTGTTCCAGCTCGGAAGGATCGAGCAACTCGCTGGACATCCAAATGAAGCTGCTGCGTATTACTGGGATGGCTTGGTGGTGGCACTCGCGCCGGACATACAGGAGGGCATGGAAGCGAGCGACAAATTCATCAATTTGGAGTTCCTGGAAATGTTGAAGCTAATCTATGAAGGACTTGGGAATTTCGAGCAGGCGGATCTGATGCGTAGCCGCTTTGGAGAGGTGTGGACGGGGTATGCGAGGGAGTTCAACCGTATCCCACCTGTGGATGTGTCCGACGAGGCCACGGAGACGGCGAAGAGTCAGGACAACGGAGGATGAGCTCTGATATCATTTGCGAACTTTCTACGAACATGAGGAGCGCTGCGGCTTGCCCTGAACAGCAAGACGTGGCTCCAAACTCAAACCCTCTGTGACGACTGCGCTCTCATAGGTGCTGCTCGAAGTCAACAAGTTGCTGGCCATGCGCGCTAAGGAGGGAACGCTGAGGCCGTCGATACTGCCAATCGTACTGCTTGTGTTGGTTCGGCCAGAGATCGAGAGGCTTCGTTAGGAGACTCCAGAGTCCTGCTAGGAGTTCGGGCTGGCGGACTACCATTTGGCCGCTACGGGATCGATCCTGTTCAGCACGCCTAATTGCGCTTCGAGCCAGTGGTAGGTCATTACCGTCGGAAGTCGAAGCGTGCTTCGAATGGACTCCATGTCATTCTCTTGCGAAGCTGCTACGAGTCTCGAATGGACTGCCAATCATTCTCATTCAAGCTTGTTCCAAAAGCCTTCCCATCATCTCTCCTTCCTCCGCCGGCATCCACACATACTTCTTCGTGCACCTCGGACAGCTCATCACCCTATTCCACCCCTCTGTGCAACACTCTTCGTGGAACATGTGTCTGCAGGAAGGAAGCCGCATAACCGCGTTTGGTTCGTCGTCGTCGAAGAGGCGAAAGAAGTCCCAGCAGACAACACACGTCACATCTTCGCGCTCTAGATCACGGAACCACACAGATTGTGCTTCTTCTTCAGTGTCTGGGTAGGCTGGCACGAGTTCCATATCGACCTTGCCGTCGAGCCGCCAGATGATGTTCAGGATGTCGAATGTGGGGAGGACGTGGCTTTCGGGCGCGAAGATGTTGGGTTGGAGTGGATTGGGAGCTGGGGGCACGGGCTGCTGCTCTTCGTCTTGCTCAGGAGCCTGTTCCAGCGGTTGCTGCTCATCGAGAGCCGCGTCTGCAGGACGTTGAAGCTTGAAGAGGAGAGCGCCCGAGGCGACGGCGACGGCGATGCCGATGAAGAAGCCGGTGGTGAACACCATGCTGCTGAATAGCTGGGAGACGGAGAGAATGGCTTCGAGGAGGACTGCAGCCATGCTGCTGATTGTGGCGTAGAAGAGCATTGTGGTAGAGTGTGGTATTGTGATGTTCGAGCTTGAGGATGAGGGTGAGGGTGCAGCAGCTTTTTGGGGCGTTCTGGATCTGGAGAAGAAGTGCAGAAAAGCAGAATGTTGAAAGGATCAAGAAAGAGAAAGCTGTTCACGCTGCTCTTGCATCATCATGGCTCGGCGACAGCACCGTTGACACGACTTATAGCTGGAGACGGCAGCACTATCCCAACACCTGGCGTTCAGCAGTTCTGAAGTCGCAACGCTGTACTCAATTCTTCACCAACAGAGCTAGTGCAGGTTGCCTGTCACACCACAAAGGGGACGCGAAAGCACTATACATCGTTGTGTAGGCTGGGAAAGGTCAGCAGGTCTTTCGTCTTATGATCTTTCGTCGGTGCTCAAGATTCAGGAACGAGGCTGGCTCGCTCAGGAGGGAATGGACGACAGCCAATGTCATATGCAAACTGGAACGCTAGTTTGAAGATTATCCTTGCACTTCCGCCGATATGAGGAGCACTCTGGTCTGTCATCAACCGTAAGTCGCTGGTGCTCATTCTAGTATGCTGAGACCAACTGTTGAGAGTCGTTGGACATACAGTGAACAGACTATCTAGAGTGAGAATTGACCGGAAGTCATGAATGCAACTTTTCGATCCTGTCGACCTGATTCGACAAATCGTGTCCGCCGACCCGTTGACCAAGGAAATATACTCCAGAACCAGGCAGGCGGTCAACAGTCCGTCCGAGTACTGGAACGCTCGCGCCTGGTATGCCTCCAAGCTTCCAACATGTGGACGCTCTGCTCGGTATTGACGGGGTGAGATGGTATTCACTGGAGAGCAAGTCACACTGAGTCCTATCACCAGGTCTGTTGTATTCAGGATGATGCGAGCCTCCGCATCATCTCACCCTTCGGACGTAGCACCCAGGTGTAGCGGACGCCACATCTGGTGCAGCTCATTCGTATATTCCACCACTTCTTGCAGCATTCCTCATGAAGTACGTGCCGGCAGGAGGGAAGCCACACAATTCTGTCGCCGACAATGAATTCGTCCAGGCAGACGGTACACTTTGTATCATCTTCACCGAGATTTTGAATGAGCAGCGTTCTTTTTTCGGTGTCAGGGACTGTTGGCGCTACCTTCATGACTAGATCGTTGGTTGCTGGCGAGCCTGTGATGCTGAGGATGGCGAATGCTGGAAATGCGTGGTGGCTTGGCGCGTATAGGTTGTTCTTAGGTCGCTTGGGTGCACGCAAAAGTCGACCGAGGGCAAGCATGAGGCCGAACCACAACATAGAGCACATTGACAAGAGCAGATCCAGGTACGGGTTCTTCATCGAGCCTCTAGACCTGTAAATTCTAGCCATGAAGGGCATTCCGCATACGAAGAGGTAGCCAATGATGAGATGATATGTACCGAGTTCGTTCGCTTGTCGACGCAACGCTGCGATGACGACTTGCACGCGGTCTCGGAAGGTGCCAGGCCCGAGGACTATGAGCCACAAAGCTCCGATGCTGATGATGAAGAGCATGTCGAGAAGGCAGACCCATTCGATGGTGTACGCGAAAGAATTCATCAGCTGAGCAGCAGAAAACTTCGGGTCGAGGAGGGCTTCGAATACATTGGTGGTGGCGCTGGTGAGCGTCGCGTACATGGCAGAGACCTTGGCTCCCTGGAGGGTTTCGAATGTATTCATGGTGGTGTTGGTGAGCATCGTGTACATCGCAAAGACTTTGTATCTTTGGAGGACTTCAGCTGGACTGGTATTCTTGTATCCGAGCATTGTGGTCAATAGTGCGTGCGAGAAGTTATTCAGCAAAATAGAACGTCAGAAGACTGTAAGCAATAATTCGCTCCTGGACTGCTGGTTAACGCATGCATTTCACTGCCAAGAAGACACCGCAAATGACGAAGGAAGTTACCCAGGGAGACCACCATTCCTGGCACTAGATCAGGTGACTGACAGGCTCAGCAGCTCAGACAGGGTGATTGTCACCACAGCATGGGAAGCCTGCCTCAGTAAACTACTCACCTAGGATCGAAGAAAGTACTGCTGACAACTTTGCTCATATTAGATTTGGTGCTAGACTGAACAACTTAGGGGTATTGCAATCTCAATCTTGTAGCGATCGTGGTATATCATCCTTCTCGTTTCCCCCGTCAACGAAGATCCTTTGAGTTCATGCTTTCCAGGGCCCATCCAGATGAATAATGAATGTACGCTCTCAGACGGCTCTGATGACTATTGTGTAGATGGTCTAAACCTCCTTGGCCTGCTCCGTCTCGGGATGGCCATTGCTCATAGTCTGCGCCATCAAAGAAGGGCCATCAGAGTAGTTGTCGAACTTGTACAGCTGAGGAGTGGTAAGACCCTTCTGGCGGAAGACATACTTCTTGAACCACCATGGCAGGACTTCGAAGAGCTGGTAGTTCATGTGCGTACGTGTTGGCACGGCGAAGACGTAGTCAAGTTCTAGAAACATCGATCAGAGAGATGCCCAGTACTGTGTGGATGGGGGGCCACTTACCTTCGAGCGACCTTTGCTTAGTCTCGGGCAGCCACAGGAAGATCATCCAGAACGCTATGAAGTTCATGGCTGCGTAAAATCCGAATGCGCCTGTAGTGCCGAACGCATTGAGCTGGCGGGGGAAGGTCAAAGAAACGACTGTAGCCCAGAAGTTGTTCGTTGACACCGCCCAACTCATGCCCACTGTTCATCGTCAGTGCTGGTCAGCCCGAGCCAGGAGGTTGAGGAATACGTACCTTCACGATGAGATAGCGGGAAGACTTCGGCAGAGTAGGTGAATGGTACTGGACCTTCTCCTGGCGAGTAGAACATGTCGTAGATGTATATGAACAGAGCCACCAGTCCAAGATGAGCATTTCCTTGTGGTAGAAGGTAGAACAAGCCCGCAGCCAGTAGGGTCCAACACATGTTCGGGAAGGTGAACAACAGTAGAGCTCTGCGCCCGAAGGTGTCGATCGTCCAGATGGCAGGGAATGCAAAGAGGAAGTTGATGATACCAAAACCCCATGATGCCCACAGTGCTTGACTAGAGTTAAACCCAGACTGAACAAATATGGTGGACGAGTAAAAGGCGATAATGTTGATGCCGCACATCTGCTGCGCAATCATGACAATACCAGAAGCTTGTGTCGCACGGCGGAGGCGCGGAATCGTGAAGATCTCGTAGAACCTAGTGAAAAAGCCAGCGTTCACCTTCAGCCCGGAAGACTGAATAAGGAGTTCCTCCTCGGTGATCTGAGCATGGATGTAGTAAAGCTCACGCGCAGCCTGGAGTTCGCTGTTGCGGAATCGGCAGAGCGCGTCGTATGCTTTCCGGTGGCGGCCCTTGGACATAAGCCATCTAAGTGGTCAATCAGTACGTCCCACTGTCTGCAAGTTTGTGGAGGATCCTCACCTAGGAGATTCGGGACAGAAGTAGATGCCGATCAACAATGGGATCGCCGGAATAAAGGCTGATCCTAGTTGCAGACGCCATGCATTCTTGCCGGTGTCCTTCACTGCGAGGTTGGCCGAGGTACCTAGTAGGATACCGAACGCTGTCCAGGTCTGCCACGACATGACCAAGCCGCCACGGATGCTGGTAGGAGCAACCTCTACGGATCTCGTTAGCTTCGTCCGGAACAGTGGCATATGCTTGAATTCCACGTCGTGAGACTAGCTCGAGTACCTCGCCGTTGACCCAAGACATAAGCTCTGGACAACACTCGAGGCCCCCATCGCAGATACATGTTTGCCGATCACAGAACGACTTACCAGCTGAGAAGACCGGAACCGTGACTTCTTTCAGGCCCATGCCGACGCCTAGGAGAATACGCGTAGCAATCAGCTCGCCCCATTTCTGCGTGAACGCGGAGCCGATAGGAGCCAGCAGCGAAAAGATTGCAGCAATGAAAATGACGTGACGTCGACCCAGCCAGTGGTTCAGCGGGTCCGAGATCCATGCCACCAGGAGGAAGATCGCGAAGTAAGGCATCGAGTTGATTACACCCACAAGCCACTGATTGGTCTCGCAGCCATAGCCCTGGTCGGGCTGTTCGCAGAGTGGTGCTGAGTCGGGAATGCGGAAGAAGACGGGGAATGACAGATTGGCACCGTTCTAGAGACCCGTCAGTAGCCAGATCGCATCGAGTACGTGAATGGCAGACACGCCGTAGTTCAGTATGTATGTGAAACCAGTAACGTGATATTATCGGGCACTTTGCGGTCCAAGCATATGCATTGTGAGACTTACCGAGCCCGTCTGATCCCAACCCTGAATGGCAGCAGCAATCGAGTTGAGAATGATGGTGAAGTACAGAATCTTGGGTTGGCGCCATTTGTTGGTGATCTCGGCGTGCAAGAATGCTCTGTCGGTTTCGTCAAGTTCTGGGATCGAGTCGATGGCGGTTGGGTTTTGTGCGGCAAGAGCGCCCTTGCGTAGGAGCGGAAGTATGTCTTCCAGCTGGTTCTCCTTCGCAAAGGCCTCAACATCGGCCATGAGCACATCGCGAGGCACGCCGACGAGAGGATTCCGGATTCTGCATTGTGTTAATTTCGTTCATGTTCGCATATTCAAAGACCAGGAACTTACTCTCCAGTTTGATTCTCGGTCAACTGAGCGATGCTCTGCTTTCGCTTCTCTGAAGACAGTCAGTGCGCGTGCGCATACGAGCTGGAAAGTGCTGACCATCGCTGCCTAAGAGGACCGACCCGCGTCGACTGGTAAATGGTCAGCCAGGCGAACTGTGTAAGCACACAGGTACAACTTGCCCCTCGTCGTGAATGTTTTCTTTCGACATGGCGGCGAAGATGGTTGATTCACAGCGCGTTGCAACGGGTCTGCGACGACACGAGAGGAGGAAGAGTAGCTGAGAACGGAAGGGATGCCAGCTACTTAATTGTCAGTCAGCCACTGGCCCACCCTCCGCAAGGCGCCTCGTGTAACGCTACATAGCTACTCAATCGGACTGGTCGCAGGTCCTGAGCTCAATCAACAGACTGCCCCATTAGCCTGCGATCAGCCTACCCCAGCACCCCGCAGAGTGAATAATCAGGGTGGCTTTTGGGGCCCGAATCGCCCGACGATCCTAGTAAAGGACTAGATCAGCAGGTGCGCGTCGCTGCGGACTAGCTCTTTCCGGCTTTGCATAATGCACAAGCGGGAATCGCAGGCACCTCGGACGGGCTGACCGACGACGCAATCATCACGTACTGCCACGTTGCAGCATGTTAAGATGCGAATTTCTGATCTGAATAGACCACGTAGGTGAGGTAGGATCGAAGAAACCTTGCCTAGAAGCTTGACGGCTCAGCGCGGAGGCTTGGTGCAAACGAAGCAACGAAGAAGAAGCTTGCCGCATCTTGGATTGCTCCAAAAGGTCATCTATCACATGATCTCACTGTGCATAAATTTCCAAGATCACCCCCGCCGAAAGTCAGGAGCTTGTGGCTGCATTAGCGCTTAAAATCCAAGCCACAGAGCTCTGGGCGCGTCAGGCCCTCCGCATTCTTTACCCTCCACGGGGTAGCGTATAGCTGCTGTAGGCATCTGCTCCTGAAGCACGACAATTCAGAAATTAATGCGAGCCTGTCAGCAGTCATCATTTTGGCGGCTTCGATGGTCGATTCATCTGAGACTTCGGCTGCCCTGTCCTGACTGGGAACAGCGCGTGAAACGATCACCCAGAGGAATGTTGCTGTGGATCTGAGCCATTCAGCGCCTTCCCTTGAGCTACTGGTCTTTTCGACGCCAGATGGGTATATCTGCAAGCCAAGGACGACTCGACAGAACTTCTTTGTTACGCTCGGACCGGTGCAAGATCGGGAGACTTTTGTCATGATCAGAACGTAAGAACCGATGGCAAAAATGATTACGCACTCGTCGGAGACCACGACCTAGCATCGACGTTGGTGGAGTGTCTGGTCGAAGCGTCTGACGTGACGACGTGCCTATGACTGCTTGACGCACCCCATCGCCAACGCCATCTCGCTTTCTGGGCGTTTTCTTCTCGTTGTCCTCTGCTGGCAATCTGATAGAATGGAGTCAAGGGCAGCGGAATGGCTTTGTGGTGTATTTCAAGCTGGATAAGTTTGCGCGTTTCCGTGGTGGGTAGGAGAGGACCGACATACGTTGGGAAAGAGAGCCCGTAAGGATCGCAAGCTGTGCTGTGCTTCGTGGCCAAGGTTTTGTACTCTCCTTCGTGACCATAGAGGACTGATTGAGAGCCATTTCCTGTGGTGGCAGGCGGTTTCATGCGACCGCCACGCTGAGACCTCAGTTGGCAATATGGCTGGTGATACAAAGTACTTCATTGCGGCGAACGGTTTCATTTACTTCGATGTCCTCAAGAGCTGCAAGGTGAGGTGGATTGTGAGACGCTCCTTCGTAGCCCTGGAAAGACTGCGGTGGGCAGCAGCGCTCGATGGTGGTCATGAAATAGTCACTGCTCGTCAACTTGAAGGTCACAAACACTCGATGTCGCGAATGCCAAGACTCTGGTTTGTTCGATATTAATTCAAGTAGATCTCTACACCAGAACTGATTCCCCCAAGTTCGGTTCAGCCCGTCGACAGATGAGCGAAGCGATGCACAACAGAGCCTAGAGATGGATCTTCTACAGTAAGCCACGGACTTCCAACAAGCTTGACAGACATCGAGCTTCTAACGACACACAGCGAATGTACGGAGGCGATGCGGGAGATCCTCATGCAGCAGCATCTCCATGCCAATGCCGGTGGACCATCGAATCCCGTGTCGACGGCGTGCAGTGTAGTCACGAATGGCCGCAAGCACGACGTTCAACCACAAAACGATCTAAAGGTCTCCCCAGCCGAAGAGTCATCGAAGACAACGACTTTTTTAACACTTCCTGGCGAGATTCACAATCAAATCCTGGATGAGCTCAAGTTCCCTGACCTCTGCCGCTTCAGAGCCACGTCTCAGCAATGCCGTGGCCTCGTCCCACAACTGCGGATGCAGGACAGCATTGAGCAATTCGAGCACGACTTCCGTGCTGCGCAAGAAGAGAATGACTCGACTTCAGCAATAAGACCGGAAGCGTATTCGAAGGAAGACTTCGAACGCTTTCGGAAGTGCAGAATCTGCTATGGCTGCACGCAAATGAGGCCCAGGATTCGATTTGGAATCGTTGTAAAGTTGAGGTGCCCTCCATTGAATCCGAGCCGCAATCAGCCTCCCAGACAACAAGATAGGCGAGATCTTGACGACCCAGAATACTTCGATATCCCAGAATACTTCGATGACCCAGATTACTTCGAATGGCCATGCAGAATTGCTGAGAGAAGCTCAAGGCTGGGATCTGGTCGGCAAATGCTTCTCTGTATCGATTGCACGCTGAAGCATCCCCAATACCTGTCAGCGCACTCACCTAGGAAGCGATGGTTACGGTCCACGGATCGGTTCCCCAGAAAATGGAAGGACTACGACATGTGCCTGATTTGCACCAAGTGCCATCAATTGAAGCACTACCCACGTTTGTCGTCGCAGAGTCCTCCCTGTCAGGAATTGCGATTGCGGCTTATGGATCATCGCCAATTGGATCAAGGAATGTGCCATGAATGTTGGTATCACGATCATGAATCATGGTGCGATGCACAGTTGAAGATCGAAGAGAGAGCCTTTGAGATTCAGGACCAGGCGAAAGCGCTGTCCTCGGACACTCAAGCCTTGCAGTCTGATATTGAAGCTCTGCAGTCGAAGATGCAAGCTATGCAGTGGAATCTGGAAGCCATGCAGTCGGAGTCGCAATTCCTACAATCGGAGCTGAAGGACCTACGTGTCTACCGCTACTGGATGAGAGATCTAGGCATGCATCCTGCGGACCAGGGCAGCGAGCCACCTAGGAGCAGATCGTTGCTAGAAGTCCTGCCGGATTGGACAGAGGAGCTGAGAAGTGTCCCTGTGAAGGAGGTTCAGTCACAGCTGGTTGAGAAGGGCCTCGTCATTCCAGCTGAGTTCAAAAGTCGTGGCCCAAGAAAGGGTGCCTGATCAGCAGCCGCTCTTTGCAGGTGGAGAATAATGGCAGAAGAGACCAAACGCTATCGACATTTGTTCTTCGCAGCGGACGCTGGATGACGGACTCACCAATCGGGCAGCGGACAGAGAAGACTGGCGATCTGCGTGTCTGTCTTGAGGTAAAGGGCATCAGTGCGAGCAGACCAAATGAGGACAGCGGGCGAATGCCAGTGGAGTGGAGTGGTTGACATCCAGGTTAAGTTATGGGAAGTGATCACATTTGCGCGGACCGACTCAACGGCTCTCCGTGGCTCGTACCACTACGGCGGGGCGGGTAGCCGTGCCGCCTCTCTGAATGACAACGAACCAGTCGACATAAGTGCTTATGTGCTTTGACCTGCATGACGGTGCCGTACTTTTCTATCGTCCCATGATGGCCTGAATCGCAGATACCTCGCGTCCATTGATACCAGCTACCGACGGAATTGACCACCTCGGCACGGCGCAAACCGTGTAATGCCCCGAACCACACCTGCCGGAAAACTACCAGCGGCACCACCAGCAGCAAACACCATAACCCAACCCAAACACCCCAACTCCAAATCCTCCCGCGCACCTCTCCCCAAATCCCTCCTTCGCGCTGACCTCCGCAAAACACGGGCGGGCGTCTGGGCCGTCGCCGTTGCAGTCATCGCCGCTTGCGGCGCCATCTCGGGCGCTTATTTGAAGACGTGGGCGCAGGAGCGCGCCAAAGCCAACCAGGCCTCACCTTCTGCGGAAGCTGCAGTCGGTGCTTCAACAACGCAGTCACACACCACTCAAGAAGCGCAGGGAAGTCAGGCAGCACCAGCACCAGTAGGGAAAGTGGAAGCGGAGGTGGACGTGAGGGATATTGAATCAGCCATCAGGACCCTCAACAACAGGCGCGGCGCGCTGGTTATGCGGAAGATGCAGGAGGAGGGGAGGCTGGAGAGATTGAAGGAGCGGATGAGGGTGAAAGCGGAGATTGAGGCGAGGAGGGCGGAGGCGGATCGAGGCCATGCTGTTGATGGGGCGGAGCGGTGATGGGAGGTCTACATGGCAAGGGACGGGAATTAGTGTCAGGATATCCGTGGTGGATCTACGCCACTGAGATGACCGCTTCTGCAGGCGCTATCGTCTCTAAATGCTGTTGAGATGCAGATCGCGAACTTCAACTCTTCTGTCTAACAATGACAGCCTGGTCCAGATGTAGGTGGCACACCACGAAGTTCCTCAACAAACCACCATTGGAAAGCGCAAGAATGCGTACCGATGCCAACGATAATGCCTCACCACGACTTGAACAAGCGCAGCAGATGTCTCCAGTCCTCGCAAAAAGCAATAACATAAACCTCCCGGAACTCGGATGAAGCTTCATCGACCGTCAGCCTGAATAACGGTCTCGGCCCCTCCTCCGATGTCCCACGAGAGTGAAATCCGCACAACGTCTCAGGCAACTATCTAAATCCTCCGCTTAACTCGACCCCAATCTCTGTTTGTGCGTTTGAGTGCGGATTTCGAAACAGAATTCACGATCAGAAATATATAACCCATGGCAACTGAAATGGCCATGATGGCGAGGCTGGCTGCGAGCCTTGGCCAGATGACAGCGGGCTTCATATCGGTGGCGATGGCCGTAACGCACGAATAGAAAGGGGTGTTCGTTCGGTGCTGCTTTGAAGCGCCACTTAAGTCTATGAGAGTTGGTACCTCGTCACTGCCGAGAGCATGGCAGACTGAGCCAGCGGAACAGGTTGCCCAGATTTGTCATTAATCGAGACCGGTGTCAGAAATGGCACATTGTCTCCGACGACTCGCCAAGCCACAGAGACACTGCTGTCCCCTGTACGAAGGCACGCTCTTCGTCCTCCACCAGTAGCTCTTCGCTTTGTGCGACACGATACCGGAATTCAGCAAGACCAGGCTTCGAGATGGATCTCGGATTGCAATCGACCAGGAATCGCTGCACTGGGAGCAGACGAGCCAGGTCACGTCAGTAGCCACTGCGAGGCACGCTCTACGATGTCTACAGGTCTGAGCACAAGCGGTGGTTGAATCACAGCATGGAGGACATCTCGCAACACGATCGCGATCGAGCTGCAGGACCTCTCCATAGTTAGACATATATCTGTGCATCCAGTGAGACGAACATTGCCTCCTTGTGTCACCGCCTGATAAACACTAAGCATGGATGAGACCGGATGACTAGCAGTGTGCCTTGCTCGCCATTGTGCTTGCCGCAACGGGATGCAGGTATTCAGCGCGACTGCCTGCTCTGTAATCTGACGAGCAGACACCGTTCTTCCCGACTGAGTCGCGGTGGACATAACAAGTGGACAGGCGAAGCAGGTACGCGAGTACGGCAAGGAAGCAACGATGGACTGACTACTGGAGGACATTATCTGACGCCGGATGACAACTGGTCGATTGTGAGACCGGATGACCTAAATGACCTAGCGAGACCGGTTGACTGGTGACTTTTTCTGTTCATGTTGCACTCATTCACCTTTCTATCCCATCAACTCTCGAGGCCAGGGAAACGTGCGAAACGTGCAACATGAAACAATTCCTGTGATACGTCGCTAGACAATGTGACCGAGTGGGAAGGCAATAGTACCATGTGCTGTCCCATAACGTGGATGAGTGCACCGTGGCATTTATATGCTTCGACATGTGCTGACAGCATCAGGTACGTTTTTGGGGCAAGGAAGAGTCTTGATCAAGAGTGAAAACTCGAACATTCAAATTTCCTGCCGAAAGATGACGGCCCTTGACCATAGTAGTACCTAGTAGTTGGCAAGAAAAAAGCATAGTCGACACGATAACCAGACACACAAAAAGGAGCGCCTCCTCTGTCGCCCCAATAACTCGACGAACACCATTGCACCGCCTGCAGCAGCCTACTGCTCAAGCCTCACTGTTCCTTTTCACCACGTCCGCCCACGTTAGTTTTGGGCCAGATCCCTGTTCGATGTTCGGCGATGCTTGCCCAAGCTTCTCCAAGGGCTCTTGTTGCGAGGCTGTCACAGGCGCCGTTTTGGCTGCCTCATCCTCGAGACTGTCGAAAAGGCTCTGGAACCTCGACTGGCTCCTTATCCACCGCGTCACTTTCTGACGGGAGCTCTCCTTCCGCGCGGGCCAAGTCTCGTCATCCGAAAAGTCCTACTTCTTGCTCGTCCCAGGCCCAAAGTCGGCCTCTATAGCCTCGACCTTCCTCCGCTTCTCGACTCTGAATTCTGCGACCAGTGCGATGTGATCCGCCGGGAAGTGGAAGTTCGGGAAGCCCGGCACTCGCTTCAGATACTCTGGATCGACCTCACCCAGTAAGCCGGTGACTCGTAACGAGTTGGTGCTGAACCAGATGTGGTCGAGCACTCCGACAAAGTGAGGCACATAGTTCGTGAAGGGCCACTCGTCCTCGATGGCGGTGTACGCCGACTTGAGCGTGAAGTCGTGCGTCATGCCCGAGCGACTCAAGGAGCCATAGTCGCGTCCGTCGAAATCGGTGTGTTTCGCACTCAAGCCTTTCTGAGTGAATAAGTCGTACACAGCCGATGTGGCGTCGGAGTTGAAGTCGCCGCATAGAATCATGGGTATCTGTGTCGGAGTCGAGTATTCGAGACTGGGTCCAGGTGCTGGTTCCTCAGGTGAGTCGTCGGCGTTGGCGAAGCGGAAGGTTTGCTTGTTCGTCACTGCTGGGAATTTACTGTACTTTTGGGCGAGCTTCGAGATTTCTTCCATCATTACCGCTGCTTGGATGAGCTTGACGTCTTTGTATGCTGGGTCCCAGTAAATGTGAGAATTGGCCACGATGAGTCGACTTCCGGTGACGCGATTCTCGAGGAAGACTACGGTGGCTATGTCGTCGCGTTGCCACACCCGGTTGAGCATGTCTGCTGAAGCCTTTGCTCCAGGTCGCTCAACAGCTTTCCGGCCGAGCACCAGATGCTCACTCGCAAGTTGAATGTACTTCTTGTCCTTCCAGAACGTGCCGCAGCCGTCCACGAATTTGGCATTATCACCGAGGGTTTCTGCTCTCGATTTCTGTGCAAAGTAGCCTTTGTAGCCATTTTCCGCGAGCTTGCCACGGAACCAGTCGTCGTAGCTGTTCCTGTCCAATTCCTGAAGGCAAACGACGTCGGGTTTCTGGTCGACAATTTCTTCCAGAATCAACCTCCTTCTATACGCCCACGAAAGTACACGTTCAGGAACATAGCCATACATTTGCGGCGAGGCGTAACGTTCGCAAAGAATGTTGTAGGACAACGCCTTGACAGTGTCTGCTCCTTCCTCTGGTGTCTGCTCATCGAGCTTGTGCCACACTCGCTCTTGTGGTGGATTGGGATCTATGCATGTTAGCTTTGGCCGGTCCATCGATTTGGATCACTTACCAGGCATGCTCTCCCGCAGATAATGGATCAAAGCTTTTGTGCCGCCCTCCATGAACTTCTCCTTGTGCCCTTTATCAATCGGATTTCCGTATATGCCAAGTAGTTCGAGTTTGAAGAGGTAGCCCAGTTCGTAACACAGGGTTGAAATGCGATTGTGGAAGAGCAATAGCTGCTTCATGTTGGTGAGCATGCCGATCTCGGGTGGAAGCTCTCTCAGTTGATTTGAGCTGACGTCCAGAACCTCCAGCGATTTGAGCTGACCTATTGATGCAGGAAGTGCGGCAAGGTTGTTGTACCCTAAATCCAGCCGCCGAATGAAACCGTACGAGTTGAAGAGTATAGGCGAAAGTGCCTGCAGACCCTGACCACCCAAATCCAGTTCGTCCCACTCTGACCTTGATCCGTTGGTCGCGCCAGCCTTTTTCGATCGATCAGTATTGCTATCATCTGCGCCGATGAAGCTGATGCCTCTGGCGGTCTGCGCAACTTGTCGAGCTCGCGAATTGGGTCCAGACAGTTCTCTAAACTCGATGGCTTTCTCTTGCTGCTCTTTCCAGTACTCGTTGTCGGCATCATCGTTTTCGTCGTGGCTCATTGCATCACCGCCTCCAACACCAACATGATCTTGAAAACCCAAAGCGTGGTGCGCAGCGCTTGTGAACCCACCGGAGGGGTTTTGTTGATGCATCGGACCTTGATGATGGCCAGCATTGTGGTGACCATGGGTCCCTGGGGTGGGAACTGCTGCTGGTGATGCTTATGCACCTGCATGTTGTTAAATCTCTGAGAATGCTGCCCTCCATTTATCATGTGATTTTGGGCATAAGGCCCTCCATGTTGATACATATTGGAGGTTTGCGACGAGATGGCATTCGCCGTAGCGGCGGAGGAGGAAGGGGGACTGTTCGGGGTGAAGGGCCTTCGGGGGTTTCGAGGAGAATTGTTTCTGCGTGGTGTCTGAGAATTGTAGAACAGGTTCGGACCGGACTGCGGGAATCGCAAAGGACCATCAGCCATCAACTAGGATACGTATGGGCGCCGTCGCGGTGGTTTGTAGGTGAACAATCGGCGACTCGATCCTGAGGATGTTGGAGGGGTATCGGACAGGCTGGTAAGGAGATGGTGCCGTAGTCGTCGACCACACATCAGACCCGATGACAATTGGCTTCAAGCAGGTTCCGAGTAAGGCGCAGGACCTGACTTGGCGCCCCGAGGTGGTTGCTGGGGAATCGTGGCCTCACCAAGGTATCAGAGCTGAAGATCGGTGCGATGGTGGTGTGGTCTTTGACTTTTCGAGGGACCGTAGGACTAAAGTGCGCAGCTGTGAATGAAGTGAGACAACACAATGGGCGACACGACTAGCTGCTCATGTAGTAATACTAGTGGTGAAAGATGATGATATTAGATCTGTGGAATTGATAAGTTGAAGTGTTGGCCCGGAGCATCAACTGCAGCTGCCATCTCATGCCAAGACTACGGCTAGCCATAAGCGCGAGCCACGCCTGTCATTGAGTTACGCCGCATTCAGCTTCAAGGAAATCTTGAAAGCTAGAGCACTGGCTTTTGCAGCCATGGCCATCATCAAATGTCTCGCACTTCATATGAACCATGGCTCAGCCTCTGAAGCGTTCCATGCGAGGTCCTCGCCAGGCACGACTACATCGCCGAGTACTATGGTTCTCCGAAGCGGCACCTGTCTCGGACCTGTCAGAAGCTCCCAGCTCAGCCTGACGTGGCCTCATCCGCTCCTGTCCAAATCACATAAGGTAAGATTCGGACATTTCGACTCTTCGACAACCACATAGCCGGGCATGGAGTGATGGTCATATCTGGTAGCCTGTCGTGTCTCTCGTGGCGCTCGCACGGGGGAGCCTCTGGAAATATTCGGGCTGGAACAGTTGTTCACGATGGCGAGTCGTACGCCTTTCTCATAGCGCGATACTTCTTGAGGTAATAGAGCGCCTCGATTTCCTTCTTCACATATTCGGCTCTCTCAAGCCCTTTCCGTATCTGGTCTTCGTCCCTCAAGTGAGCCTGCGAGATAAATGCCTTGTGTAATCGAGGTCGGAAATAGTCATAGCCTTGCGGGTATGATTTGCCCATCTCCAGCAGCTCTGCTTTGGGTTCAGAGAGTGTAGTTGTAAGAACTCGCGGACAGACCTTACCTTTGTAGATGCCAATGACCTGGCGTCGAAGCTGTGGATTTACGGGGGCAGACATGGTCTGTGTGGCATTTCAAAGCGCGCTGTATTCGTTACAAGTCGCTTTACACCTCATGTCACTGACAATCTGGCAGCCGATGCTTCCCAGAAGACCAGTATAAAGGATCTAGGAATGGTGGAGTGGTGATGGGTGTGACGACAAGTTAGTCGCCCGACCTGCCGCGTTCGGACTGACCTCGGCAGTCAACATCCGGCGGAGGGACTTCCTACCTCACCGTGAGCTTTGTATTTCCGTCCAACATGTCATCCTAACATGATTTCTGGGCGCCTACTGAGGCAGTACCGGCATCTGGACTTCCGGAAAACATTCTCTACGAGCTCATGTCCTCGGTGCAGCGCGGGCATCGACCCAACGAATGGTAATGCTGCTCGATGGCTGGGAGAGGCCAAAGCACGAATTGGGAAATGCATCACCTTTGGACTCAGCCGGACCCTCATAGGTGAAGCAGGAAAGGCGCTTGAGGTCCTGGCACGGGACTGGCGCGATCTAGTCGCCGGCAGCGAGGGCTATGTCACGGACCCAAAGGTGGCCGGACTACACCGGCACTCTTTGGTCTGGGGCGACCAGGATTCCATGGGCCATGTGAACAATGTACAATACGTGCGCTGGGCTGAGAGCGGGCGTTGCAACTGGACGAGAAGTTTGGAAAGGTCGACCCGCAAAACGCGCATCAGTGGCAAGAAATCTTAACGAACAGAAATGTTGGCCTAATTCTGAAGAGTATCAAGGTAGACTACAAGTTCCCAATGACTTGGCCGGATCGTGTTTGTGTCTACCACAAGCTGCAGTCGAGGCCAGATGAGAGTACTGCGACGATGCTGTTGGATGTGATGATTCTATCTGATGCCAAGCAACGGCCTGCTGCGCGCTGTCTAGAGGATGTGGTTGTGTACGACTACAAGGCCGCGAAGAAGACGAGCTTGCCGCCCTTCATGCTGGAACAGTTTCTGAAGACCTGGAAGTCGCAAGAGGCGGCCAAATCGGAGAACAGGAAGAAGATAGAGCAGATCGAGGGGCAAATCCGTTATCTGGAGACACAAAGCTGGGACCGGCCAGATGCGAAGGAGGATTTTGGTTCTGCGAAATGAGTCGAGTCATGGCAATGGTAGTGGTCTTTGCCGCTATCTATCAAGGGTTCCGAACCTCACTGGCGTGAATTGACCTGTACAGGCGACAGAGCTTTTGACATGATCCGGGTCATGAGTGTTTGAGCACGGAATGTTGCGAGGTGTTGGCACAACTCGAGGACTGAACTTTACGGACATCGACTACTATAGCGACGTAGACGTCAGATAGATCAGAGAAGACGTGATGGGTGCTGGGTCGTACAGTGGACCTGGCACCATCGAAAGACCAACGAGCTCAGAGTGCTGCATACAGAATACAGAATTCATTGACAATCGTCGTTAAAAACATAGGCTGGGCGAGCTTCACTGCCGCATAAGTCCGCAATATTGTCCAGCTGATCTGTTCCAAAGAGGACAACAGCAGCATTAGCAATTCTCACCGGTGCAATCGAAGCCTTGCCACAGTCTTGAAGCGCTGAACGGCCGCATGGATAGGCTGTTGCTGAAGGATGATCGACGTCTAGCGTGAGTATTCTGCAAGTCGTGCATTAGTTTTGGCTGTAAGTACCCGGCTATCTTTCGGCATATGGTTGAACTTGAAAGTGTTTCAGAACAACGCACATCTTTCGTCAGCAATGATCTGCCGAGATTGTACTGATGGCTCGCGAACGAGAGCGATTCTATCCAGCGCCCGCCTTGCGCAACTTTTGGGCTCTTTGAAGGATCAATGAGGGGCAGTGCGTTAAGTAGAATGCAGAATCGAGATCACCCCGGATTGCATAGGCTGTAGGGTTTGGGCGTGCTGAAGAAGCTTTTCTGATCCTGGCTTGTTGCTGACAGAAGCAGGGCACTAGCAACGGCTTGTGTGACACGTCTTCTGCTGCCGGCGCCAAAGAGATGCGTGGGGAGGGGCATCCGGAGGAGAATTTCTTGCAGCAGAGCAGAATTTTCGACTGTCAGTCTTTACAGAGAGTCGGTGAAAAGGCAGATACGCAGTTCCTTGTCCAATGATGATGTGACGTGGTGGGCACTCAGCTCAGGCAATCATCTCAGTCATCTTTCCGCCCCTAGCCATGGAGTCCCATCTCCGGGCTCTGGCATGCCAATGCTTGCCCACCGATCTCCTCACCCACTCCCCATATCGATACAACGAGGATGACTCGGGTTCACCTGAAACATGATAATCGTGAGGCCCCAATTACCTACGCAGTGCCAACTGTGGTCACTGCCAGCTTTTCATGGGAAATCGAGAAACGGAGGTGAAGCAGAGGAGCAGACTTATAGATCGAAATGGAAGATGAAGAAATGTGCCCGGGTGGGCGCCTGTTAAATACCTCGTAAATTTACCACGCCTGCGTGTACAAAGTATGCCGAATTTTACGCTAGCAGCTCCGTGATCTCAGGAATCGCAGCCCGAGTTGAATATTCCTGTTCTCGTCCCACACACAGCGACGCAGCAGCACCATCTCCCGCTGTTTACCCTCGCCTCTTCGCTGCATGCTGCTCGCTCTCTCTGTCCATATGAGAGATCGAGCTGGCTGCAGTTACCCTCTACGAATCGCAGTCCTGCCTGCCACGAATCCGGTCGCAACTACCCATAGAATTCGACTCACATCTTCCCAGCAAGCTTGTCGACATTGCGTTGACAAGCTGACTGGGTTTGATCTTCGCAGACTACTGCCCAAACCCCTATGCCCCGCAATCCGGGTGCAAGGAAGAACCAGCACAACCCTCGCCATGAGAATGGTCTGATTCAGCCCGGCAAGCGCATGGTAAAGCAAAGGTCCAATCCGCAACTCAATGGATCAGCCGCAAAAGTACCTACGCCACCTGAATCAGTGCTCGACTCGCCTACGCTTGCCAACGGCGTCCCTGCTTCGCCTGTACCTGGTCGTACCGAAGACCTAGCATACCGAACCCAAGACTCCGAGACGGATGGGCCCTACCCAGAGAATGCCAAAAAGCACGACGCCGCAGACAATCACTCCATGGCTCCCGTCCGCTCGAGCAAGCACAAAGTCAGCCACGATGTCAGCGCATTGCAGATCGCCAACACCATCCTCAAGTCCCGCCCAGCCTGCGACACCATTGCTCTGCTCATCGTCCTTCTCGCCCTGCCTTCAATGGTTTTGACCATTGTTCAGGCACTGTTCGCCTCGCTGACAATGATGCCGGGAGCTGGGCCTTTGTCTCTGGCATCGATCATCGACGTCTTTCAATTCGCACAGGGTGGACCGTCTCTTGGGACCATGGCTTGGTAGATGCGGTGTGCTTCTTCCTCTGGATCTGCTTGTGGAATTGGGCCCAAAACTTTGCCTTGGATCTCGCACAGATCCACATCGCAATCACGCTCGGCAACGGCAGCTCAGGCAAGAGCGGCAGTGCGAACACGATCTGCTTCGCTCTTGTTCTGTGTCTACACACAATCAGGAGCAAAGGTGTTCGGCGCTTCGTGCTGTCCAATCTGGTCCCGACTGAACTGCTTTCGCAAACTCGCTTCGTGGATTTTCTGCGCTATCTACCGGGCGACGCCGACTTTGGAGATACACCCAGTGCTCCATCGAAACTAAGGAGTCTTTTTGCGATTCACATTCTTAGTCAAGCTTTGGTGTCTTTCATACGTCGTCAACTTGCGGGCTCACAAACTGTGACCGTCACCAAGTCAAGGAAAGGTGCCGATGCTGAAGTAACTGCCGCAACCTCTACCGATGTGAACGGGATTGACGGGCAAGGTGCCATCGGGTCTGCCTCTGGCAACGATTACCAAAATTCTCAACTGACTGCGCGAGATGGCAGGGACAGCAAAGGAGTCACTGCAAAGAAACGCCGCCGCCAGGCAAATCATGTTCGAAGCCGGCAGCCGTTTTGGGCTGCTCTTGCCAGCACTAAGGTTCATGTTTTGCGCGAAGTTGAAAACAAGAAAGGCCTGCCGAACGCCGCCTCTGTCGATGATCGCTACTCGGACATGCCTCAAAGCGACAATGTTTGGATCAGAAATGTTGACCCGTCTTCCATTCACGTCGAAGCCCGCTTCAACGCCTACGAAGATTCCGAAAGTGACCTTGCGCCACTTTTCGTTCGCATCAATGGTGCCAAATGGCAATCTGTACAGATCGAGCCCGCTCAGGATGAAAACGCCATTGGGAATTGGATGGTTGAAATCAACGGGCTCGCGCCAAATTGCACATACACTTGTACATTCCACGACATCGAGACAGGCGAGGATTTTGCAACAGTCATGGTTCGCACTCCAGTACTCATCGACAAGGACTACCCAAGCACGATAGCGTCGACCCCAGTACGCGAATCTGCTCGTCCTCAGTCACCAACGACGACGCTCAAGAACTCGATTGCAAGCGAGGAAGGCAAGTTGTCGGAAGCCCGGAAAAAGCTGGCACAACTCAAGAAACAACATAAAGCTGGGCTGAACAAGACTGATCGCGAACTAGACTTTCTCAACGGAAGACTGAAATCTGGAGGTGACGACAACAAGCTGAGACAAAAGTTACTACAGACCGAGCGCCAGATCCGTCAAACGGAAGACAATTCAAACAATCTTGCTTCAACACTCGAGGGACTCGAGACTGTACCCGAAAATGAGGCCGTGGAGTGGAAGGACCGCAAAGCTCAATTTGAGGAGCAGAAGAGACTGCTCACGGAGGCTACGGAAGCTCTCAGTAAGGCCAAAGCTGCTGCTGATTCCGAAATCGCTTGCCACAACACCGAGTTGTCGACCGCTGTGACCCGGCAAGAGCGTCTGGCAGGTCGTGTGACCAAGCTCAATGAACAACATGACAGGATCACGCAGGCGAATGCCGAAGGTCTAAACGAGAAAGAGCGCCGTGAGGCCGAATTCGCAGCTAGGCAGGCAGATCACCAGCGTCGTGAGAAGGAGCTGATCAATAGCATCAACAATCTCAACAATCAGCTTTACGAAACGCAATTGACCACCAACGAGCACTGGCACCAGATCGAGATCCTGGACAAACAAGATCAACTCCATCGGTCCAAGATGCTTCTCAATAACGGTCCACTGACTCCTGAAGGTGATTTGCCTGGTACTCGAAGTCAACCCCAATACGGCCGCAGCTTTGGTCTCAATGGGCTCCCTCCTCTCTCAGGCACTGCTGAGGTTCAAGAGTCTTCGCCAATGCTGTCCTATACTCAACCAATCGGCAGCCGACCACGATCTGGCACCAATCAATCTACCGGAGGACTTAGCGGCTTGTCAGAGGATTTCGATGACGCAGATCCGATTCCGCCCACGCTGCAGGACGGTGCGAATGGACGGAAGGGTAGCGGGAGCAGTCGAGGCAAGAACAATGGTAGTCCCGCTCATGGTTGGAATGTTCGTAGTCCTGGTCGATATAGCCCTGGCCATATCCCAGGAACCACCACATGGTAGCATGGTTAAGCAAAAAGCAGACTTGTCCTTTCATCGGCGTTGTGTATTCGATTGGCTTGGATTCCATGTGCTCTTCTCTCCGCGATCCTGACCTCCATGATGATTAGGGAGGGCCTGTAGAAGTTCTGTTGGCGAGTCAGGCCGCAAATGGAGACGATCACTTTTGAGTCATGACACGTCATATCACGAAATAATTCGTGACTCGAACCATTTCACCACCACTTCGTACATAAACAACCACCCCACCAGGTGTACTCTGCATGCGTCTTCCACTCATAGCACGCTCTTTGACGACAACGACACGACTGCTTCTCTGTACAAGCTCACCCCGTTGCACGCAACCTTTCAGTCCTTGTATCCGCCGATTACACTCTGAAATAGCCGACATGGGGAAGAACAAACAAGATCAGAAACAAGACCTGAAAACCGCGAAGGGTACAAGAGATTGGTCCGACGAGGATCAAAATGTTCTGAAGGGCATTCTTGATACCATTAGCAGAGTCATTCGAGAAAATGCTGGGAAGGAATTGGTCACACCTGTGTTCGAATTAGAGGAAGTGCTCAAGGGCAAATACGGCGAGGACTCAAAACTGATATACGACCTCAAAGACCAGGGCGGAGAGGCATTGAGCCTACGATATGACCTGACTGTCCCATTCGCGCGATGGCTGGCCATGAACCCGAATATCAGCAACTACAAGCGTTTGGCGGTCGACAAAGTATGGCGCCGGGATCAACCTGCACTTGCAAAGGGACGGTTACGCGAGTTCTACCAATGCGATCTCGATTTCGCTGGGCCATCGGATCCTATGATCGCGGACTCTGAGATAATCGCAATCATTGTGGAGGTCTTCGAGACATTGGGCTGGAATGGCCGATATACTGTCAAGCTCAATGATAGGCGTGTCCTAGATGGTATGTTTGAAGTCTGCGGCGTGCCTGAAGACAAACTTCGGCCGATATCTTCGGCTGTCGATAAATTGGACAAGGCTCCGTGGGAAGAGGTTCGGCGGGAGATGGTTGAGACGAAGGGCCTCGAGCCCGAGGTTGCGGACAAGATCAAAGGCTACGTGATGCTCAAGGGTGGCAAAGACCTGGTAGAGAAGCTGCAGAAGGATGAAGCACTTATGGCCAATCCCAAGGCCAAGCTTGGGATCGAGGAGATGTCCCTACTGTTCAGATACTTGGCAGCATGGAAGGTCGTCGACAAGGTCAACTTCGACTTATCACTCGCCCGCGGTCTAGACTACTACACCGGCATCATCTACGAAGTCCGCGCCGAGGAGTCAACATCATTCTCTGCTTTCGACACACCCACCTCGAACGGCGCCACGAGCCAACCAGAAAAGCCGAAGCAAGAAAGCAAGAAGAAAGAGAAGAAGCCTGTTGCTGAAGACGAGGACCGTAGCGATGATCCCTCTGTGACTGTCGGCTCCGTTGCAGCAGGTGGTCGATACGACAATCTGGTCAGCAGATTCCGGCCCAACGCCAATGTGCCCTGCGTAGGCGTCTCCTTCGGTATCAACAGAATCTTTGCCATCACTAAAGAAAGAATAGCAAAAGGCGAGAAGTTCGATTACATAACGGACAACGCTATGGATGTGTATGTCATGGCGTTCGGGTCAGACATGACAGAATCGCGGATCGCGGTCAAACAGGCTCTTAGAGAGCTCGCCTAAGGGTTGAATTCACTCACAAGAAGAAGCCAAAGCCCAACGTGCAGTACAAGTTCGCCGAGACTGCTGGTGCGCCACTGGGAATCATCCTTGGGGAGGAGGAGGAAAAGAATGGGGAGTTGCGCATCAAGCGGCTGGGCATTCAGGACGAGAAGGAGAAGGAGAGACTGGGCGAACTGGCTGACAAAGGCATAGTGGTCAAGATGGCAGATGTCGGCAAGGAGTGTAGGCGGCTGTTGGACGAGGTCAAGCTGGAGCAGAAAACGCAATCGCTGAGTCTGAAATAGGTGTTCAGATGGGGCAAGGATCTGGTCAGGGAGGCCTTCGACGAGATCATTCGAGCCTGCTGGGTGAGGCCAAGCTCGAACAGAGTATTCAGACTCTGATCTGGTTCGGGAGGCCTTCAAGGAGATTTTTCGAAAATGCGAAAGCGACAAATATTTTTACTTCCGAAAGTCGCAAATGATGTGAGTTTCGAGCCAGAGTCCTCCCTGCGATATCAAGGTGCTGACTTTATGGACAGACCCAAGCTTCGTGAATACGTTGGTGTTCACCTTCGAGCGTCATAGATCAATCAATTGACGCTGACATATCTCTCACCATCACTGCATGACTTGACTCTGAGCTGGCCCTCGTCTCCGGCTTGCTCAAACCGCATTTTGAGTCTCATCGATGCGCTACTCGAAGTATGCCCTGAGTCTGCTGCTGGTCATCGTCCCTGCCTCTCCGAGGCAGATTCACGGGCTCCTGCCAGAGCACCCTCTCGCACTCTGCACTTTCCTCGACACGTACTCGCCTTCCCTCACTCACTTCGGAGAAGGAGCACTGCGACCCAGGACACTGAGGAAGCCACGATGGGCCTTCGACTCGATAAATGCGAGTTGGGCACAGTCCAGAAAAGTCCATCCAAGAGAAGGAAGAAGCAGAGCTTCATTTTCTGGACTGTGCTCAACTCGCATTTATCGAGTCGAAGGCCCATCGTGGCTGTGTTGGCATCGCTCACACGCCTGATGATGTCCAAGTCATAGATAGAGATTGACACGTACAATGTACACTGTAGATGATGAAGGGCATGCAGATGGTACCATCTGGATTCGGGCGGGCATCGTTCTGGCAGCGGTCGTTGCAGTCGTAGACGGTCGAGATGCCATCTCTCATCCCCTGGTGGCGAGCTCATACAGCACAAACATACTCATGTAGCCGCAAGCATAAGAGTTCAGAGCACCGTTACCTGGGCCACTCAACCCGCCTGCGTACACTGCCGCCTACCCAGCTGCTCAAGCGGCAGCTCATTGCCCAATCAAGGCATATCGATCGCCAACGCACTACGCGCTCGCTTCTCGCCTACAAGATTGTTTCCCCAAGAAATTTCTTCTAGGCGAAAGACTGGGCTGACGTAGCCCGGCCCGATCCAGGAGCGACAACAAAGTTATCCAATTTCGAATTCTTCGGCATCCGCATCTGGCGGTGCCTTGCACCTTGCCGTTGATGGCCGTCATAGCACAGTTTGACACGTCTGAAACAGGGCAGCAATATAGACGAGCGCCTTGCCCAGAAAGCGTGACACGTGAGCCACATAAATCTACAGCTTCTGTTAGCCAGTAAGGGAAGATCTGACTTCAGCAACATACGGAGTAATAAGGCACACTGCGCATGTGAAAGTTTCCCGAACGCCCGTGTTTTCATAGCGGACAGCGGCAGCAAAGCCACCGGAGCTTATCACGGCACCCATAATTTGGGACTTTTGATATCTTCGCCATACCTTCACAGTCCTCTGTCTTGCTGCTTGAAGCGACATTCATTCGAGCAGTCGCATAATCAAGAGGGCGCGCCGACTTCTACTGAGAGACTCACGCGCTCCAAACGAATAGTTGGAATCCTCCGCAACACAACATCGGCAGCAGCCTAACAGCAGCGAAAGAAACAACAACTCACGGACCATAGCCAGCTACACTTCGTGGACTGGCTCTAGTGGTCCGCCTGCCAGCTTAAGCCATTATGCCGCCTACGACAGAGGAAGGATGGCTTACCACGAACGATGGCGCTCGTCTATACACTAAAACATGGAAGGTAAGTTCAGTCACCTTACTAAGCTGCATGCTTCCCGCTCCCTGGACAGCGGAATTGCGAGTATAGATGTGGATCAAACAACGGATATCAGATAACTGACTGCTGCTATGTTCCTGTAGCCTGAAGGTCGACCTCTTGGAGTTGTTGTATTTGTACATGGGTTCAGGTGAGTCTGATCCAATTCTATATTTTTCGAGACGAGTTCCGGCAAGGAGATGGGAGCCGGCCTCGACTGGCATGCTGGAGTGATGGACTTTACACCCAACGTCCTTCATCAAGCACTGCTCATCCACTCGAGATCATCGCTCCTGTTCTAGCCACAACCAACCTGCCCTGCGCAAGGCTTCCCTACAACAACTCACTAACCACCTCCTCCCCTCACCAGTGACCACTGCAACACCTACTCCCAACTCTTCAACACCCTCACCACGCACCACAACCTCCAAATCCACGCCTTCGACCAACGAGGCTGGGGCCGCTCTGTCCACCAACCCTCCGAACGGGGCCTCTCCGGTCCCACCACCCAAGTCCTAACAGACCTCCACGATTTCGTTCTGCACACCCTCACGCAACATGCCAGCACCAACCCACCACCGCTCTTCCTCATGGGCTCCTCCATGGGCGGCCAGATCGCGCTGCACTACTGTCTTTACACCCTCCGGACCACCACAATCCGGAACCGCCCACAATTCGCTGGACTACTGCTCCAGGCTCCCTTCGTGGCATTAGCACCTGAATCAGCGCCGGGCTGGCTGACGGTCAAAGCCGGGAAGATGGCGGCTAAGCTCATGCCATCGAAGCAGATGGCTCAGAAGATGGATCCTAGCTTCATGTGCCGCGATCCGGCTGTGTGTAAGGAGTGGAATGATGATCACTGTGTCACGACACGGGTACGCTGGGGGGCATGAACGGGATGCTGCAGCGCGCTGCGGACCTGCAGGCGTTGAGCACGGGGGCGTATGTGCGGAGTCTGACGAATGAGTTGCCGTGTCCGGTGTGGTTGGCGCATGGGAGTGGCGATCGGGTGACGAGCGTCAAGGCGAGTCAGAGGTTGTATGATTGTTTGAGTGTGCAGGGTGGAGATCGGATGATGAGGGTTTTCGATGGGTGAGCTGCTGTTGTTTCCCTTGCGTGTGGTCAAACTGACTGTGTTTGGCAGAGCATACCACAAACTCGACCGCGAACCCAACGGCGTCGGCGAGGAATTTGCACGCGAGGCGGGAGAGTGGATCGAGCGGCGCGCAAGAGGCGAGAGGGGCGCGCTGGATCGCGAGGGGCGGAAGAGTATGCATGCGACGAGGAGCATGGGCATGGGGCGTCTGCTTCGCTGGGCGGAGGGAGGAGTAATGGTGCTACTAATGGGGGTACGAAATTGTGATGGGGCGAGTGCCACGGGTTGCGTTGTCGATTGCTTGCTTGGATTATCTAATACCCATGGACGCTGCAGCGAGAATTGGGTCTGATGAGGATTTCTGTTCTCACATCTGCAAATTCGTCGACAATTTGTGTAAGGCGCTGCACAGCTCACGACACCTGGAGAATTTCAGTCGGTACATAGCGTAAGGCCACCCTTTTCTGTCCCCTCCTGTGCCCTCCTAATTTGCAGGACCACGTCGTATGGGCAGTCTTAAGGCAGTCCAAATATCGCATTTCGTCGTAGGGAACGACGGTACCGCGTGCCATGGAAAGCTTATCGATTCGCAAGCAGTACTTGCGAGACATCTCGACGCCGCCACTTACGGCAGGCATGTTTCGAAGCGCGGATGGTCTTCGGCGAATGGCCGCGATTAACGCCAATAGGACTCAGCATTATCGCCCTCGTACGTCTAGACTATCGCGTTTGGAGCGTTTTGCGCTTGCGCATAAGAGTATCGGGCGTGCTGTATAAGATGATTTGTGATCCAGGCATTTGAGATCGACGACTTCCAAAATCCTGTACTCTTCTCGCACACCGTCTGGTACTGCCTTTCATATCGGCATTAGCGACGAGGTTGAGGTTGCTTATCCTGAATGAGTAGTACTAAACGCAGAAAGACTCGCAGCAAGCGATAGTGAGCATCCCGCCATGGAAGGTTTCGAGCTCGTAGAAGTCACCTCGGCAGCCACAGAAGCAGAAATTGAGCAGCTCGTACGTGTAGTGCAAGAGGCAGTCTTCGATGACCCGGTCATGGGTACCCGACTGATCGGCCTGTCCGACGAGAAAAAGACGGAATGGGCGCGGCGGTATTGGCTGTCGGCTCATATCCATAATTCGCACATGCGGGTATATGGCGTGAGGGATCTGGAGACGGAGTGAGTGTCGAGATCAGTTTGATGGGACTGGGCAAGCTGGAAGCTGGTGGCTACCTGGTAATGGGGTATGCTCTGGAATACTGACGTCGATTGCCTGGCAGGGAGTTCGTCGCGTACACTGTGCTGTCATGTCCTGTCACGCCGACGCCCGAGGACGCAGATGCCGCCAAAGCGAGGCTCCAGGAGATGTTGGAGTCCTTGCCGCCACGCGGCGCCGATTTTGTCAAGTACCTATATGCCGATGGAACCCCTATGTCGCACAGGTTGGACTACGACGCGACAAAGCATTTTCGTAAGTAGACATCATCCTTGAGAGCAGAAGCTGTGCTATTCTGCTGGAATACAAGTTGTTCGAACTAATGCTGGCGCTGCTAGACAAGCGGAGTACCCAAGTCCTGCCCTCGTATCAGCGACGTGGGCTGGGAACGTGGATGACGCGCCATTGTAATGCGGTTGCGGATGAGGCCGGCCAGCCGACGTTTGTGCTTGCGCGGCCAAAGGCCGCCAAAATGCTGGAGACGACGGGGTTTGTGCTGGGGGAGACCAAGATGTTTGAGTCGTCCAAGTACGGGTGGCATGAGGATGCTGAAATTAGGGTGTATAGGAGAGATCCGCATGCTGTCGGTCCGGCCAGCTGACTTGTCAAGTGTGAACGTGCAGATCGTAGGTGCCGAAGAGCTGCGGCTCGTTGAGTTGTGGCAGCATGCACCAGTATTGGCCGCGAAATGCTCCTTACCTTAGAGTCAGAAGCTCGTCAAGAGGAGGGTATGGTTCGTCTATGGTTGCAAGATTGAAACGCACTGGAAGGACAGCGAACAAACACATCGAAGAGGACGCAACGCAAGGACGGGCAGGCACGATGAGCTGACGAGTGGTGGGAAGATGCTACTGAGGAGATGCTTAGCGGCCCCGGTGCTGCTGCTGCGAGAATGCTGCTGCTGGCGGAATGGAAGCGGCGATGCATCTTGAGCAGATCAACCCAGCTTTGCTGCATTAGTGATCAGAGCAACGAGACAGTCGTGTCAGAATTCCCACCATGTGGCAGCTCGTGGGGATTGTGATAGAATGTGCTAGACGTCTGGTCAGCGTTCTCCCTGGATGGTTCCATTGACATGTCGAGCGTGCGTGAGGCTGGTCATTGCCATTTTCGCGGCTCGGAGGGATATCTGTACTGAGCCGCTCGCAAAGTATTTGTCTGCTCCGTGAGCCATCTCTTGTCTAGCTGAGGCCCTGGCTCTGTTGACCCATGATCGGAGCTCGTGGGTTTTGTGAAGAAGCGCAAAAGCGCTGGAAGTTGTGCTTGACCATTTCCGTAGTATCTTGCAGAACGATCAATGCTAATGTCGCTGCCGCATGACCACCGTCTCTCCGAACCGGCTGGCAGGCAGATATGGACTCCTCAGGGTTCCCCTGCCGTCCTCCTGTATCTTCTTTCGCCTCGCTTCGACCTCTCCATCACCGCCTAATTCGTCTGATCATATCGAGCTGGGATACAGCATCACTCTTACGCTCGCGCCGAAGGACTGAGGAGGAAGGTTGTGGTTGAATTTTGCTCGGACAACGCCAGAGTTGCCGTGTGGTCGTGTAACTTTGCCCCAAATTACTCTGATCTTTGAGCCCTGTCGCTCTTTTGATGCTCTGTAGACGTATGCGACTCTCTTTCCGAGATAGAACCTGATCATAAATTAGTCTGGCATCGCGTGAGATGTAGCAGGACGGTTCCGTACTGAGCGGCTTGTGGGTCATCGACGCCCTCGATCTTGACGAGCGATGTGTTGGGGTTGGTGTTGCGCTTGCCTCGCTGGTATGACAAGTGCTTGCCCTTCACGTAAACTGCGCAATGTTGTTAGCTCAAGACTTCTGTGCCTCACCCAATGAGATTGTGGCGAGAGGAGATACGTACGACGCTGTCCGGTGGAAGACATAGTGTCGAATGTTCCCACAGCCTGGCAAAACGTGTGGAAATGTGGTCGTGAATGTCGTCGCTGGAACAGAATCACGATACAGTGTGTTTGGTGTATGCGGAGGTGCAGTTGAATTCCGGGTCTTGGCAGTGTGGTTTTCCGCCAAGACTGAGAGATGTCCAACGAGGTCGGAGTTGTTCTTGCTAAGTCCGGGAAGACCCTCTTCACGAAACCTCACTGCAAGTTTCGCTGCCCCACCGAGTCTACACCGCGGAAGTAGTAGCCCACCGGCCTATATCTGAGTCGGTTATCTATATCCCGTCATTCGTCTCAGCCTAAAGTGTTGTACCTGTTGCTGTCATGGGGCTCTCCTACGACTCGGATTTCCATGAAGTCCTCTGCGGTAGCTGGTCCGATAGCTAGGGCAGAGCCCTCATAGAACCGCGTCCTTGAGACTGCCACTTCATTGGGCAAACCACACAAGTAACATGAGTGGAACAAATGCGCCCTGACTATTTACTCAAATGGGACTGCGACATCCTTAGAGCAGTATGATTACATAACGCATCAATTGTCTGACAGAGCCCTGAGGACGATGATGAATGAATTGGTCCAGCCGGAACTTCCGTGGGATGGTCCAGCGCTATCTGACGCAGGGACACACGCACCAAAAACGATCAATCTCGAGCTGTTGGTGACAAGCTCGGTTTCAAAGACATCTCCGACCAGACCAGCAGCGAATCCGCCTGCCGCGGCTTAGTGATGTATCTGAAGTAGTAATGCCGTAACAGTCCTCGAGAGCGGTGTAAATAGATTCTTCCCTGGCTCGTTGTTCGTTTGCTCTCGATTGTTCCTGACCGAGTCTCTCGCCTTAACCTCAGGGAAAGAGTAGCCCAGCAACGCAGCTGTTACGTCAATCAAGCAGGAGCTGTTTCGGCGCGCATCATTTCCACCTCTGCCGGCCTCCCCCACCAAAGTTCCCCACCTTCACATTTATCGCCGTCCAAAATATTTGTCTGCGTACACTCACCACCGGCCCTTCTTTTACCTTACACCTTGCGTAGCTTTGTTTTCTGAGCAATCTGTTGCTATTGCTTCATCCTTTCACATCCAGCAAACGTCGCAACCATGGCGGACACTATCATAACTCCAGAAGAACCGCAGACAGCAGGGTCAGTCTTACTTCCCCAACCTTTCTCCGGCCCTCATACTAATGATATATACAGCACAATAGAGTTGAAGGAGAACACTGTGATCATTGTTCTGGGTGCCTCTGGTGATCTCGCAAAGAAGAAGACGTTCCCAGCCCTCTTTGGTCTTGTAAGAGCGTCCCGGCCCGCACTTCTCACAATCCACTGACTTGCGCAGTTCCGCAATAAGTTCCTGCCGAAAGACATAAAGATCATTGGATATGCTCGAACAAAGATGGACCACACCGAGTACCTCAAGAGAGTGCGCTCATACATCAAGACTCCCACAAAAGAGGTCGAGGAACAGCTCGATATGTTCTGTGACGTCTGCACATACGTCGCAGGTCAGTACGATCAAGACGAGCCGTTCCAGCAACTCGATAAGCACATTAGCGAAATTGAGAAGGGCCGAAAGGAGACCAACAGAGTGTTCTACATGGCTCTGCCTCCGTCGGTCTTCATCACAGTATCACAACACTTGAAGCGCAACTGCTATTCCAAGCAGGGCATCAACCGCATAATCATCGAGAAGCCCTTCGGCAAAGATCTGGGTTCTGCTCGTGAGCTGCAGAAGGCATTGGCACCAGACTGGAAGGGTAGGTCATTATCATGGTCAAATTTAATGAATTGCGCTAACACTGGACAGAGGAGGAAATCTTCCGAATCGACCACTACCTTGGCAAGGAGATGGTCAAGAATCTGCTCATCATTCGCTTCGGCAACGAGTTTCTCGGCAGCAACTGGAACCGTAATCATATCGATTCAGTCCAGATTACCTTCAAGGAGCCCTTTGGAACCGAAGGTCGTGGTGGCTACTTCGATGAGTTCGGCATCATTCGTGATGTTATGCAGAACCATCTCCTCCAGGTCCTTACCCTGTTGGCTATGGAGCGGCCTATCTCGTTCTCGTCTGAAGACATCCGCGACGAGAAGGTCCGTGTGCTGCGCTGCATGCCTGCGATCGAGCCCAAGAACGTGATCATCGGCCAGTACGGCAAGAGTCTTGATGGCACCAAGCCCGCCTACAAGGAAGATGACACCGTTCCCAAAGAGTCTCGGTGTCCCACTTTCTGCGCAATGGTCGCTTTCATCAAGAACGAACGATGGGATGGTGTGCCTTTCATCATGAAGGCTGGCAAGGCGCTTAACGAGCAGAAAACCGAGATCAGAATACAGTTCAAGGATGTCACGAGTGGTATCTTCAAAGACATTCCTCGCAACGAACTGGTCATCCGCATCCAACCCAACGAATCGGTCTACCTCAAGATGAACTCCAAGCTACCCGGTCTGTCCATGCAGACTGTCGTCACCGAACTCGATCTCACTTACCGCCGCCGCTTCTCCGACCTCAAGATTCCCGAAGCATACGAGTCACTTGTCCTCGACGCCATGAAGGGCGATCACAGCAACTTCGTTAGAGATGACGAGCTGGATGCCTCATGGAGAATCTTCACCCCTCTGCTTCATTACCTCGACCAGAAGAAGGACATCGTTCCCATGGAGTACCCCTATGGCTCGCGTGGTCCTGCTGTCCTCGATGACTTCACTGCTTCTTACGGATACAAGTTCAGCGATGCCGCAGGCTACAGCTGGAACAGTGGCTCCAACAACCAGAAGCTGTAGGATACGAACGGCAAAAAGCAAATGGCGGACTCCCGATCAATGATGACCATGGCAAGGCGCTCGTGTACTGGTTAGAAGGAGCAATTTCCTGCGCAAATGGATATAGCGAGTAGAAAGAGAGCGCTCAATGAACAGATCCTCCATCTGCAAACTTGAAAATTCATGGCTTTCTCGACTGTCTACTCTTTAACTCCCTCTACGTCCCGTCCACTATTCCCGCCTCTCCTCCGCCGCCGCTACCATTAGATCTAGAGCGCTCCTCATCGTCCGTAACTCTCAACCCCAACACAGCACAAGCTACGAACAGGACACCGTTGAATACCGCCATGATGTAGAACGGCGCGCCTCGACTAACAGTGTCGAACAGCGAGCCGCCTAGCTTGGTCAGGAGCAGTATCGCGAAGCCGCCGTAGAAGGAGTATATGCCTGCTATTGCACCTTTGATGTTCGTGAGGCTTACGTCTTCTTGTCCTGCTGTTGTTGGAGAGTCTGCAGCAGTGATGTGATTGTGCTCGTTGTTAAGCAGTGGCGCTGACTCTTCGTCATCCTCGTTGTGTCGATGTTGGGCTGCTACTGCGCCGTTGCTGGTATGGCCATTGCTTTCTGCAACGGCCGTGGTCGTCCCATCTGCCTGACTCTCGAGTACGCCCGCACTCAGCACGCCCAGACTGCATACGATCGCCCCGATCTGGCTCATCCCAATCAGACACACCGCAAGGAAAGCCAGACTCCTCTTTCCTTTTTGTGCATCATCCGCATCAAACTCCGCCACGAACAGCGGGTATCCCACAATCCCAGCCGCGGCCGCCACCATCATCGGCAGACCCCTCCTCTTAGTCCTCGCGCTGGCGTAGCCAAATATTGGTGCTGCGATCAGAGCGACGGTCTCGGCAACGCCTGTCATTGCAGCAGCCACGACGTAGGCGCGGGGACATCTTCGTTTGATGTCTGGGAGACCGTTGGGGTCGGATTCGAGAAGGGAGGGGGATGAGGACGGATTGCAGAGGTCGGAATCGAGGAAGAGCGCATTCACCAGTAGTGGGATGAAGAGTGAGATGCCGACGGATGAAGCTCGGGCTACGAAGCCGCCGAGGTAGCCCAGGGCGATGGAGGGGCGTTTGAGACCGATTTGGACGGATGTGCGGAGGTTGCGTGTTAGCGTCATGAGCTGTTGTGAGAGTGATGGTCGAGTTTGCTTGCTGGTCTTCGAGCCGGGCGAGGCCTCGGATGCAAGATTCCGGAGACCAATGAAGCACCAGATAGCGAGTATAAGAGCAATCACTGCGACTATGTAGAACGAGTGTTGCAAGGCACGAGCTGGAGAAAGCCCAGAATGTTGGAAGCGAGCCGGCAACGGTAGGAAGACAAGAAGTGCTATCAGAGCGCCAGCGCCTGTGAACATCCCAACGAAGCCGGCGACACGAGACGTCGATCCATACGCCGAGCTCCTTGAAGCTGTGGGCTTGGCTGAGGTGCCGTTGTGGCGGTAGCGAGCAGGCGTGATCGTCAATTCGGATGTTATGGAAGGTGATGAGGTGTGGTTCCGATCAATGTTAGGTGCACAATCGAGCGACAGCTTCTGCTGTGACGCTACAGCAGGCAAGACCGCTGTCACCATAGTCGAGGCTGCCGCGCCACCGATGCTGAAGAACAATCTCCCCAATAGCAGCTGAGGGTAGACATTGTGTGCCTGCACGAACAGAACCAAGGCTAGTGCGATGATGGCATATCCAAGAACGCACACCCAACGAACTCCGATTCTGTCGGAGAGCAGGCCCCAGAGAGGACAAGCTACCAACGCAAGCAGCTCGTCTGCGAATCCAAGACTGCCGACTGCGTCGCCGACTCCATCCTCGCGTCCAATGAGGTCTGTGATGACGAAGGAGACTGAAGAGTTGAGGAACACCAAGAAAGCAATGCTGAATGGACAGACACCGAGTAGGTAGGTAGCTACTTGGAGCCTTGTTGCTGAGAACATGGCTCTGCATGTGAATGTTAGCATCTAGATGTGCAGTATGGCATTGAGAAGCAGAGATGACGTGGCTTAGTGACAACCTTCGATGCAGTAGAGTGTTGAAATACTGAAACTACTCACCCATATGAACGCCAATAGATGAATCACCACCTTTACTCAACAGGTTGCTAGGGAGGCCTTCATGATTGCAGATATCTGAGTGTTGGTGAATAAGGACAGGCAAATGATGGCATGGAGTGAGTGAATCCATTTTGGGACTAGCTCATTTTTGGCACAATTCCAGACTTCATTTTCTCTATCTTGATCACGTGAGCTTCGGAACTTCCTTTCTCCGGCCCGCCAGCATATGCAAAGCAACGACGTCGCTCAATAGCCTCCTGTTCCCTCCCCACAGCCATCGTCGCCCTCTGGGCTTCGAGGCGGCTGTCCGCTGCTTTTGTGGCGCGCTACGAGACCCAGAATGCGCCTGGTTGTTCAGTAAATCGCACAACATGGACTCCTCGGACGTTCCTGAGCTGCCAGACCTCTCGGCCCTGACTCCAGAGGAGTCCCAGGCGCTGTTCGAGCAAGATATGACCTTCAGTTCCAACACTGCTGCAGGAAACATCGCGTTCGACGCAGCTCTCAACCCATACAACACTCCGGAGGACTCCAGCGCTGGAATTACGCCTTCTTACGCGTCATACACGCCAAATACGCCTGCAGACACCAATTCTGCTGCTCCTACGCCAACTACACCATCCTCTGCTTCCTTTAAAGGCACCGTAAGCGCTGTAGGGACGCGAAACGCGCTCGAACTCGACGATGCTGCCTATTCCGAGCTCTTAGAGGACGCCAAAGCATACATGCTGGACGAGAGCCATCCAGAGCGTCAATCCATCATCGGCGGAGCGCCATACAGAGTAGACGAGTACAACATGAAGCTGCAGGAAACAGCAGCAGCATTTCTTCGAGCTGGCTCTGGTGCGCGTTTCTGGGGCCCTTGGACCGCGTCAGATCCCCTCTCGCGCACTGTTTCGTGGCCAAACGACGCGCAAATCATCATCGAACGCGTTGCGCCGTTCCTACGTAGGATCGTGGCCAACGAGAGAGACAGAAAGCGCAGCAAGGTCAAGCGAGAGCAGAAGAAGAAGATGCTCGCAAGAGCTCCTGCTACTGAGCCCACCACTGCGCTTCCAACGCCTGCTGCTCTCGCTTTCCCGCCGCTTCTTCCTCTTCCGCCTCCACGCGCCCACACACATCCTCCTCTCCATCTACTCCTCCACCACTAACCAACGCGTCGTCGGCCCCGTTCCCGTTCCTGCCGCCCAAAACACGGGCATGGCCCAGCTGCGTTTCGCGCTCGAGCACATCCGACGACAATTTCCGGCGCTGGCACAAGCCAACCTTTTTGCTGCGCGTTGGAGCGTGTGGCGCCCAGCTGGGCTGCAGCCCGTGCTGCACGATATGGAGTTGATGAGCGCGTTGGAAGAGGCTGGAAGGGTCGAGTTCATGGAGGGAAGGTTGGTGATGGTGGTGAGTGTTTAGGGAGGAGGAAGCGGAGAAGCGGGGGGAGAGTTGGTCCTGGAACTGGAGCCGGAGCACTGGTCGGGTGGTTGCGTTTTGCGTTTTTTTGTACGTCCAGAAGTTGAAGTGATACCCCGGGGAGGCCTCCCCATGCGCATATGTACGAATTACGATTTTTCTGGCCTCAAAACGCGTAGTATTCCGAGAAGTGTGCTATGTAGCAGTCGTCGTTGGGGTACTAGATGATGAACTTGCTACCAGGAAAATAAGCCATCCCAAACCTGCAATGCTGTCATTATGCAACAGATATCCACACTCATACAGGCGTCGCTCTGAGCTAGGTGTGTCCCTGCTGTCTCTCGCACATACGACAGGAGGGCTGACCGCGCAATCCTCCATGTACAACAAGTCAAAGTCATTCTACAACTTAACCTTCTTCTCCTCCCCCTCTCCGCCCACCCCAGGCATCTCCTCATCCCCCTTCCTCTTCAATGGGCCACTCGTTGGCCCCACGGGCGTATCGCCAGCGCCATCCCTGCCCCACCCACCGCCCTTAACATCCAACGGCGTTAACCCTGTCCCCATCGGGAACGCACTGAAGCCAGAGAGCCGCCCCCGCCACCACCACCATCCCTGTTCCCTCCTCCGCCCAGCGGACTAGGCAGCACAGCACTCATCCCCGTTCCGCTCCCACCGATCCCGCCTCGATCACGATTCCAATCGCCCCACTCCGAGAAGAAATTACTCGGACTTGGCAGTAATTCGTTGCTCATGTATCTCGACGGCAGTGCGAGATAGGCGTCTCGATCTCTCCAAGACCTAATCTGCTGTTGCTGTCGCCGCTTCCTTTGCTAACTGGGCCGCCATTGCCGCCGTTTTTGGTGGCGTTCGAGTCGTATGCGTCTTTGTTTTGGCTCGTCGGTGCTGGAGGATGTGGGCGTGCAAATGGGTTTCCGGGCCCGACCGCTCCAGCTGACAGAACGGCGCTAGCTGAGGGTGAGGGCGGAGGTAAGTGTACGATGCCGCGGCCGGAACTGTTGCTGGTGGAATTCGAACCGCCTGCGGCAGGGTTTGCGGATCGAGGTGCAACAGCAGGACGAGGCTGATTAGGGGCTCCGGTCGCTTCGTCTTCGTTGTCGGACGCCTCGGAGGGGATTGTGAGGTTCAGCTTCGGTCGCGGGGCGCCCGAGCGCGAGCCGGAGGTGTTCGATCGTGTTGGTGGCGGAAATTCGGGCGCATTTGATGTTGATTGAGGCCTGGGAGGCGGTTGTGGTTGTTGATGGAATGCGGATGTGGTCATCATCTGTGGTTGAGTTGTGGTCGAGCGCGGAGGTGGTTGCGGCGACACGGAGCGTTTCATAGTTGATTGCCTGGGCGGATCAGGTGCGCCGCCGCCAAAGAAGTGTTGAGCCAGCACGGAACCGCCCTCGTCGATGGGCGTGAATATGGAGCGGGACTTTGAGGAGAGATGTTTGATCTGTGGCGGAGTGTTTTGAGGTTGTTTGAATTCTGGTTGAGGAGATTGTCGCTGTTGCATATGCTGAGGTGGTCCCAGACTATCGTGACGGGGCGCGGATGCCGGTCGTGGTGGCGGATGACCTTGCTGTGGATGGAGATACTGTTGAGGTTGCTGATGTTGCGGAGGGAACTGCTGAAATTGTGGTTGTGTCGTCGGCATATTTTGCTGCGGCTGGTATATTGGAGGATTAGGCATGTACGCGAAGCCATTCTGCGGTGGTGGCGGCGTTGGATGAGGATGTTGCATTGGGACGAGATTCGACGACGTCCTCCGGATAGTATTTCTGGAGCCTGGGCGCGAATCTATCTGGGGCGGTTGAGGCGTGCTGTGCCTCGGGAACATGCCATTCTGCATCGGTGGGGAAGCTGAGGCCTGATGCGGAGGCCGTATGTGCTGAAACGAATTGTGGTGTTGCATATGTGGCGGCATCATGCCTGGATGCTGCTGAGGAGGTAATGAATCTTCCTTGATCTGCTGTCCGTCATCTTCGTCGTCGTCCTCGTCGTCACTGCCGCCGCCTTTGCCCTTGAAGTCGGCGGGTCCTTTGTGCTCGTGCGGTTGGCCATACTGTTCAAGATTAGTGAAGGGCTTGGGACTAGAACGCGGAGCAGCTTACATAGCTGTAGCGCCGCAAGGTCTCGTGAATGTCTCCAGACGAGAACTCGTATAATTTCTTGTTATGACCAAAGATGATGACTGCGACGTCGACCGAGCATAGTACCGACAACTCGTGCGCCTTCTTGAAGAGGCCGCCTTTGCGCTTCAGAAATGTTCTGTCGGGTCTGGTCAGTAAATTTGTCCTGCGTCGGCGGATGATGCACCTACACAGATCGATTGCGATCATCCTTTATCGCCCTGATCTCGATCTTCCTCCGGCCCATATTGTGCTACACATATGACGGCGGCTAGAATGAGACGGTCGGCGTGTCGCCAAAGCGCGTGACAGGCGCGACGATATGTACTCTTCGATAAGGGCAAGCAGATAGCACCGCGGCGGATATGTGGCTGTGAAATGTCGTGGGTGGTCGAGTGTATGCGGCCACGTGGGGAGATGGAGCAAATGAAAGCGTCAAGGTAGGCTGATTCCAGAAGCGCGCTTGCTCAAGCGCAGCAGTGCAAGTCAACGAAGTCGCGGTCGCAGAGAGGTCGACTCTAGCATCGAATAGCTTCCGGACAAATCAGAACAATGCAAGGTCGTGAACAATGATACAGTCGCTGGTGGTGGACTCGAGGCGCAGGCAAGATTTCTTTGTTGAAGGAACGGGAACGCTGGCTCGTGGTGGAACAAGGACTCGAGTGATTGAGACCGGGTCGAGTTCCGCGTGCTTGGACCAAGCGGTCCTTTCTAGTGGGTATAGAATGTGCACGCGTGGTAAAATATCGCGTGGCTTTTTAGGATGGTGTCAACGGTGTATGGATGATCGACTGAAGGTGTCGTGCTATTTTTACCAGCAACTAAGAAGAGAAGAGGGAAGAGGAATAAGCGCTGGGGAGGAGAGTAGACCCTGACTCTCGGGAGGCGTGGTAGGGCTGGAGCTTTCTCGAGGCACTTCTATCGAGGCCGGTGGAAGAGGAGGACCTAACCCTAATGTCGCAAAGCATTCGGGGCTTAGTAGGCGGTGCCCTGGCGGCACCATGCAACCACCTACGGCTCTTGCTACCTAAGCCGGCCACCACCACAACGTAGAAGCGTAGAAGCACAGCCATCTTCCACTCCCCACGATTCGCTACACTAAGCGCTGGCGAGGCTCACCCGTGCACTCACGAAGCAATTGTACAAACCTCTGATCAGCCATCGATCGATCGCGCGCATTCCCGGCAACGTCAGATTTTACACGTACTAGACATGGCCACGCGTGGCCACGTAGGTCGCAGAACTTCGCCGTCATCTCCCACAGTGTAACACATACCATCTACATTCTTACCTGTTCGAGGTCTCGCTGTGGCGAATATGTGTAAAGCTTCACGTCGTCGCCAGGCAGTCCTAGCGACCTCTGTTGAGGGCTGAATTCAGTAGGGAGCCGGGCGTGGTTGCTTCTGGGCCGTCGTCAAAAGCATTGGTGAGAGTGGTTGCAAAAGATGTGCCACGACTTGACCGCTCGTGCTTTCTCGTTCTTTCTCAGTCTATCCACTCGAGAGCGCAAGCTGCTTCTGCGGCCATATCGACCGAATCTTGCAGTAGTCTCTATGCGTGCTGACGAGTTGTTGGTTGAGAGCGTCGCGAGCCAACGGCTATAGAGAGGTTGTTACCTGTACTCTGGACAGAATTTCGGGGCCGGCAGTTTGTCATCGGTCAATTCAATGCAACCAAAAATAGCACACAGGTAGTCAGTTCTGCACGAAGACGCTGAATGAGACTCGACCCGGTGTGTACATCGACATTAACATAACTTATGTGGTATCTTCCAAGATCAAACAACGACAAATCGAACCGCAGGGAATCTAGTAGGACCACAATGTACTGCACAATCATCGCTGCCTTCAACTCCTGCCTGCTGAGTGCAACGATAGCAAACCATCTGCTAAACATCGAACCAGATGTGCCGCAGCCGTTCAGTGTCAGTGTTTTGTCCAGCGCATTATGTGTATCTCTCCGAGATTAAGGTAAGGAATCATTAGGTCGTGCTCTAAAATGTTGTTGGCGTTAATGGTAAAGTTATCGTCTTGTCGCCTCCATGTTGCCCGTGAGCTCGGCCACGCGAGCCTTGATGCGAGCCACGCGTGACTCAATCGCTGTCATGTCGTTAGCACTGACGTTGTCCCCTTCGTTGAAAATGCTTACTCTCTTCGCCGCTCGTCTCTCCATCGTCGGTCCTAGTCTCAGTTCTACTGCGACTGGTCTGCTCTTCCGACTGCCGCACGCGTTCTGCAGCATTCTTTCGAATCTGTGCCCATCTGTCTGTGGCGCTTATGGCTGGTGGCGCGTCGTCCTCGTCCTCATCAGACTCTTCGACCGGGATCGTCACGGCTGAATATGCCGATTGGTGCTGAGGTTTGCGCTTGATTTCGGTGGGCGGAAATTGCTCTCGCACGGGAGAGTCATCAGGCACAAAGGCCGGCTGGTCGTCCAAAGGACCCTGGTCAAATTTCGAGAACTCCTTGTCGGCATCTTCACGTTCGTTTGTATCGACGCGCGAGAGCTGATCGTACTCGTCGTCACGGCGTGTTCGTGGCGGGCCCATGTAGACTTCGTCTGCAGGGGTCTCAGGGTAAGCCCCAGGAATTGGGCTATCGGGCTCTGTGACTGGCTCCGTTGGAGGTGTTGGTGCCCGCGGCTGCTCGATTGTCGGGTTTGGCTTTGTTGGATTGACTGTCTTCATCTTGTTGAAGAAGCTTGGACTGAGTGGTGGCGAGTCGGTTCCACCAGGCGCAAGGCCTGGCTTGCCTTCTAGAGCAGCTTGTGCTGCCAGAATCGCTGGGTCCGTTATCTCAGGCTCACGAGTAGCCTGCTTGGGCTCTTCTGCTCCCTTTGACTTGGATCGCTTAGTTCCGAACAAGCGTCTTATGCCCGTTTGCTTCTGAACGGGTGGAGGTCCCATCTTCCGGTTGCGCTTCTCTTCTGGTGATCTGCGGCCGCCGTCCTGTGATTTGCGCAGCTTGTTTGGCGGGCTCTCGCGTATGGGTGTCGGCACCGGCGAGGCGGCTGGGAGAGGTGCTTCCCTCACTTCTTGGGGGATGGGATCCGCAGGTCTGGTCGGCTCGGGTGGCATCGGGGCAGGCTCAACGATCGTCGGTGTTTCCATCTGTGCCGGAGCAGGCGAAGGCCACTCTTGCTCGGGCGTTTGTTCAGCAGGAGGCTGAGGCAGCTCTTTCGTGTCTTGTCGCGATATTGACGACATCGATCGGTTCAACCCTTCGGAGGGCAAGGTAAGCAGCTCTCGAGATCCTTTCCCGGCCAACTTGTCACCGAGATACTGAGCACGAATCGTCTCTTTGTCATATTTCTTGGCCCATGCCAGGGCAGGAGAGAATTCCTCCTTATTTGGTCCCAGCGTGAACGTGCTGTTGCGGTTCGAGGCCGGAACCTGACTTGGCTGTTCTCGCTTCCGCACAGCTGCTTCCTCAGCAGCCTTCTTTCGACTTAGCTCAGCAGCTGTTTCCTGAATTCGAGCTTGCTGGTCGGGAGCAATGTTTGGGCGTTGATGGCCGTTGGTCTCGGGTATCAGCGGGCTTTTCTTAATCCCAGATCTACGTCGAGTCAATCGGCCGCCTTTTGTAGTGAAGCCAAGAAACGATCGCTTCTTCTCGGTCACGAAAGCACCTGATGGAGGTTCTGGTGCAGCGCCCTTGACTTGCTCCTCCATGACCATCCATCGGCCGTCGGTGAATATGGTTTCGATCAAAGCGCACCGGCCAAAGACAGCCTTGCGTGACTGTGGCTCTTCGACAGCCAGACTGCTAATCCATACCCACCAGAAAGCATCATCGATGTGGACGGAAGAGATACTGGCTAGCTCTCCGGGGTCGAGCTCCATTGGCTCGAGATTTCTTCGATGCGACTGTGAGCTTTGGCCGCGCGTTGCTGCGTTGATTGGCGGCAAGACCTTGTCTGGCGGTAGCAATATAGGAGCACCAGATCTGTTGCCGTTCTCGTCGAATCCCGAAGAAAGAAAATCGGCCCAACTGGGAGTCGTGGGCCGCGCAAGATCCATGGCGCTTTGAGTGCCATTAACATGGCGCGTGGGTCTTGTGTCAAGGAAGCCGCTGTGTTCATCGACCTCGTCGAGCGTGCTGCCGAAGCCGATGTCTTCGAAGCGCGACCATGATGGATCTGACAGACTTGTTGACGTTTTCGCATTTGAAACCTGTGACTCGTTCGTCGAGGAGATAGCGCTCAACACGCGGCGACATTCGTCCGTCAAAGCTTTGACTGGATCCTCGAAACTGGAAAACTCTTGCAGGGCATGATCTGAGTCTCTGTATTCAAAATTCTTCGCACGTCGCAAAAGCGCATATGGAGTCGGTGACACAACATCGACGATCATGACCAGTTTCGTGGTGTCGTTCGAGATAAATCCTCGGCCCGGCGGATACTGCGTCGATTCGAGAATCTGCTGCAAAGACCGTGGTAGACTTAGGACACCGCTTGTCTTTCCCTTGGGCGCGACGGATCGCAAGTACGCGAAGAACAGATGTGTCGCCGCATCGGCAGCAGATTCCCAGGACTTGTATCCTGCATCGAAGCCCTTGCCGGTGTCTATATGGTTGAAGGCCCACCAACCGGCATAGCGGGAGAGTTTGTAGGCAGACAGACCGTTTGTCTTGCCATGTGCGGCGACTGCGGCAATGACTTCGAAGAAGTCGCGGATGATTTGGACTCGTGCTTTCGTTTCGGCACCGATGGGAATGAAGTGGTTGAACGCATCACGAGCGTAGGAAGAGTCTGCGTCGCCGTCAGTTCCCGCTTCTTGCTCTTGCGGTCTTGCTCTTACCAGTCTCTCCCACCTTGAATACTTCGTAGGTGTCCCAAGTCACGACACCACCAGGTAGCCTTGCCCAACACCATTTCATTACCGATATAATGACCTGTAGTTCTCTTAGCATTGTTCCTCGTCCGCGCGGTTCTGCCTACCATCGGCGTAGCCATCCGCAGTTCAGTAGTGAGGGCATCACCGGTTAATGGCTCTCGATCGTTCGGTGGAAAGAAGTAGTTGCGGACGAATGTTCTCGCTGCTGAGGGATCTGAAGATGGTCGGAACGGTAGCAGGAGGAATGGAATATCGAGTGCTGTGTACATTAGGCTTGTCTGCTTGCCTTGTATGGACTGATCGCACCTCTAGATTTTATCTCGGCCGTGCAGGCGTGCAGAAGTTCTGTGACCTCCTCCGGGTCGACTCGCGTTCGCAGCCATGCATCTGACCACTGCTTTTTTGCTGGTTTTGTGCCATTGGTGAGAGGTTGTGCCTTCTTGTGCGCGTCGTCCTTGCTCTTGAAGACTTTGGAGAAGAAAGGCATGGCGTGTGAACATGCAGATGGCGCTCGAAGAGCGGTCAGGCGCAGTCCAGCGGTGCTTTAGGGGTCCAGCCGCCTTGATATTGGGTTGCGGAATGCAGGCAGCGGAATGACGGTCGCAATGGCAGTCGGTGTATTCTTAGACTACACTCGAAGTCGGATCAGCAGCAGTGTATGCTGCGGCCTTGATGTGTTGTCAGGTTTCAGTCAGGGGGAAACTTGATTGCTCGCTAAAATCGAGCCTTCTCCGGCGAATGAGCACCTGCAATAATGAGTGACTGTGGAAAAGATTGGCACGAGTACAAGCTGGACGTATCAACTTGGAGAAGGGACGAGATGGAAGCGAGTGGTCGGTCTCTCGTAGCCATCATCGTGACAACTGCGCCTGGTTCCCTGTTGCCAGAAATCGATGCCGCCGGATGGATAAGAAAACGCCCAATTGAGACGCGCTTCTCTAACGCGATGCCATGGAGTCAACTCTAATGAAACACCCGTCTCCACTTTAGCACTTCCAATATTTCCGCCACTTTCTCAAATCTAAAACGACTTCTTCGTCCTTGCTGTGGCCATGTCCATTGAGCAAGCTGTCAGTAGCCCCTCAAATCACGTCCAGCAGGTGCGTAGCTGCATGAAACAGCAAGGGCGATGGGCGATGTTGCCTTTTCACGAGGGCCGAGCCGCCTCGTGATGGAAATGTCTCCCGAACTTAGATTGCCTTGTCCTACGGCTATGTGGCAGCCCGCCGACGCCCTGTCGTAGTGCTGCGCTATACAAGCACTCAACAGGGCCAAAATGGACCATGTACATATATTTTGGCCGTTCTGCTGAACATCTGCCGGCGCGTCTGAGTTGAGATCGTAAGATGAACGATATATTGACGTCAGCGAAAGTTAACACCCTTCGCGGCCAGAACGATGTTAATAATGATTCAATTGTTATATAGATTAGTGTTGGGCATATCCCCTATTGTCTGGTACATGCATAGATTGTCGCTACCAAATCTCCGTGTTGTACAACCTCGATATTCAAGCCGCAAATTCCACCCAAGCACTGCCACAATGGTGAAGAGCGAGGAAGATGTTATCAAGTAGGTGTTTTCGGGTAGCTCAAGTCGGAACACCGGCCCCTCTAACATGCGCTGTAGAGACTTCAATGCCACAGTCAACATGTCGGCTAAAGAGCTCGAAGACTGGCTGAAGGGCGACTCGTCCAAAGAGTCTGGTTGGAGCCACGACACTCGTTCTGGTGAGAGTGTCGGCCATGCTAGGTAAGGCTCTCCCAGTGACCTGTGGGAAACTCGTGTTGATCGTCTGAAGTGGGCGTAAGATTGTCGAGATCCTGAAGAAGAACCCTAAGAAGGATCCGTCCAAATATGACAAGGATGACATCTCTCACATGAGACGCGTTGCGGCCTACAACAAGCGACATCTGGCTCAAGAAGAAAAAGCCAAGTCGGACACCAATTCCAACAGTTACAAGTCGCTGAAGAACTGTACGTGGCCCTCGAACTCTGCGTCGAGCGGAAATCGATTCCTTTGTCCCGGGTCTGCCCCAGTGTACATCGTCGCTAACAGGTGTACCAGGGGGTCATGATGCTCTCAAGTAGCCTTTTATAGATGACCGAATATAAAGTCCTTGACAGCATCTGAGCCGGCGTATTCGGGGTTCAGCATCACACAAGTCAAGAAGTACGACAGCCCTTGCCGGCGTTTCTCCAGGAAGACGGGCCGAAACTTGTATATCGCGCTCTTCGGGGGAAGTGGTGGAAGTGATCGCGTTGTGTGGTTGGGAAAGTTCTTCGCCAAACGGTAGCGTAGATCGACAAATTCTGAATACCGTTTGCGAACCGTCATCGGTCCGCCGTCGAGTGTCTGAACCGTGCAATTCCACACCACGTAGGCACCTATACCCGTGGGGTTACCATTTACGATGACATATCCATCGATGGCTATCTGCTTAGCCCATAAAGCGCTCTGCGATGGTGACAGCGGATCCGTGCCATCGTTGTCTTCCAAGGAGATCGGCGGCGGACCCTGCAACGAGGACTGTGTCGCACTCGAAACAGTCCTCTTGTGCTGCCAGTAGGGCGGCGAAACGGCTGAGTGGCGTTTCGCTTTCACGTCCTCAGCCTCGGAAGTATTCAAGCTCTCCGTTGGCAGTGGCGTGGCTTGGTCATGCTCCATTCATGTGATAGAAGCTTGTACGAGCGATGCCTTAGTCGCCTGATGAGCTGGGCGTCAAAGATTCTGGAGCGATGCCATTTCATACAATCGAGACAGTTGTGGCAAGGACGTCTAGACGCGGTCGAGTACGTCGAAGAGTCAGCCGTTCATCCCAGCACAAGCCTTCTTTGCTAGACCCATTCCGGCCTAAGACCCACCGACACGCCTTATCGCGTTATAATAGCAGATGAGACAGTCCATCCTATCTCAGACCTCGAATCTGCATGGCTTCCGCGTCATTTGCATCTCGACGAGCAGACTCTGACGACATTGCGCAGGCACGAGGTGTCGATTGTGGCTACGTTGCTGGCATGCGAGATGCAGTCCGACTGAATACGCTTCCAGCGAATTGGCTCAGTGCGGGGAAGGAGCACTGCCCAAGGGGTACTACAGAGCACGAGGAAGGAGCTACTAGCACTGTCTTGATAGCTCTGACGATGATCAGTCACTCTTGCTCTTCATGTCTCGCACTTGCTGATGCCCTGATAACCGAAACAATGACCGAAGGTTGGTCGAAATCATCCCTTTGATCAACATCATGGCCAAGCCTACCGTTCTCATCGTCTGTACCCTCGATACGAAGGGCGAAGAGGCTCTCTATCTGCGTGAACAGATCCATCGCAACGGCGGAGGCGCAACACTAATTCTCGACGCGTCTCATACTAGCCAGAACGTTCAACGCTACCGAGAGTGGTCTGACGAGATCATCGCACCCTGTCTGGAGCATTCCCAGGAGCTATCGACGCTACCGCGTGGCAAGTATGTCGACAAGGCAATCGAGTTGTGTCTCCCTCCGGTCAAGGACCTCGTCGAGAAAGGACAAATCCATGGCATAGTCTCTGCGGCAGGCAGCACTGGCTCGTCACTGGCTTGTGCAATCATGCGACGAGCTTGTCCGATCGGCTTCCCTAAACTCATGGTGTCTACAATGGCATCGGGTGATATCAAGCCGTACATCGAGGAATCCGACATCACGATGATGTACTCTGTCGTCGACATTGCTGGCCTCAACTCGATCTTGAAGAGAATTCTGGGCAACGCTGCCGCAGCGATCGCCGCTATGACCAACGCCTATGCACAGTCCCTCACAGCCACTTCGCCGGGCACCGAATCGTCCAGACGGGTCGGTATAAGCATGTTCGGAGTGACTACCACAGCCGTTGAGCACATCCGGAAGCTGTTGAGCTCACCACCACACCAAATCGAAACATATGTCTTCCACGCGACAGGTGCAGGTGGTCGAGCCATGGAGAGGCTCGTTGATGAAGGCCAGCTTGATGCTGTGATTGACCTTACAACGACAGAAATTGCAGAGTAAGTCACACGGTCATGCGCCGACTGCCATTGGAAATGCAGGCCACATTGAGTGCGTCTCGGAGCCTATGTCCCCAGACCATGAAGCACTGCTTTGACTGCGCCTATGTTCCTGTCTCGACCAAGGGCCATTGTTCCGAGACAAAGCTGACGAGATTGTAGCGAGCTGTTTGGTGGTGTCCTGACGGCCGGACCTGACAGACTTGAGGCGGCAGCGCGGAAGGGCGTACCATATGTGGTATCTGTTGGAGGCAAGTCAGCCTTGAATTATCCGAGCATATACTGATCTCGTTCTCAGCTGTTGACATGGTCAACTTCGGACCGAAGGAATCCGTGCCCGAGCGATTTCGCGATCGCAATCTGCACTACCACAACCCTACTGTCACACTCATGCGAACGACAAAGGAGAACAATCTGCAGATAGGCAAGTTCATTGGATCGCAACTCAAGACACACAGCAAAGATCAAAGCAAAGTCAAAGTACTGCTTCCCATGAAAGGCGTCAGCATGATCGATGCCCCTGGTCAACCTTTCCACGACCCGGAAGCCGATACTGAGCTGTTCAATGCTGTCATTAGCGAGCTAGACGGGACCGACATTCTCGTCGAAAAGGTGCCCGACCATATCAATGACGAGAAGTTTGCTGCGCAGGTCGCCGAAGCTTTAATGACCATGCTGGATGTCGACGTTGACCCGAGAGCAAATCGCTTGGCAAACGCGAGACGCCGAAAATGGAGCTTTGACCACGGTGCAACGGTGAATGTGATCAGGAGAAGCAGTACGATGGAGGTCCCAACGGTCCTTGAGGACTGATCGAGAGTACTGTGGCGGTAAGACATCCCTCAGAAGGTGAGCTTTTGAGATCCAACCACGCACCATTTCCATCCGCACCAGCAGAATAGCAACGCCTTCAGGAACAATTCGGTCCCCTCCAAAGCAGATTCAGTCCATCCGGTTCATTTAACTCACTCGCATCACTAAACCTCCCAGCGTTGTCCTGATCGCAGAGTTCAAAGTTCTCCTCTTCCTCGTCTTCTGCGTCCTGGACTCTGCTTCAGCTTTCTCGAGTACTGTCCTGCCGTCGTCTGCATCGTCTCCCACGACTCGGCCGTCGCTGGCTGCATAATGACCCCAGGCAACCACTTCACAATTTCAGCTCCTTCAGCTCCGCTCCGCCCAGTGACTCACAAACATTGCTTGGCAACATATGCGCTTCTAACATCAGGGTGTATCGTCCTGCCTCTTCTCGTCTGAGGAAGGGTGGAGCGGATTTTTCTCAGCTCATTGCACCGGTTCCATCTCGGCTATAGTACTATTGCAAGTCACGAACCTTACGCGACACCGCGATGACGATGGAGACTCCGCAAAATCAGATGGAAGTGCGCAGCAGGAAGCCGACCTGCCTTATTGGGCGATTGTTGTGTTTGGGCGGAGCCTCACGGTGGACGAAGAGGGTGGAGCGGAAATCTGCTCAAACCACTTTCACATTCAGCTCCCACCATTTGTGACTCACATGTTCGTCCTCCGCTGACATGTGATCCTCAACCAGAGCTCTATATAACCATGCCCTTCCCTCACTCTCCTCAGAGATTTTCTTTCCTTCCTTTGTACAACATCTGTCGAATGATATTGCCATATTTCAAATTTGCCATACTTGAGCATTGAGATATGTTGGTATTTGAAGTCATATGTGTGTGCACCATCGTCTGGCTTTGCTTTGCAAAGCCTTCGGGGGTGTAATGTTCTCCCTAGATGGTCACCTGCTGCAACGGTCGTCCCTTCTGTAGTCCATGTATTGTACGTGCACATCGCCTGCTCATTCCTGCGGACGAGCCGAAAGGCAGTCGTCCGGCGTGATCATCCAGTGCTATGTCGTCATTACAACGATTATTGCCATCCACGGTCTTCCTCCTCTCCATCACGTCGGTCAACTCGCTCCTCGGACTTCGTGAACCATTGAAGCCAGAAGTAAACACTGTTCACACATACACAGCGCAACAGACATCCAACATACTCTTCTACAACATGGCCCCTTCCCGCACCGACCTCCTGGCCACCTTCCGCCAACAGATCACCAATGGCCAACCCATCATCGGCGCCGGTGCCGGCACAGGCCTCTCCGCGAAATTCATAGAAGCCGGCGGCGCAGACCTCATCATAATCTACAACAGCGGCCGCTTCCGCATGGCCGGCCGCGGCTCCCTCGCCGGCCTGATGCCCTACGGCGACGCCAACGCCATCGTCGTCTCCATGGCCTCCGAGGTCCTTCCCGTCGTCAAACCGACTACGCCTGTGCTAGCGGGAGTCTGTGGCACAGACCCGTTCCGGCTAATGCCGCAGTTTCTACGGCAGTTGAAGGAGATGGGCTTCGCGGGTGTGCAGAATTTTCCGACGGTGGGGTTGATTGATGGGACGTTCAGGGCGAATTTGGAGGAGACGGGGATGGGTTATGGGAAGGAGGTTGAGATGATTGCGGAGGCACATGAATTGGGGCTGTTGACGACGCCCTATGTGTTTAATGTGGAGGAGGCGGAGGCGATGACGAGGCTGGGGCCGATGTGCTGGTTTGCCATATGGGACTTACGACCAGTGGGAGTATTGGGGCGAAGACGGGGAAGTCGTTGGATGATTGTGTGGGGCTGATTCAGGATATGAGGGATGCGGCTGTAAAGATCAATGAGGAGATCATTGTCTTATGTCACGGTGGGCCGATTGCTGAACCGAAGGACGCGGAGTATGTGCTTGGGAGGACGAGGGGGGTGCATGGGTTTTTTGGGGCGAGTAGTATGGAGAGGTTGCCTGTCGAATTGGCGATTACGAACATCACGAAGGACTTCAAGGGCATCAAATTCAGCATTTGAGATCAGGGTGCATACCCAAGGTAACCGAGATCCTTCGAGCGGATGTGGAAGGATGAGAGGTGACAACCAGCCAGATGCAAGCCGTATCATGTGACGCCACAGACTAGGGTTTCAACGAAGATGTTGTTCAGGGAGTAGCCATGCTACATTGACAGTGCAGGCAAATCTGCCGGAATACTTACGCCTTGCCGACATTCATCAAGGCAACGCGAGGAAAACAGAATTTGTAAGTCGAGATTTATGACCTCAAGTCAAGCAACGCGCAAGACGTCGTCGCACGGCACATTATCAGGCTCGCCGTGAGACTGTCCATGCCCTTGGCAGTCCGGACGAGTCGATGCCGACTGGCGCGAGCGGCAACGAGGACGGGCCAGCGATACTGTCCGCAGACTGTCTCCAGAGTACAGGACCGAGAACTCACGCCTTCGCCGTGCCAGTCTCAATTCCCGACATAGCTGTGTTCTCAGCTCAAGCGGATGCGGTATCCGAGCAGGCATTGGCTTGTTGGCTGTCGCAAAGCCGAGAGTCCTCAATCTTGTGATCACAGCACCAAAAGAGCTGTGGTGCTTTTCACTTGATACTACTACAATGGATGGACGATACTCGCTGAGCGATCTCAAGAAGCCAATGCGTAATTGTACATCTCTGCTGTTGCCAACCACCGCAGAGGTGCGTCAAAGGTTGATGGCACTTGCGATCATAGGTCTGCTGGAGTTGCTAGGTACGGGCAGACTCAGCCCAAGGTTGTCTAGTTGTACAATTATTCGAGAGAACTCTGGCAGTCGCAAGTGAGTCGGCTTTGACGAGGCCAGTTGGATACGAACACGTCGGAGAAAAGCATTTAATTCTGCCTCCCTGTCGGAATCTTAGCCTGCATGCATAGGGTGGGACAGGTCTCAATCCCAGCGGGCGACCTGGCTGTCCCTCGGTACAACAAACAGTATCTTCAGTGGTCTTGTTAGGGACATGCAACGTTCAGCGAGGGTAGTCGATGCTCATCGACTCTGCCTCACTCCTGCTCAATTTTCGTTAAAGAAGGAGGGAGGGCAAGATGTTCAAAGTTTGAAGAGAATGGCCGGCTCCGCCCCCACCAAGGTTCCTCTGGAATACGAAGAAGCTTCGACCATCCCTCCTGCCAAGACGTCGTCTTAGCGAGGCTTGACTCTTAATGAGATTGCTACCTTCCCGTCCACCTACGAACATTGCTTGCAGAGCCAGAGACTTGCCAGGTACGGTCTCATCCTGCGGCTCGGTCACACTCCATCAGAGCACTAAAACTCATGGGATTGCGCTCATCGTAAGCTTAGTGCCTAAACACGTATCAATGGAGACGCAGGAACTCGATACCTGCCGCGCTCATGTTCGAACTGGTCTACAGATTGGCAACCGAGTTCTCGGGAAAGGGCAGGCTCGATGGCTTTGCGACTTGCCTCCGATTGGGCAATTGACCCGAGAACGAACATTTACGCAGGCCATGAATCTATTATTGACCTGATCTGCATCTGACCAGGGACTATTCACTACTGCTTCGCTCTAGGGTTCGACATGGCCCGCATACTACCCTGCACAGGTTAACAAGGATGAGGATCAATTAGCTAAGGTACTCCAGCTAATATCGCATTCACGTATCCCGCCTACAAACCCACCACTCACGGCGGATCTGATCTGAATTAAGTGGCATGACTGGCTCACTGCTAACATACCAGGGCCAAAGTAGAGGCTTTCCCCGTTGCACCGCTTCCGGTTGCGGTTCCCCTCCACTAGTCCTCTCTTGTCGCGAATCGACCTCGACAGTGGTGGCAGTGAGTACATTTTCTCGACCGCTGGCTCTTGGCAGACCAGGGAGTCCGTCCTATCGCCACTGCACGCAGGCCAACATGGGTCCAGCCTTACCCGTATTTGCTGCAAGCAATTGGTCTCGGTCTCAATGCGCCACATGTCTCTGGATGCAAGGCAAATTGCTTCCAAAGAAGTGGCACTGGTGGGTGGGCTGCAAGAAGACAAAAGGCACGGTCTCGGACAATGTCATGCTTGCGACCACATCTTCATCGTCCAAAGATCAGCGTTGACACCCTTCGCTCTCAGTCTCTGTTCGTGACTTACGCTCGTTTCACGCTATCATCGACCTGCCGTGAGGCATTCCAGTACGCTGAGGCACCGCACAACAACACCACTGGGATCTCCGATCGGCATTGCTACCAAACACACAGCGATGCTCTGTCTCTCGTCAATATTGGGCTTCGCTCTCGCCAGCCTTCTCACGCTGAGCAACGCCCAATCCGAACCAAAGAAACACATCGCTGCTGACAGTGCGGGCCAAGGTGGTTACTACCGCTTTCCCACCACGCCCGCCGCCCGGTCTCTTGTGCTTGCGCGTACTGTACCTCTCATGTCCATTCCTGGCTCCAAGGAGAAGCGCCAGGACTCCTGTACCGGTTCGTCCTCATCCACCTGTATCTTTGACTTTATGCGACCCAGCTAAAAAATCTTTGCGCGCGACAGGCACCTGTGTGGAATGTTTCGGCTCCGGCTACACGCTCTGTCCCGGCTCGTCTGCTCATTGCTACCTACCCGGCGACTCGAATTACGGGCTAGACACATGCTCCCCAACGTCCTCAACGCCGACAAGCGACACTGAGTCAAGTAGTCGCCCGACTTCGACTGGATCTGCTGGGAACAGCGATTTCTGTTTTGGCGCGAGCGCGACCTGCGTAAGCTGCTTTGGGGCGGGATACCTGGAGTGTGCCGACGGGATAAATTGCTATAACCCGAGCGGTAAGACTTTCTCTACCTCTCCCTACCTCTCTGTCCGTGTTGAAATGGTACGACCAGAGCAGTGGTGTGGCTGATTCTACCGGTGAAACACAGATCCAGAGTACGCCACCTGTCCAGACGACTCGGACAGCTCATCCTCCTCGTCCTCTTCTCCTTCCTCTTCGACATCATCAGGCATCGCAAGCACGACCTCCTCCTGTGAAGAACTCCACGGACCAGGCAACATCCCTTGTGCTCCAGACGGATGCTACAACCCGGACGAGGACGAGGTATGTTGTGCAGATGGCTACTACTGTGATGAGGGCGAGACATGTAGTACTGTTGTCGGGCAGTGCTGTAGTCCTGTGAGTCAGAGCATCGGCCTTTGTCGATATGCTGATCTCGTTGAAACGGCTTGCTAATCATAAGAACCAGAACTCGATCCTCTCCGGCTGCAAAGGCTCCTCGGGCGCAAGCGGAAGCGCAGCCGCGTCGTCATCGGTGGCGTTCGGCGCGACAGGCACGCGGGCGACGACTTCGTCAACGCCGACCACGTTCTCGGCTACCTCAGACCAGGCTTCTGGCGCCGATGCGATGGTGGCAGGCCTTGACGTACTACTGGTGAAGGTCGTGGCCGCGCTGATTGGTGGAGCTGGATTTTTGCTGGTCGCTTTGTGAGCTTGGCCGTTGAAGCGAGTATAAAGAAGAATCTCAACAAAGGGGAGATTGTTGCAACAGAAGTGAGAGATTGTTGCAACAGAAGAAGGAGCGAGAGGAAGCAGCTAGGATGAAGCAAAGTGGCTGGACGGGTGAATCTTGTCTCTACCTACCTATTGAATAAACATCCCCCCGTCAACTGCTATGATTTTGTTATGAACGTAACCGGTCTTGACGATCCAAAGCACCGTCTCTGCGATCTCTTCTGGTTTGCCAAGACGGCCGATTGGAATTTCTACCAAAAGTAGTCAGAGTCAGCATCCCGTTATCAATGTCATGTCCTGAACGTCGGGTTGAATGCGAACTCACTGGCAGACAACTCAGCTGAAGCACCAGGCAACATCTTCGTCTCCTCGATCAGAGCAGGCGCAACACCATTGATCGTGAGGCCATTCTTGGCATATGCGCCTGCCAGCCAATGCACCAGGCCATGCAATGCTGACTTGGATGAGCTGGCAAAGTGGCATTCATCAGCAACGAACGTGTCGGGAGAGAACTGTTGCAGTCGAAACTCACGCATAATGCGGTCCCACAACTGCCAAAGTTGATTAGCTTTGTCTCGGGAAAAGGGCGTATGCTCGAAGATAGGGCTGTAAGGTCAACGAGAGAACTGCTTTGTGATTCCGAGACATATTCTCAGGCAGTCTTCTAAGTAACGCTCATTTCCGGACACAGGTGTGCCCATGGGAGAGGTACTTACGACCGCCCGTGAACCCCGCGACACTACTGCAGAAGACCACCCGTCCGAACCCCCTCTCCACCATAGCCGGCACACACAATTGAGTCAAGAGGTACGCACTCCCGCAATTCGCGCGCCAAGTCGCCTCAAATTCCTCCACACTCACCTCACCAATATCCTTAACCCCAGACTTACCCAGCGTGAGTCCCGCATTATTGAACAGGATAGTTGGGTGGCCGAGTTCTTTGATCACCGAGGCATGCAAGCTTCGAGCGCCGTCGTAAGAGGAGAGGTCCGCCTGGAAGCTGGCGGCGCGGACACCAAGGGATTTGATCGACTCTACTAGTTCTGAGGCTGTGGATGATGCGGTGTTGTAGTGCACGGCGATGGAGCAGCCTAGTTTCGCCAGCGCGAGACATGTTGCTTTGCCGATACCGCCTGTTGCTCCTGTGACTAGTGCTAGATGGGGGGAGAGGTCTGTGAGGACTGTCATGCCGGGCGACCAACTCAGAGGATACGAGATAGTGTCGCAAACATGTAGGTGCAGCCAATTCTGGAGCGGTTCAAACGTTCACGTCATGCCGTATTCTCCAGGATGATCGCCGTCTTACCTAGCCGCATTTATATATCCGAGGTTGGTCTTTGCCTGTGACTCTGCTTGCTGGGCACCGGTAGCATCGCTAAGCTTCCGCAGCAACTACAGTCTCCAGGGAAGTCGACATGGAAGTAGGGACTTCTTCTCAAGGCGCACGCCCCGTGCAGGGAGGCTCGGCGACAGTCAGGACTCAGCAGGAAAACAGACGGCGGGTCTTATATAAGACCGGTCGACTAGTGGGACGTTTCAACAGACCGGATGACGCGAAATGCCTAGCGAAGCCGGATGACTCGTAGTTGCTTGCTGAAACCGGACGACTAGCTTCATGCTCTGAGGCCGGATGACATGATTGACTGATTTCATTTCTTCTTGCCTGTACAGCAAGCTCATGTGCTGGCCTTGCGCTTCTAATAAAGCATTCATCTGTGCATATTCTCGTTATCGATGGTAATCGTCTCGACTATCAGGAGCCCCACAGAGCCCGCCTGGTTCGACTTCAGGCCTCAAGGGTATCATCAAAGCCACATGTGCAGGGTAGAGTTCTCGTGGGCATCCTATTTCCCACTTCTGAGTCCCCGCCCTCCTAGGCCGCCACTGCCACCGCCTCCACCAAGACATAGCCACCACCAACCTTAGCACTCGTCGAGTCCATCGACCAGCCGTTTTCATCCTCCCAATCCAGCGCCGAAGCACCTTTCTTCTTGCTCGGAGTCGGCGCTTTGGTCTCCAGTCCGGCGTTAGCCATAGTGATCCGCATGAGCTTGAGGTACGCATCTTTCGTGAAGTTGTCGAGTGTGCGCTCGGCCTCTTTATACGTATCGACGCGCGCGTCTGGTTTGCTGACAACGAGCAGATTCTTCTCCATGTCGAGACGAGCGTTCAGCTTTCCTTCTTCGATCAGAGTGACGAGCTCGTCCAGTAGTGTTATTGAGATATGTGTGACTCCATTGGTCGTGGCGGCGTTGTTGGTGGTCGTCTTGACGGCAGCTTCCCCGAAGACCTTCTCCATGTTCTCCAGACGGACACTGCCGAAAGGCTCAAAGTATTGCACGATGCTCTTCTCCCGAACTCGGCGGTAGAGTCTATCGACGTGGGGCTGAAGGTAGAGATCGAGGAGGTAGTCGTTGCGGTATGATTCGAGGATTTCGAGACATTGGGTGTATTTGCAGGCCACGAAGAAGCTGGTGGCTCGGCGGATATGTGGTTCGAGTTCGAGGAAATTGCGGAATGAAGGGTTGTCGAGCACTCTGGCTTGTAGCTCGGAGCGGGACATGGTTGCCAGTGCGCATAGGCCGCCGTAGACTGCGATGTCGTTCAGCGTCATGAACTTTGTGAGGATCTGGCCGAGTTCGCTGATGGCGGGATCGCAGCTCAGGAAGAGAAAGGCGGCGTCCTTGTACTCCCCATTGCACATCCGCTGCAGACCATTAATGGCAGTGACGATGCGTTGGTGGCGTGACTCCTCCGGCTTCATCTGTAGAGCTTGTATCTTGACGACCTGAGATTGGACGGCCATCCAATTGCGCTGCTCGACTGCGACATCGATGATATGGAAGGCAGTCTGTGAGATGTGCGCGGGGGTTGTGCAGAAGTCTCGCATGCGGCCGAAGGCTTTGGAAGCGTTAATCAGATCACCAAGATCTTGGTAGTGGATGCCCAGGTCCTCATTACCCATCTTCCCTAGAGTATCAGCAATATGCCACGGAGATTCACAGGACTGTGCCAACCTACACGTATGCTCTCTTTGATGAGGTTGTTCTTGTAGCCCTTCAACTCATTCTCTAGCCGCTGTGTCTCCTTCGCATTCTTTTTCTCTACGTCGACCGCCCAGCTCGTGTCTAGCAGGTTCTCGGTGTCGCGATAGTTGGGTACCGTTTGCAGTAGCTTGATGGCTTCTTCGAGATTGTGTAGATCGGAGCCTCTTCTTGCCTCCCGGATTGCAAGTTTGGCCGCCTCTTCGCGCAGCGGGGGACAGCATGCGCCTATGAGATACAGTCGTCTGAATACTGTTCTTCCTGGAGACAGTGTCAGCGGTTGCGCGGAGAGACGTTCATAGATCGTGGCGTACCTCGATAGTTGCTGATGTATGATGTCAATTCGAACTTGGGCGCCTCTGTTTCACGGTCAGTATCTCGAAGTCTCGGAGCCATATCTCTCTCTCTCTGCATACCATTGACTGTGATCGTGGAAGACGGCGGCGAGGCAGGCGTCGCTCCAATAAAGTCGGCCATATCGGACGATGACCTCTGGAAAGGCTACGACTTCCAAGACTTGCCAGTGAGAAAGGAATATCCGCTCATGACGATACAGACTAAACACCAGTACGCCAGAGATGCGAAGTTATGAAACCGAATGTTGAACACTTCTAGACTAGAGAATTGAATGAGGCAACATCACCTCACGTTGAAGAGCACCACTGCACGATGCCAGTGGAGACAGAATTATCCCCGCTATTTCTCCACTCTTGACGCCTGAAGATGTCGATCTGACGCCTATTCAATTTCACCTGAAAGCATTATGCGATATCGTCCCCTGGGTCTAATGATGGCAATCAGACTCAGCAGGCAGCAGATGAACGAAGAGGGCTCAAAAAGAATGATTAATGAGTGCTTCCAGGCTGCTGGTTTGTGTTCACTATGTGTACATATATTACTTCCATCGCAGAATTTGTCTGGGGTATCAATGAACTGAATGTGGTGGTCCAAGTAGAGACCTGCTCAAGCCATCAACTCATCAATATCGACAGGCGGCGAATAGTCGTCCTCCGGCACGTACGGCCCTCGCTCCTCCTCTGAAGCACCATGGAACGCTTCTGCTCTCTTCATGGTCTCAATGTCCAAATCAGTAACGTAGTTCTGGCCATCGTTGTACGCCAGCCTGACCTCGTTTGACCGGTCCAGCATCATCTCGTCTTTGACAAGTCGCCTGGGGCCATCGTAACACACCATGACTCTCTTCTTCATCGTGGTCTTGTCGGGTGACATGCCCCACGATGGAGGGTAATTACTTCTCCTTTGCTTCTTCTTTGCGACAGCTGGCTTGACACCGCCTTGTGACCATGTGAAGCCCTTCTTTCGAATGCCTCCGGAAATTACAACTCCTTGCTTCTTGGCTGGCCGTACGGTGAATGAGGTGCTCTCGTCTTCATCGTCGCTATCGTCCTCATCCTCTTCTTCGTCCAGCTCCAGATCGACTGACTCCTCCTCGGCCTTGATTGAGTGGCGTTCAAGTGTTGCCATCAGCTCCGGGTTTGCCTTCACGGAGGCCATGTGCTTCTGATTGATCGCTTCGGTGGGCTCCTCCTGCTGCACGACCCGCATCACGCACTCGTCCAGATGCTCGTAGAAGTCTTGCGCATTGTTGAATGTCTCCTTACACGTCGAACATTTCCCAGTAGCATCTGCGCAATAACTTGAAAGCTTCTTGTTCGATGAGCCCGAGGGTGACCGCTTCCTGCTGTTTGGGGGCGCTTGCTCCACTTGGTGCACTGAGCACAGATGTCTCTTGAAGACATCAGCGCGATTGAAGCTCTTCTCGCTAGGTGTGCCTGAGCCAGGACAGAATCCGCACACCATCGTACCTTTGTAGTGCGTCAAGGTGTGTCTGTTCTTGTCGTACTTGCGCGCGAACCCTTTCTTGTGGTACTCGCACGTCGTAATTGGGCACTTTTCAGGCCTTTCGGTTTGGTGCGTGAGCATGTGCGCTTTAATGTCCTTGTACGATTTGCCGCATTCTCGGCACAGTCGGTTTGTCCCATCCTCGAATTCGGACTGTGGACTTGGGTGCGTCATACCTGATGAGTAATATGAACCCTGTGACGGTTGTCGTAGCATCTGACTGTGAGGAAACGGCGCATAGATGCCAGGATGCGTAACTTGTGTGGTGAATTGAGGGTTGTAGAAGGCTGGCGAAGCAGCTGGAGATGGCATCGGTGAAACGTGGCTGTAGCCGTTGGCGTATCCTGACTGATCTGGGTAGCCGATAAGTGATGGATCTGTGTCAGACAAAGTTAGCACAAGATTCGAGAAGATATGGGATGCGTTCGATAATGCGATCAACAGTAAGAAAGAATAGCGGAACATGCATGAACAGGGGAGAAGGAAAACGGACAGTTGGAATTGACGGGCATGTAGCCGCTCGGGCTTTGCCCAAAGTATTGCGCTTGGAAGGAGGCGTCGGATTGAGCCAGGGAAAATGCATTGCACTGGGCATAATGAGGTTGTCCTCCGTCATTGTATATGCCGTTCGACATGACATTTCGTGAGGATTGGGGTGATGAGGTGGTGGGAGTTTTGGGGTATGCGGATGCTGGAGTAGAAGGAGATTTGAATTTTGAGGGCATGGGATATTGTTGCGGCGAAGGTGTATTTGAACAGGAAAGAACACGTGTGGTCGTGCAACTTGTGGGTGTGTTTGCCAAGGAAGCAGAGAGTTGAGCGCTTTCAAGGTCGGACATCGAACAAGCTTTGGCATGTTGTGCTTGCGCAGAGGAAAGACGTGACTCACCAACGGAACCATCGAGCTTCTCAAAAGGCATCGGAACCTCAGAGGAATAGTCGACTGTACCGTCCATGGCGAAAGCGTCTTGGCTAACAATCGCGGGCATACCGGTCATCACGCCTGTGTCGTAGAGGTAGCTCTCTTCCTGAGAGTACTCGATTGAAGGACCAGAATATGGCGAGCCAACTGTGGATGACGAGCCGCTTCGGATGGATCCGTTGGACGCGCTCAAGCCCGGCGCAAAGTCGTGCTGGTACGCGCTGTTGCTTGATGTTGTCCGTGTCATTTGAGGCTTTACACCAGCATGTTCTGACGACGCGAACCACAGTGATTCGTCTTGTTGTTGCTGATAGTGCTGTGGATAATATTCCATGTCGATGGTCTGGTAGTCCTCGAGCTGATATTGCTGCCCAAAGAAAGTGTCGCCACGAGATTGCTCGACAGCGAGCATTTCAGCAGCGAGCGACGGGTACAGACATGAGAGATAAGTGCAGATGAGGCAGGTACTGGGGCTTGGGCAGGCGTGTGGTTTTGTTGTACCTTGAACGATAGTGTGTGCTCGGTTGTACCAGAGTGGGATGGTCGATAAGGGAAAGACCTAACACGAGTTCGTGAGGTCTGGACCCCGATTTGGTTGTTGTTGATTCGAAAGGAGGAGAACCTATAGAAAGGCTGGCTGAGGGGTGCCGATCGCTACTACTTAAAGTATGGTACAGCTGCGGGAGCCGTAGCGATGCTGGATTGGCGAAAGACGGAAAATGGTCGGTTCGAGTGAGGGGTTGTGGTAGATGAAAAGGGTGGGTGAGTGAGGCTTAAATCAACTCAGGTTGGGAGTAAGTTGGGTCAGGTACGACAAGTGCTGTTGGGGGACGAGATGATGGTGTGGTGCAGTAGTACCGATATGGTGAGATATGATATGGTAAGAAGGCAACCTGTTGTGATGATGATGTTCAGTCGGGGGGCGAAATCAGATCATAAGTACGAATGAGCATTCATGTTATGAGAGCACGAGTTGACCGCAGCAGTTATCAAGGCCGCGTTAGAACATGACCCCAGAGAAGCGAAGGGAGCCACTTTGAGCCCTACGGTGTCCCTGGGTTTGCGCTAGCTACTAGCGCATCTCCATTTCCTGACTATTCTGGGTGCCATGACGGCAAAGGCAAAGTTCCGTCATTACAGCTCCGTATCGTCGACCGTGCCTCGCGCTAGTCCTCGGAGTGGCCTACTTGCTCCATAGCGATCGCTGATTCGTCGGCGTGCCCGAGCACTGCTCCAATTCTACGATCTTTACAGTCGGACAAAATTATTGAAGTACACACCACCACATCAGTCGCACGAACCCTCTCCTCCGACTTCCCAACCTCTTCGTGATCACGACGGAGGAAAGGCAGCACCGGATCTTCCCACCAAGATTAGCATTTGACTTTGCTGCGGTAAATGGCAGCGGTTGATGCCGTTGAGGTGTGAAAACAACTCAGTCGCACTCGTACCTCGTCAACCGTGCAAGAGTTGCTATACCGGCAGAGGCGTAGCCAAAGTTCCCTCCGTATTCATCACAGGGGTTGCATTGATGAAGAACTGTGGCAGAAACATCATGACCTGGCTGCCACGTGGAGGATGATGCAAGGAAGACTAGACGCACTAGGCTTTGTTGAGGAGGTCCACGCCATATGCGACAACGACGACTTGTCGGTAGGGAAGACTTGCCGCAACGGGTTTTGACTAATCTCAAGTCGGGCAGAGCTTTGGACTCCCCGAGATGAAGAGGGGCACAGCTTGAGCGAATCAGACTCGGGTTAGGGCATCGTCGCCTGCAGAACATGTTCTTTTGAGTTTCCGGCATCACGGCTTCTGATCAGACCAGGTCATTACCGGTCAGAACGGACATGAGATGGACCCCGTTCGTGTAGGTCATGTGTGATTGGTCTTTTCGTATCTTTCATCGACCTGCGGTGACAGGATGCAAGCGAAGACCCACAACCTCGCACTCCGGTGCCCTGATTAGCTCAGATTCTTGTTCGTGGCTGGTGTGAGGCGCAGCCGGACTTCGGATTGGCTGTCTGCGGAGGTGGACAGGACTTTTTGACCGCTTGCCCAGCGATCACAGCCTTCATCTGTGGCGTCAGTTCTGAGGAAGCTCCTCTCTTCACCGTGTTTTAGGCGTGAGATCTTCTCATGACATTGTGCTCGCGCTGCAGCGGCGCGTCATTGTGATCTGCTTGGACGTTAAGGTCCCACTCATGGATCCGCTAAGGCACTTGACGATGCTTCCAGTCTCTAATCAGAAACTACGACGTACGTTAAGCACCTTGATCCGTGGATGTTTGCTCTGACGAAAGCCATGTTGGCATGTGCTTGTGTAGGTGCCTTTGGCTAGTCATCGTATTTTATAGAATGGCCAGGACTATCTGGGCAGCTCGGCATGATCGATCATGAATTGTGGTTGCTCACACACTGCCTGTCGAAACTCATGGAGTCATGGACCAAGAAGTACAACCGGCAAGTTCCTAAGTTTCAACGTCCTCGACCCCTCACAAGAGCCGCATATGAAGCAGGCTTGGACGCCTACACATAGAGCAGATTTCCTGCCTATGCGCTTGGAGATGACGCTTCTCAGACTCCAGTTTCCAAGAGCCTAGTCAAGTAGAGTGATACGTGTATGGTGAGATATTTCCCATCGCGGAGGATAATTGAGTAATAGTCGATGGTACTGTGTCATCTGTAGATACAAAAGTAACAAAGTAGTTCAAGAACTATGGGGCCAGCATTTCATCGCGGTTGTCAGCAAGATGCAGAAGTCCAATCAAATCGGCAGGCGCAGCTGGTGCCCGGAGACAAGTTCTACCATGGTCCACCACCACTGCATGGTCACCTTTGAATGGGTGCACTCGCAGCCCCCACCTGAGTGACTTCGAGCCTCTAAGTGGCTCGTCACTGCCCGTTCACCTCACCTCCTTCATCAAAAATTATCACTGATCGCAAAAGACACTGTCCTTTCAAGCGCGTTTTGGTCGCTTGAGGCAAACATCGACTTGGCTGTCAGTGGTCGCAACCCCGGTGAGTTTCTGTTGATGGTGGTGCACTGTTCATGAGCTCCAGCAGCCTGACAGGAGCAAATATACCCGAACCCAAAAATGCTGCAGTCTACACCCAAAGTTGACCATAGGCTCTGCAGAGGAGCTGCAGTGTGTAACACGGAGCACGGCGTTAATGTACCCAACACGATCACGATCATTTCGAAAGGGACACGGATCGTTGTGCCTGTGCCAGTGCACCGGTTCTTCAAATCGCGAATCGCAGTAAACCAGGCCTCCCTTGGGTGCCAATACGAACACGGGAGTCCTTCTGTCAGTCTGGGAGCTCGTGTCTTGAACCTGGCGCAGAGCAGGGCAGCAATAATGCCACGTTTCTGCCCTGTCGAAGTCCTGCAGCCCTGTGTACAATACGGGCTTCCCAAAAGACCTCGAAGTGCCCCTCACCGCCAAGTCACCATCACGAGCGGTGGCTTACCTGGGAAGACGAGTCGATTACAGTCTGGACCATCTTGAATGCGCACTTGGACTTTTCCTTATCGTTCCCCGTCTCAATAGGAGTGTTTGTGGCTCTGCTGTTACCCACCTCGAAGAACAGACCAATGACCTTTCCCAACGACTAAACTCTGATCTCGTAACTCTCTGAGTATAGTTGTTTCCGTTCGTCCCGCCAGCTTTAGATCTGTATGCTAGACGAGTCAAGTATGCAAAGCTTGAATGGAATACAGAATCATCCAGTGCTCTTCTTCGCCGATGCAGGCAACAACTCACTCACATGTTCATGCTGTTGTATCTATGCACGGCAAGAAACCCTTCATCAAAGTTTGGAGTCTGGAGACTTAGGCAGCTTTACTGGAGCGACCCCGTCCCTCCAACCCCACCCCTCTAAGGAGCTTTCATCCAACATCTTCATGCCAGACGCTTCACAGACTTTGATCACGACACTGCGAACGGCTTTGACCTCCTCCTCCGTCGCACCGTTGTTCAGTGCTCCAACAAGATGCCCCTTCAGTTGTGGATTGACGTCTTGTGGTATCAAGCTAGCCAGAACCACTATCAGGAGTCTCAGTCTCGTGCCAATCTTTATGCCTGAAGCAGTAGTCGAGCGAGGGCTGCGTGTTACTTACCGTATGATGTCTCTGGGGCATTCAAGATCCCCACTGGACTCAGGACGTAGCCATACTCCAGTCGGGCAAGCAGTCCAAGGTCTTCGGTACCGGAGTTATCCATCTGGCCCATGACCCGTCCCGTCACCTTGCCGTATACTTGATCGAAGAAGCTCTGGCCCCTTTGCAATATCTGCGAAACGGGTGTCCTGTACATATCGTCTGTCCTATTGGTGGGTGAAACACCCTTTCCATAGGTCGGTTCATCGAAAAGGTGTTTGGGTGTCACACCTTTCAACGCGAATAATGCATTAATGGTCTTTGGCAAGCCGATGATCGCGGCAGACTTGACCAGAGCTTCACGTGTGCGCCGGGCAATCTGAAGCTGCTCATCCTGTGACGGCTTGACGTCCTTCGCCCCGCCGCCGTGCTCGAGAGCGTGCTGGAAGACCTTCGGGATCTCGTCTGGCCGATTGAGCGTCGACAGTGCTGTTGCTGCTAGTATGTACCAAGAGTTTTGTGGTAGCCGAGGGTAAGACCTAATTGCCGAGAGCAACGACGGCGTGACGACTGCCGGCAGTCCCATCGTAGGAGCACTTTGTGTGTGAGCCTAAGGCGCCGATGATGGTGGCAAGAATGGTATATGTGTCCCGCTCTGCGTCGTACCTGGCAGATGTCATGTCGCCGTTGATGCGTCTTGTCCATCATCAGGAGGGTCCTCGGTGATTGATCAAGGCCCGATGCGACGCGCATGCCCGGGGCCCCGGCCGTTCTCAGTCCATGTCCGGGCTGCTCGCCGTTGAACTCTGGGCACCCTAAAAGATCTGCAAGTCTGTGACTTTGTGAGCGCGACGACTGTTTGGAACCGCTCGACTTGCATCACCAAGATACAAATCATTATTCTCGTTGGGCTCGCCTCGATGAGCTCTGTACTACATCCTCCAAGATTTCGGTGGTCTACGATGCATGATGGCAGGTGAGACGGTGGGCAGTTCCTCTTCTGGCACTGCGACTCTCAGCAAAGCATCAATTGGAGTCTGCTCTAGTACGACGTGACTTCTCCTACATCGAGTCTGATGAGATGAGTCGTCCTGTCTTGCTACGCATCCATGCGCAAGCCACAACAGCGCATAGCAACGGATATCGCGCCGCCACACAACCCAGAGGAAAATATAGGACCTGGCATTCCTGGCGATGGCTGTGCCCTCCAAGTCCGCAGGCAAATTGACTTCACCGCATCAACTGTCCGTTTCGGGCTTCTTGTCTAAATTTACTATTAGCATCAGATTCATCGTGGAAATCGGGCCAGGGATCCCGTTGAAGGCTCAGAATTGTTTTGTAGGTCGACATGCAGGTTTCAGAGGAGGGTCACTTGAGTGTTACTTTGTAGTAACAGATTCATCATGAAAACCAGACCAGGGAGGCCGCTACAGCTGGATTCTTGTATTGGATGGATGTCGCATAGTTTCCTGACAGACATCTCCCTGGCGTGACAATCGGGTGACAGCACGACATTTTATTGAGAACGTCAAATCGATCACACAGAGTCCTCCTTGGCCTGTAGCGTTCAAGACAGAAATCCGCAAGGGTTTTGTCCCTTTCAGATCTCCTGCTTCTTCTTCTTCTTCTAGTTCTTCTCTGACTGCATTGTCTAGCGCCCAGACCATCGTACTCGGTCAACTACCCCAGACATGACGGCGGTCATCCCCTTCAAACATGGACTGGCTGGCTGACCTTTGATCGGTTGAAGAAGTCACAGGCAGCTTTTCGCCATGAAGAACACGTAAGTGTGATGATTTGGTCAGAGCCAGATACGTATTCTTGCCTACAGTGGCTACTTATGCAGATGCGACACTCCAAGAAATGCAGCAGACCCATGCCATGAGTATCAACGCCCGAATGTGATGTTTTAACGTCCAATTGGACATGCAGCCTTCTCTTTCTGTCCCTCACCGTCCCCATATATCGCGCCCTGCACGATTAGTCCTGCCGAATCGGCAACAACAACCCACCCTTCTCCTCCAATAGCGGTGTCCGACTGCCGACACTGATCACGTCCAACGCCTCCTCTTTCGACAGCTTTCCCTTGACCAGCTTCTCCACCGCACCCGTCAGTGACGCGCACACGGGCTCGACCTTCTCGCTCCACAGATGGCTGGCAGCCAGTATCGCCGCCATAGAAACCGTGGTCGCCACACAGCAGCGAAAGAAGCTGGGCACAGGGTAGCGCATATGCGAGACGAGGACTTCGCCTGCCCAGCCGTCGCCTTTCCAGCCGTCGCCTTTTGATTCGAATTCTTGGAATTCTTCCATTTGGGTACCGAAATGTAGGAGCCAGGCGAATAGGCTGCGCAGGAGGGTGCCGTGGAGGAGGTATATCGCGAAGCTG